>NC_053495.1:205473670-205776170 GCF_905171775.1 Rana temporaria | reverse complement strand
AGAAGGTCCATGAAGAATGGGGTCCAGCTGGTTTCATGTGGGTGAACCAAGAGTACCCCCAAATGTCCCCGAGGTTTATGCCTACCTGAGTGAGCGGTCGATACTGCTGTTGAAGCATCTCGGCGATCTTATTCTCGAAGGCGCCCAGCTGCAGTTGGACATGCTGGAGAAAGGCCGGCAGCTTCTGCTCCTCCAGGCGACAACCCTGGACCAGAACCTGCAGAAGGAACATAAAAGCTAGAGCCTGCTCTACAAAACCTGCATACCCTCAGTTGGGGAGGTACTACAAGTCTCAGGTGCATGCTGGAATTTGCTGTTTCAAAACAGCAGCGATAATACCGTGTTCAGTTACCTGATGACTCTGCAGACCGATAATGGAAGAATAGGCCTGAATTGTAACATAGATCTCTGGCTGAAACACCACGTTGGATCCGGGGATGAGGAACGGCCTGAGAAGCCCCAGCAGACAGCGCGACAGGGAATAGAAGATCTCATCAAAGATGATTTCTTCTGTGGAGTCATCCTGTGTTTAGAGAAAAAGAGAAATCATCAGGGAGAAGACTGAAGAGAAATCAAGGACAGGTCATTAGCTGAACAGGATATAATCAAATGTTTTATTGATCTTCTCTTTACAAACTGAACAGAAAAACCTGAATATTCTCCCCTTGCTGTGGGGTTGTCCCAGCACTGCAAGGGTTAGCTACATTTTTTGCCCTCAGACCCCCTGTGTCTCCGCTGAGCCCTGTGTCTCCAGTGACCTCTGTGATCCTGTGACTTCAAGGACCACAGACTCCTTTGCCTTCAGGGACCCCTGCACTGCCTCCTGTGGCAGGAGCTGAAGCCATCAATCCCAGGCTGTGTGCTGATGCTCTCTCCCCGGTCCCCAATATTTCTCTTGGTGTCAGGGAAAACTTGTCAAAAGTGAGTCATGCAGATAGCAGAGGAATGAAGCAGCAGACAGAAATCACACATAGTGCTCTGGACTGAGACAAGTACACACTATAGAGCAGTGGTCTCCAAACTGTGGCCCTGGGGCCAGATGTGGTCCTTTGCTTGCCTCTATCCGGCCCTTGGGGCACTATTACATCCACAACTGGCACCAAGAATGGGGAACTATTCCTCCCACTAACACCAAAGATGGGGTGCACTTCCTCCCACTGAAACCAAGGACGGGGTTCTATTCCTCCCACTGACATCAAGGACGGGGTTCTATTCCTCCCACTGACACCAAGGACGAGGTTCTATTCCTCCCACCGACACCAAAGACGGGGTTCTATTCCTCCCACCGACATCAAGGACGGGGTTCTATTCCTCCCACCGACACCAAGGACGGGGTTCTATTCCTCCCACTGACATCAAGGACGGGGTTCTATTCCTCCCACTGACATCAAGGACGGGGTTCTATTCCTCCCACTGACACCAAGGACGGGGTTCTATTCCTCCCACTGACACCAAGGACGGGGTTCTATTCCTCCCACTGACACCAAGGACGGGGGTTCTATTCCTCCCACTGACACCAAAGACGGGGTTCTATTCCTCCCACTGACATCAATGACGGGGTTCTATTCCTCCCACTGACACCAAGGACAGGGTTCTATTCCTTCCACTGACACCAAGGACGGGGTTCTATTCCTCCCACTGACACCAAGGACAGGGTTCTATTCCTCCCACTGACACCAAGGATGGGGTTCTATTCCTCCCACTGACACCAAGGACAGGGTTCTATTCCTCCCACTGACACCAAGGACGGGGTTCTATTCCTCCCACTGACACCAAGGACGAGGTTCTATTCCTCCCACTGACACCAAGGACGGGGTTCTATTCCTCCCACTGACACCAAGGACGGGGTTCTATTCCTCCCACTGACACCAAGGACGGGGTTCTATTCCTCCCACTGACACCATGGACGGGGTTCTATTCCTCCCACTGACACCAAGGACGGGGTTCTATTCCTCTCACTGACACCAAGGACGGGGTTCTATTCCTCTCACTGACACCAAGGACGGGGTTCTATTCCTCCCACTGAAACCAAGGACGAGGTTCTATTCCTCCCACTGACACCAAAGACGGGGTTCTATTCCTCCCACTGACACCAAGGACGGGGTTCTATTCCTCCCACTGACACCAAGGACGGGGTTCTATTCCTCCCACTGACACCAAGGACGGGGTTCTATACCTTTCACTGACACCAAGGACGGGGTTCTACTCCTCCCACCGATATCAATAGGGCACTAGTCCTTCCACTAAAACCAATTAAAGGGAATGGTTTACTCCCACTGGCCGCAGTCCGGCCCCCAAAAAATCTGAAGGACAGTAAACTGGCCCTTTGTTTAGAAAGTTTGGAGACCCCTGATATAGTGTATTGATGGTGAATCTTGGCACTCCAGCTGTTTTGGAACTACATTTCCCATGATGCTCCTGCACTCTGCAGTGTAATTGAGTTTCCTGGGAAATGTAGTTCCAAAAGATCTGTGGTGCCAATTTTCGCCGTCACGTCTATAGAGGGATATGCTTTGTTCATATTTCATGCCTTAGGTTTACAAACGCTTTAAAAAAGGTACAACAATGAATGCAAGGATGATCCGGAGTTCATTACCACAATTCCTGTAGAGGGACTGAGATCCAGTTCAATGACAAATCGGTATCGGCGTGCAAGAAAAGTCACCCACGTTGATGGCACGAGGAGGAAAGGGCCGGGGCGGACAGGCTCGTCGGGCTGCCATCCATGAGGTAGGACACTGACCACTTCCAATTCATCGTCATGTAAGACCTGAAAAATATACACAATGGAAAGTCTTATATTGAAGGGGAGGAACCATTGGGCAAATGAAAAAAAAACTTTGGCCCGGTTTACACCATAGAAAACGCAGTCCAATGTGTTTCTGCATGTGTGGTGTGTTTATGTGCTCCGGTGTAGCGAAAGCGGGTGGCTGGCGGTGCTCATGCGCCCCAGACCCGGAAGAAGCCGCAGTGTACCTGGATGTGATTTTGCGCTAATGACCGCCCTGCCGCAGTAAAAGTACGTGGAAGTGGTTAATATTACTTTAACCACTTGAGAGCCACGCTATAGACGAACGACGTCCACAGCGCGGCTCTCAACTGCATTTTATGTGCATTCCCCGCGTGCGCCGCTGAGGGCGCAGAGCGGGGAAACACTGTGCCCGGCGCACCGCTGAGATGCCGATGCGTGTGCCTGGTGGCCGCGATGTCCGCCAGGTACCCGCGATCGGCGGTGACAGCAGGGATGTGGAGCTCTGTGTGTGTAAACACAGAGCTCCACGTCCTGTTAGGGAGAGAGGAGACCGATCTGTGTCCCTTGTACATAGGGACACAGCATCGGTCACCTCCCCCAGTCAGTCCCCTCCCCCACAGTTAGAACACGCCCAGTGAATACATTTAAGCCCTTCCTCACCCCCTAGTGTTAACCTCTTACCTGCCAGTCAAATTTATACAGTAATTAGTGCATTATTTATAGCACTGATCGCTGTATAAATGTGAATGGTCCCAAAATTGTGTCAAAAGTGTCCGATGTGTCCGCCGCAATATCGCAGGCCTGACAAAAAAAAAAAAAAAAAAACGCAGATCGCCGCCATTACTAGTAAAAAAAAAAAAAAAAAAAAAAAAAAAAAAGAAAAAAAACATAAATCTATCCCCTATTTTGTAGGCGCTATAACTTTTGCGCAAACCAATCAATATATGCTTATTGCCATTTTTTTTAACTAAAATATGTAGAAGAATACGTATCGGCCTAAAACGAAGAAAACTATTTTTTTTTTTTTTTTTAAAAGAAATTGGGATATTATTATAACAAAAAGTAAAAAATATTTTTGTTTATAGCGCAAAAAATAAAAACCGCAGAGGTGATCAAATACCACCAAAATAAAGCTCTATTTGTGGGAAAAAAATGATAAAAATATAATTTGTGTACAGTGTAGCAAGACCGTGCAATTGTCATTCAAAATGTGTCAGCGCTGAAAGCTGAAAATTGGTCTGGGCAGGAAGGGGGTTTAACCACTTAAGCCCCGGACCAATATGCTACTAAATGACCGAAGGGGTTTTTACAATTCGGCACTGCGTCGCTTTAACTGACAATTGCGCGGTCGTGCGACGTGGCTCCCAAACAAAATTGGCGTCCTTTTTTCCCCACAAATAGAGCTTTCTTTTGGTGGTATTTTATCAATATTTTTTACTTTTTGCTATAATAAATATCCCCGAAAAACATATATAAAATTTTATTTGTCCTCAGTTTAGGCCGATACGTATTCTTCTACCTATTTTTGGTAAAAAATAAATAAAAAAAATCGCGATAAGTGTTTATCGATTGGCTTGCGCCAAATTTGTAGCATTTACAAAATAGGGGATAGTTTTATTATTTTTTTTTTTTTTTTTACTACTAATGGCGGCGATCAGCGATTTTTTTCGTGACTGCGACATTATGGCGGACAATTTTGACACATTTTTGGGACCATTGTCATTTTCACAGCAAAAAATGCATTTAAATTGCATTGTTGATTGTGAAAATGACAGTTGCAGTTTGGGAGTTAACCACAGGGGGCGCTGTAGGAGTTAGGGTTCACCTAGTGTGTGTTTACAACTGTAGGGGGGTGTGGCTGTAGGTCTGACGTCATCGATCGAGTCTCCCTATAAAAGGGATCACTCGATCGATGCAGCCGCCACAGTGAAGCACGGGGAAGCCGTGTTTACATACGGCTCTACCCGTTCTTCAGCTCCAGGGAGCGATCGCGAGGGGGCGGCTAGAAACGAATAGCCGCGCCCTCGTCCTGGATCGCTCCCTGAGGCTTACCGACCGCCGCATGTAGCGGGGGGGGGGGGGTCCCGATCGGACCCCCGACCCACGTCTAGGCAATGTGCCTGTCCGTGCCATTCTGCCGACGTAAATGTACATGCGGTGGTCCGGAAGTGGTTAAGTGGCCAGTAATGAAGTGGTTAAGCACTGTGCAAACTGTTGGTGCAATATAAATCCTGTATAATATTATTATTATTATCAGTCCATACATACCTGCTCCGATTCGGGAACTGAAGAGATGGGCTGATAGAGGTTTGACAGGAACCAAGCCAAGCGAACGTTCCGGGAGATTCGGTAATCTTTCTTCATGAGCAGGAACACCTGTCCGGCTTCTTCCAGCTGTACATAAAAATAACACCGGATTACACGTCTGAATATCAGTACATTTGTTGTCATATCTGTTCAGTATTGGCCCGAGCAACACAGCTAATATTTCTTTCTTTATTTTTTACCCCCTCCCCTTCCCACCACCTCTCTCTTACGAGACCCATTGTTCATTACAACTATCCATTAATATCTATAGATATCTATTTCGTATCTGCTCCTGATGAGTGGAGGTCTTCCACGAAACGCGCCAAGATATTTTGATGCCACTAACATGTTTATACCTTAGGAATATCACAACCAATTTTTGTCTGTACCATGCTGTGTTTATATATATATATATATATTATTTATTTTTTTCAGCAGGAACGTGAGGGAAAAAAGTTCCGGCACTGAATGTATGTAGGGGCATTAGGTGTGCTGACGTGGTGTCACTAGTGGGGGCATAGGTGGCCATGCCCCCCCCCCCCCCAACATTATACCCCCAATTAAAAAAACAGACAACGGGAAGGCAGGGGACAGGTATGGACTGAGCCGCTGTATTGCCGGCTCCTCCTCCACCTCTTGAGTCTACTCCCAGCCACTGGTTGCTAGAGCTGCCTCGCATCTAGCAACCAGTGACGTCAGAGCCAGCATTGATCGTTTTCTCCCCCTCCTTCCTTTCTCACACGGAATAATAAGAAAGGAGACACAGCTGATCTGCTCCTTCTCCCCTCCCCTGTGTGCGCTTCGAGGAAAGTCAAGTGTGCAGCTAACAAATTATTTAGCACCACAAAATTATACTTGGGGACAGTACTGGGAGGTGGGCAGGGGGTAGGACCAAGGGATGGTGCTCAGAGGAGTGTAGGGCGCGTAGACAATGGGGGATTCAGAAGGGGGGAGTTCCTGCACCTATTCTCCGAGAAAAAAAGCCCTGTGTGTGTGTGTATATATCAGGCTGTGTCCGTGTCCGCTCTGCATATGCAGAGCGGACACAGACCTGACATCTGCCCGCTCCGCTGATTGTGGCCCGCGACCGGTTACCAAGTCGCTTAAGTGGCCCTCGTGCTTCAAAAGGTTGGGCACCCCTGGTCTTTTTGGATCAAGAAGATGGTATTACTAGGTTACTATACTATGATGTGTGGATGTGTTACATGTATAAAATAAATGCAATATAAAATAATTATTTGGTAACATTGTATTAGGATACAGCAGTTTTAATACCATTACAATTTACTCGCCGGACATACAGTATCTCACAAAAGTCAGTACACCCCTCACATTTTTGTAAATATTTTGTTCATTAAAAAAAAAAAAAAATACTGAAAACTCTGACTTGGTGAAAGGGAATGTGAAGAATGTATGGGATGTGGATGGAATGTGAGGAGGGGGGGGGGGGGGGCAGCTCTGTGTACAACCATCCCGGCTGTATTATTCCATCTCTATCAGAACGCTCTCATGTCTCTGTGAATCTCCGTCCCTGTCAGTGTATGATCCTCTCCACAGTCACATCAGCTGACCCCATTTCTGATGATCATCTCATGATCTAGTCCTGGGGACTGGGCAAAAAAAAGACATTGGTGGAGTGCTGAACCCAAGATTATGGATCATCAAGTTTGAAATCCAAATTTTAGGGCTTGGATCACTCTTCAGAGCATTTTTTTTTTTTTCTTTTAAAGTGTATTTTGTGCGTGTACTCGAGAGAGGAGCCGGACTGCAGGAGTTGGGAGTAGGCAGGCCTCCCCCAGAGGCAATCTGCCACCTTTCTCCATGCCCCGGGTGGCAATGGCGGGTGTGTGAGGGGGTCCTCCCACACAGCCCGCCCTACCTGCTCCGCTTTGAAGCCCAACGGGGCAGAGGGACTCCCTATAAGGGAGTGAGAGGATTGGCCCGCTCAACCAGCCCCGTTAGTCCTTCGCCTCTCTTTTTAAAGACCGCGTGGTCAAAGTGCGTGCATGTTAACCCAATTTCGAGTGCGTGTAGGTGTGGTGTTTTTTTTGTGGGAGGGGGGTGGGCGTACTAAGCGCAGGCTTACCTCGCATAGCACACCCACCGGGAGCCGGGCTGAGACCACCAAACTCAATTCACATGTAGCCGAGACCGGGATCAGAACCCCTGGCTGCAGAGGTGAATGGCTTGTCAGCGCAGTGCCAATCGCGTTGAGCCACCACGTGGCTTTGCACACAGTCTATTCAAATACTGTAGCTGCTGACTTTTAAAGTGCAACTTCCCTCTCCCAGTCAACATTATTTTTAATCCTTCTGCTGCTAGCGTCAGTAAATAGATAGGAAAGTATATTATGTTTACTGGTTTCAAACTTTTTTCTTTTTTTTTTACATTTCTTCAGTTACTTCCTGGTTTCTTGCCTAGGCAAATGATGTCATACACCCCAGGAGTTTTCAGGAGAGGAGGAGGGAGACTTTTCGTTAAAGCGGACCTTCAGTCATCTTTTTAGTTTGTGGTGCACAGAAGATCCTCTTTAACCAGTTAAGCCCCGGACCAATATGCTGGCTAAAGACCCAAGGTGTTTTTACAGTTCGGGACTGCGTCGCTTTAACAGACAATTGCGCGGTCGTGCGACGTGGCTCCCAAACAAAATTAGCGTCCTTTTTCCCCCACAAATAGAGCTTTCTTTTGGTGGTATTTGATCACATCTGCGGTTTTTAGTTTTTGCGCTATAAACAAAAATAGAGCGACAATTTTGAAAAAAATGCAATATTTTTTACTTTTTGCTATAATAAATATCCCCCAAAAACATATATAATTTTTTTTTTTCCTCAGTTTAGGCCGATACGTATTCTTCTACCTATTTTTGGTAAAAAAAAAAAATCGCAATAATCGTTTATCGGTTGGTTTGCGCAAAATTTATAGCGTTTACAAAATAGGGGATAGTTCTATTGCATTTTTCTTTTTTTTACTACTAATGGCGGCGATCAGAGATTTTTTTCGTGACTGCGACATTATGGCGGACACTTCGGACAATTTTGACACATTTTTGGGACCATTGTCATTTTCACAGCAAAAAAATGCATTTAAATTGCATGGTTTATTGTGAAAATGACAGTTGCAGTTTGGGAGTTAACCACAGGGGGCGCTGTAGGAGTTAGGGTTCACTTTGTGTGTGTTTACAACTGTAGGGGGGTGTGGCTGTAGGTGTGACGTCATCGATCGTGTCTCCCGTATAAAGGGGATGACGCGATCGATACGCCGCCACAGTGAAGCACGGGGAAGCCGTGTTTACACACGGCTCTCCCCGTTCTTCAGCTCCGGGGGACCGATCGCCGCACTCGAGCGGTGATCGGGTCCGCGGGACCCGCGGTCCCGGAGCGCGCCGCGGGCGCGCGCCCACGACCCACGGATGGATACAAGTACAGGACGTATATATACGTGCTTGTGCCCAGCCGTGCCATTCTGCCAACGTATATGTGCAGGAGGCGGTCCGGAAGTGGTTAAATTATACAAAGTTGGAAAACCCGATTGTTATCTCATCGATCGCTCGTGCACAATCTTCAGTCATTCAAAAGACCCGCCCGATGTACAGGAGACTGGTGTAGAGAAGTGCGCCTTCGTCTCATTCCCCCCCGCTGACGTCACTCTGTAAACGCTCTCCGCTCGCCATCAGTACTTTGTACCCGATTCTTCTACCGAGACTCCATGTGAACCATTAATAATTAAACATTAATCAGGGGGTCATAAATGAGATCCGGACACAATGGGGGCGATCGCCCCGAGCCCCTCCCCCATACAGGTAAATAGATGGGGAATGGGGTAGAGCCACCATGGTACCCCAGTGCTGGGACAAGGTCCCTCTGCCCCCCCACACTAGCTCATTATGCCTTTGTCTTGAAGTTTTTTCTTTTTTTGATAGGATTTACAACCACTTTTAAGATTCTAACTACCAGCAAGAATAAGTCCTTACATTTAAAGAGCACCTGTCATTTCAGACCCATCATGGCAGCAACTGTTAGCAGGCGTCCAATCACCTTCTGCCGCCACGTCCCTCACCTTGTTGTGTCACTGCAGCATCACCAGCCGTCCCATTAAAGTGAATGGGACTGTCAGTGAGCCAACAGCGGGCCAGAGGAGGAGGGGCCAACAGCGGGACAGAGGAGGAGGGGCCAACAGCAGGACAGAGGACAAGGGCCCAACAGCGGGACAGAGGACGAGGGCCCAACAGCCGGACAGAGGAGGAGGGCCCAACAGCCGGACAGAGGAGGAGGGCCCAACAGCCGGAAAGAGGAGGAGGGCCCAACAGCCGGACAGAGGAGGAGGGCCCAACAGCCGGAAAGAGGAGGAGGGCCCAACAGCCGGACAGAGGAAGAGGGCCCAACAGCCGGACAGAGGAGGAGGGCCCAACAGCCGGACAGAGGAGGAGGGCCCAACAGCCGGACAGAGGAGGAGGGCCCAACAGCCGGACAGAGGAGGAGGGCCCAACAGCCGGACAGAGGAGGAGGGCCCAACAGCCGGACAGAGGAGGAGGGCCCAACAGCCGGACAGAGGAGGAGGGCCCAACAGCCGGACAGAGGAGGAGGGCCCAACAGCCGGACAGAGGAGGAGGGCCCAACAGCCGGACAGAGGAGGAGGGCCCAACAGCCGGACAGAGGAGGAGGGCCCAACAGCCGGACAGAGGAGGAGGGCCCAACAGCCGGACAGAGGAGGAGGGCCCAACAGCCGGACAGAGGAGGAGGGCCCAACAGCGGGTCAGAGGCGGAGGGCCCAACAGCGGGTCAGAGGCGGAGGGCCCAACAGCGGGTCAGAGGCGGAGGGCCCAACAGCGGGTCAGAGGCGGAGGGCCCAACAGCGGGTCAGAGGCGGAGGGCCCGACAGCGGGTCAGAGGAGGAGGGCCCGACAGCCGGACAGAGGAGGAGGGCCCAACAGCCGGACAGAGGAGGAGGGCCCAACAGCGGGTCAGAGGCGGAGGGCCCAACAGCGGGTCAGAGGCGGAGGGCCCAACAGCGGGTCAGAGGCGGAGGGCCCAACAGCGGGTCAGAGGAGGAGGGCCCAACAGCTGGTCAGAGGAGGAAGACCTAGGAAGTTCTCCTGTCCCAGAATATTACCCGACCATTCAGGAGGCGCAGCGTGACTCGCGCATGCTCAGTGCGCACCTGGCTATGAGGCAACAAGCCGTCACAGCCGGGTGCCCACAGTAGTGTGCCCGGGACACCCCCCTCCTCATTGGAAGTGAGTCAGCGAGCCAATGAGGAGAGAAAGGGGGTGGGGCGGGCTGTGGCTCTGTGTCTGAATGGACACACACAACAGTGGCTTGGCTCGGGTGCCCCCCATAGCAAGCTGCTTGCTGTGGGGGCAGGAGGGAGGGGCCAGGAGCACCGGCGAGGGACCAAAGAAGAGGAGGATTTGGGCTGCTCTGTGAAAAACCAATTGCACAGAGGAAGCAAGTATAACAGGTTTAATATTTTTAAACAAAAAAATTAAAAAAACACTTTAGTATCACTTTAAAGAGGAACTGCATAATTTGTAATAAAAACATCTTTGCCATTCTGAAGCTTCCCTCCAACCACTTTGGACATTATTTTATATATACAGTGGAACCTCGGATTACGAGCAAAATCCGTTCCAGGAGAATGCTTGTAATCCAAAGCACTCGCATATCAAAGCGAGTTTCCCCATAGAAGTCATTGAAAACGAAAATAATTTTTTGCGCATTGACTTCAATGGCATGCAATACCGCATGTGGCCAGAGGTGGGGGGCGCCGGTGAGCCTCGGAAATACACGGAAAGGCCAAAGGGCAGCCAGAGACAACACTCGCAAACCGAGTCAGGATTTTTTAAAACACACTGCGCTCGTATTGCAAAATGCTCATTAACCACGTTACTCGCAATCTGAGGTTCCACTGTACTGCGATTCTGTATTTGCCAAATATGCTGCAGAAATCTCCCTCCACTGAGTCTGGCTGCAGCCATTTTAACTGTCGGCAGCTGCCTGTTCACTTCCCAGGTTTACACAGACACACACCTCCAGCTCTGCAGCTCTCAGGGAACAGGAAGTGGGCCGTATAAGGGAACAGGAGGTGGGCCGTATAAGGGAACAGGAGGTGGGCCGTATAAGGGAACAGGAGGTGGGCCGTATAAGGGAACAGGAGGTGGGCCGTATAAGGGAACAGGAGGTGGGCCGTATAAGGGAACAGGAGGTGGGCCGTATAAGGGAACAGGAGGTGGGCCGTATAAGGGAACAGGAGGTGGGCCGTATAAGGGAACAGGAAGTGGGCCGCATAAGGGAACAGGAAGTGGGCCGCATAAGGGAACAGGAAGTGGGCCGCATAAGGGAACAGGAAGTGGGCCGCATAAGGGAACAGGAAGTGGGCCGCATAAGGGAACAGGAAGTGGGCCGTATCAGGGAACAGGAAGTGGGCCGTATCAGGGAACAGGAAGTGGGCCGTATCAGGGAACAGGAAGTGGGCCGTATCAGGGAACAGGAAGTGGGCCGTATCAGGGAACAGGAAGTGGGCCGTATCAGGGAACAGGAAGTGGGCCGTATAAGGGAACAGGAAGTGGGCCGTATAAGGGAACAGGAAGTGGGCTGTATAAGGGAACAGGAAGTGGGCTGTATAAGGGAACAGGAAGTGGGCTGTATAAGGGATTTAATGGCAGATTTTTTTTTTTTTTACGATCCAAAGATAAAACAACAAGGGCAGAAGATTTAATAGATGGAAAGTTGAAAAGAATATGACTGAAAGTCCACTTCTAATCCCTCTCCACTCTATCCAAAAAGCAAATGATTACGAAGAGCTACATTGTATCTACTTGTGATAATTGTCAGGTAAACAGAAGATACAGAAAAAGTTACATTTTCAAATGTAACTGTTTAGTTCTCTGTAAACTCCCCTCCTCCAACAGCAGGGTGAAGAGGGGGATTGGGAGGGATCACCCCCCCCCATAGGAGACCTCCACCGTCTCCTGCACACTCCACACCACACATGGACAGATTTTATACATTGGAGCACAATGAAGACAGTTGTGATTTGTTTATTTCTCTGATGACAATGAGGGTAAGGCTGTGTGTGACCCGCTCTGTGTCTTTGGACCCGCAGGGCAGATCATACACAGCTCATGGTGGGCACTGCTCTGCACAATTCATCAATAAAGGTCCTCAGAGGACGGCAGTGACGGACGTATCTACAGAGGTCTCTACTAAACCTCATAAGAGAGGATGGAACCTCCAATAACAAACCGAGGTCTGATGTATAGTGAGCCCCCCAACACAACAATGGGGTCTTCCAACACCCCAGGGGGATAGGGGGGTATACTGACCAGGGGGGTGTATGTGGTATACCTATAGTATGGTATAGGGGCATACTGACCAGAGGGTGTATAGGGGGGTATTCTGACAGGGGGGGTTTGGGTGGTATGGGGGCTATGCTGCCAGGGAGTGTACAAGGTATGGGGGTACACTGACAGAGGGTGTAGATAGAATGTGGTAGAGTAGTAGAGCTCCGATTTGGAGGGTAGTAGAGTTTTAGTTGGGGAAATCAGGGTAGTAGGGCTCTAGCTGGGGGGTATCGGGGTAGTAGAGCTCTAGTTGGGGGGTACTGGGGTAGTAGAGCTTTAGTTGGGGTAATCAGGGTAGTAGGGCTTTAGCTGGGGGGTATCGGGTAGTAGAGCTCTAGTTGGGGGGTATTGGGGTAGTAGAGCTCTAGTTGGGGGATATTGGGGTAGTAGAGCTCTAGTTGGGGGATATCGGGGTAGTAGAGCTCTAGTTGGGGGGGTATTGGGGTAGTAGAGCTCTAGTTGGGGGATATTGGGGTAGTAGAGCTCTAGTTGGGGGATATTGGGGTAGTAGAGCTCTAGTTGGGGGATATCGGGGTAGTAGAGCTCTAGTTGGGGGGGTATTGGGGTAGTAGAGCTCTAGTTGGGGGGGGTATCGGGGTAGTAGGGCTCTAGCAAAGTGGTATCGGGGAAGTCGGGCTCTAGTTGGGGGGTATCAGGGTAGTAGAGCTCTAGTTGGGGGGTATCAGGGTAGTAGAGCTCTAGTTGGGGGGGTATTGGGGTAGTAGAGCTCTAGTTGGGGGGGGGGGATCGGGGTAGTAGGGCTCTAGCAGGGTGGTATCGGGGAAGTCAGGCTCTAGTTGGGGGGGGGGGGGGGTATCAGGGTAGTAGAGCTCTAGTTGGGGGGTATCGGGGTAGTAGAGCTCTAGTTGGGGGGTATCTGGGTAGTAGAGCTCAAGTTGGGGGGTATCTGGGTAGTAGAGCTCAAGTTGGGGGGTATCTGGGTAGTAGAGCTCAAGTTGGGGGGTATCTGGGTAGTAGAGCTCTAGTTGGGGGGTATCGGGGTAGTAGGGCTCTAGTGGGGGGGTATCGGGGTAGTAGATCTCTAGTTGGGGGGTATCAGGGTAGTAGGGCTCTAGTTGGGGGGTATCAGGGTAGTAGGGCTCTAGTTGGGGGGTATCAGGGTAGTAGAGCTCCAGTTGGGGGGTAGTAGGGCTCTAGTTGGGGGGTATCGGGGTAGTAGAGCTCTAGTTGGGGGGTATCGGGGTAGTAGGGCTCTAGTTGGGGGGTATCGGGGTAGTAGGGCTCTAGTTGGGGGCTATCGGGGTAGTAGAGCTCTAGTTGGGGGGTATCTGGGTAGTAGAGCTCAAGTTGGGGGGTATCGGGGTAGTAGAGCTCCAGTTGGGGGGTATCGGGGTAGTAGAGCTCTAGTTGGGGGGTATCGGGGTAGTAGGGCTCTAGTGGGGGGGTATCGGGGTAGTAGATCTCTAGTTGGGGGGTATCAGGGTAGTAGGGCTCTAGTTGGGGGGTATCAGGGTAGTAGGGCTCTAGTTGGGGGGTATCTGGGTAGTAGAGCTCCAGTTGGGGGGTAGTAGGGCTCTAGTTGGGGGCTCTAGTTGGGGGGTATCGGGGTAGTAGGGCTCTAGTTGGGGGGTATCGGGGTAGTTGGGCTCTAGTTGGGGGCTATCGGGGTAGTAGAGCTCTAGTTGGGGGCTATCGGGGTAGTAGAGCTCTAGTTGGGGGGAATCGGGGTAGTAGAGCTCCAGTTGGGGGGTATCGGGGTAGTAGGGCTCTAGTTGGGGGGTATTGGGGTAGTAGGGATCTAGTTGGGGGGTATCGGGGTAGTAGGGCTCTAGTTGGGGGGTACCGGGGTAGTAAGGCTCTAGTTGGGGGGTATTGGGGTAGTAGATCTCTAGTTGGGGGGTATCAGGGTAGTAGGGCTCTAGTTGGGGGGTATCAGGGTAGTAGGGCTCTAGTTGGGGGGTATCTGGGTAGTAGAGCTCCAGTTGGGGGGTAGTAGGGCTCTAGTTGGGGGGTATCGGGGTAGTAGAGCTCTAGTTGGGGGGTATCGGGGTAGTAGGGCTCTAGTTGGGGGCTCTAGTTGGGGGGTATCTGGGTAGTAGAGCTCCAGTTGGGGGGTAGTAGGGCTCTAGTTGGGGGCTCTAGTTGGGGGCTATCGGGGTAGTAGAGCTCTAGTTGGGGGGAATCGGGGTAGTAGAGCTCCAGTTGGGGGGTATCGGGGTAGTAGGGCTCTAGTTGGGGGGTATTGGGGTAGTAGGGATCTAGTTGGGGGGTATCGGGGTAGTAGGGATCTAGTTGTGGGGTACCGGGGTAGTAGGGATCTAGTTGGGGGGTATCGGGGTAGTAGGGCTCTAGTTGGGGGGGTATCGGGGTAGTAGGGCTCTAGTTGGGGGCTCTAGTTGGGGGGTATCTGGGTAGTAGAGCTCCAGTTGGGGGGTAGTAGGGCTCTAGTTGGGGGCTCTAGTTGGGGGCTATCGGGGTAGTAGAGCTCTAGTTGGGGGGAATCGGGGTAGTAGAGCTCCAGTTGGGGGGTATCGGGGTAGTAGGGCTCTAGTTGGGGGGTATTGGGGTAGTAGGGATCTAGTTGGGGGGTATCGGGGTAGTAGGGATCTAGTTGTGGGGTACCGGGGTAGTAGGGATCTAGTTGGGGGGTATCGGGGTAGTAGGGCTCTAGTTGGGGGGGTATCGGGGTAGTAGGGATCTAGTTGGGGGGTACCGGGGTAGTAGGGATCTAGTTGGGGGGTATCGGGGTAGTAGGGCTCTAGTTGGGGGGGTATCGGGGTAGTAGGGATCTAGTTGGGGGGGTACCGGGGTAGTAGGGATCTAGTTGGGGGGTATCGGGGTAGTAGGGCTCTAGTTGGGGGGGTATCGGGGTAGTAGGGATCTAGTTGGGGGGTATCCGGATTGCACAGCCCTGGTTGGAGGGTATCTGGCTCAGTTTAGGGGTGCAGAGATCAGGTTTGGGGTGTATTGGGGTGATAGGACCCCTGTTGTAGGGTGCAGTGGGTGAGATAGTCTCAGTTTGGGGTGACAGCCCCCTAATTGGGGTGTATTAGGGTCACACAGCCTCTAATTGGGGTTTATTGGGGACACACACACTCCTCCCCGCTCGGGGACTCTCCTGTACCTCACAGTCGCCTTTCTCCGCCATCCCCGGTTCTCCCCGCCCCCCCTCTCTCCGGGGTTCTCCGCTCTGGAGGCGTGGTCTCCGCTCTTCCTCACGGGGACTCCGTAGCCCCTCCCCCTCCTGTATGCGCCCGTGCTGATGACGTCGGAGCTGCGCGCCGGAAGTGGCCCGGTCTCCATGGTGAGGAGGAGCGGAGAGCAGCGGAGGATACAGGATGCAGGTGGGTGAGATGAGATGAGATGATCGTTCTTTATACTTTCTGCAAATCGTCTGTGAGGCTCCAGAGCGGGCCTGTCTGCTATAAGAGACTGAGGGGAGAAGGGAGGAATGTGGCACCTCACACCCACAACGGAGGATACACAACTCCCAGCCCAGGAGAGGGTTAAAGTAGAACTCCAGTCTGATCCTTTGTGTGAAGTATTGGGAGGAGTTGGTAGTAGGGTTTTAGTTTAGGGGGTATTGGGGTAGTATAGCTCTAGTTGGGTGGTAGTGGGGCTCTAGTTGGGGGGTATCGGGGTAGAAGAGCTCTAGTTGGGGGTGTAGTAGGGCGCTAGTTGGGGGGTATCGGGGTAGTAGGGCTCTAGTTGGGGGGGGGTAGTAGGGCGCTAGTTGGGGGGGTATCGGGGTAGTAGGGCTCTAGTTGGGGGGGTAGTAGGGCTCTAGTTGGGGGGTATCCGGGTAGGAGAGCTCTAGTTGGGGGGTATCAGGGTAGGAGAGCGCTAGTTGGGGGGGTACTAGGGCTCTAGTTGGGTGGTAGAAGAGCTCTAGTTGGGGGGGGGGGTAGGAGAGCTCTAGTTGGGGGGTATCGGGGTAGGAGAGCTCTAGTTGGGGGGGGGGGGTAGTAGGGCTCTAGTTGGGGGTTATCGGGGTAGGAGAGCTCTAGTTGGGGGGTATCGGGGTAGTAGGGCGCTAGTTGGGGGGTATCGGGGTAGGAGAGCTCTAGTTGGGGGGGTAGTAGGGCTCTAGTTGGGGGGTATCCGGGTAGGAGAGCTCTAGTTGGGGGGTATCGGGGTAGTAGGGCGCTAGTTGGGGGGTATTGGGGTAGGAGAGCTCTAGTTGGGGGGTAGTAGGGTTCTAGTTGGGGGGTATCCGGGTAGGAGAGCTCTAGTTGGGGGGTAGTAGGGCTCTAGTTGGGGGGTATCGGGGTAGGAGAACTCTAGTTGGGGGGGTAGTAGGGCTCTCGTTGGGGGGGTATCGGGGTAGGAGAGCTCTAGTTGGGGGGGTAGTAGGGCTCTAGTTGGGGGGTATGGGGGTAGTAGGGCTCTAGTTGGGGGTAGGAGAGCTCTAGTTGGGGGGAGTAGTAGAGCTCTAGTTGGGGTGTATCGGTGTAGTAGAGCTCTAGTTGGGGGGTATTGGGGTAGAAGGGCTCTAGTTGGGGGAGTATCGGGGTAGGAGAGCTCTAGTTGGGGGGTAGTGGGGTTCTAGTTGGGGTGTATTGGGGTAGTAGAGCTCTAGTTGGGGGGTAGTAGGGCTCTAGTTGGGGGGTATCGGGGTAGGAGAGCTCTAGTTGGGGGGTAGGAGAGCTCTCGTTGGGTGGTAGTGGGGTTCTAGTTGGGGTGGTAGTGGGGTTCTAGTTGGGGGGGGGTATCGTCAGATCCTCTGTGTGAAGTATTGGGGGGGGAGTGGGAGGAGTTTGGACCCCTGACCCCTTGTCAGGGCTTCTAATGACATCAATTTGAAGGAGGCCGATATTTTACGACCGTCCTATAATAGTTTTACTGCTACAGGGTGGTTGCTGTGTGCAGGAACACACACACACACACGTGCTCCTGCACTTCCGGGTCGGTGGACGCACACGCGCGCTGCCAACGGACTGCAATGCCATTAAAACAAATGTATTCAATACACAATTAAAAGTATTTCCACTCACATTTACAAGTGCCTTATAGACCTGGCATGTGTAGCAGGTGATTGGTGATGGGTAATCGGCCCTTTCATAGGAAACCGCCACTCACAGCTCGATTCCCGGGTAGTTTTTGAATGGGCAGAAGTATCGCGATGACGCAGTAATATCCCAACGTTTCGGCCTATCACAGAGCCTTCATCAGGAAGTTGTGGTCAACATCCAGGGGTGAGTGCACATCTATGTGGGGCACCCAGTCTAATCACGTCTGCACAAGAGACGTTAATTAAGCACGAGCACTTTACATCATCACTTAACCGCTTGAGGACCACCGCACGACGATATACGTCGACAGAATGGCACGGCTGGGCACAAGGGTACATGTACGTCCCCTTTAAGAACCCAGCCGTGGGTCGTCGGCGCGCCACCGGTGGCGTGCTCGCGACCCGGTCCAAAGCTCCGTGACCGCAGGACCCGATTGCCGCCGGTGTCCCGCGATCAGGTCACAGAGCTGAAGAACGGGGAGAGGTGAGTGTAAACAAACCTTTCCCCGTTCTTCTCCGTGGCTTGTCACTGATCGTCTGTTCCCTGTCATAGGGAACGATGATCAGTGAAGTCACACGTCCGGCCACGCCCCCCCCTACAGTAAGAAACACATAATAGGACACACTTAACCCCTTCCTTGCCCCCTACAGGTTAACCCCTTTACTGCCATTTTCACAGTAACCAGTGCATTTTTATAGCACTGATCGCTATAAAAATTACAATGGTCCAAAAAATTTGTCAAAAGTGTCCGATGTGTCCGCCATAACGTCGCAGTCATGATAAAAATCGTTGATCGCCGCCATTACGAGTAAAAAAATATATATATATTTATAAAAATGCCATAAATCTATCCCCTATTTTGTAAACGCTATAACTTTTGCGCAAACCAATCAATAAACGCTTATTGCGATTTTTTTTTTTATTTTTTTTTTTTAACAAAAATAAGTAGAAGAATACGTATCGGCCTAAACTGAGGCAAAAACATTTTCTCTTATCGTCCATGGACGGACACAGCTCCTTAAATCTTGACAAGTGGGTTATGTTCCCTGTTTACAGGAGAGGACTACTCTCCTGTAAACAGGGAACATAACCCACTTGTCAAGATTTAAGGAGCTGTGTCCGTCCATGGACTTAAGCGAAAAGGATTTTATGGTGAGTACAAAATATCCTATTTTTTTTATATATTTTTTGGGGGATATTTATTATAGCAAAAAGTAAAAAATATAAAAAAAAAATTCCAAATTGTGGCTTTATTTTGGTTTATAGCGCATAGCTAATACCACCAAAAGAAAGCTCTATTTGGGGGGGGGGGGACGTAAATTTTGTTTGGAAGCCACGTCGCACGACCGCGCAATTGTCAGTTAAAGCGACGCAGTGCCGAATCACAAAAAGGGGCCTGGTCCTTTAGCTGCATAATGGTCCGGGGCTTAAAGCGGAGCTCCGCCAAAAAAAAATATTAAAAGCCAGCAGCTACAAATACTGCAGCTGCTGACTTTTAATATTAGGACACTTACCTGTCCTGGAGTCCAGCGCCATCCGCAGCAGATGACGAGCGATCGCTCGTCACCCTGCTGCCCCCCCCCTCCATCCACGCTGTGGGAACCAGGAAGTAAAGCGCTGCGGCTTCACTGCCCGGTTCCCTACGGCGCGAGTCGCACCGCAACCGCCGATTGGCTCCCACTGGGTGCTGGGAGCCGAGTGTTCCCAGCACACAACAGGGGGGCGACGGGATGTGACGCAATGCCCGTCTTTTGCCCGTGAATGCTGGGCCAGAAGCGGGTGCAAATACCTGACAGGTATCTGCACCCCCCTCCCCCTGAAAGGTGTCAAATGTGACATCGGAGGGGGGGAGGGTTCCGATCAGCGGGACTCCACTTTAGGGTGGAGAACCGCTTTAACAGGTTATGAAGGGGGGTAAATCTTCCGGAGGTCTGGTGGATGGGATAGCAAAGTTCAGTGTATCTCCCCTTTTATCAGAAGGTTGATGAAAGGTTCCACAGTATTGAATAGAGAGTGAGAAGTGTTGATGTGGAGTGCGGACTCTCCTCTGGGGTGTAGCGGGGTCAGGCTGACATGTATTCCATTGTAGTCGGTGTAGACAATATTTCTTCTCTGGTTTTCCAAGCATAACTTCCTGTTTTAACCACTTCAATACCGGACAATTTCGCCCTCTTCCTTCCCAGACCAATTCTCAGCTTTCCGCGCTCTCGCACTTTCAGTGACAATTGCGCGGTCACGCTACGCTGTACCCAAATGAAATTTTTATCATTTTGTTCCCGCAAATAGAGCTTTCTTTTGGAGGTATTTATTCACGACTCGTTTTTTTATTTTTTTGCGATATAAGGGGGAAAAAAGAGCAGAAATTAAAAAATAAAATTAAAATAATTTTCTTCTTTCTATTTTAAAAGAATTCCAATAAAATCGAATTCTGTCATTTAAAGAGCATCTCCGCCGAAAAAAAAAATATTAAAAGCCAGCAGCTACAAATACGGCAGATGCTGACTTTTAATATAAGGACACTTAGCTGTCCTGGAGTCCAGCGCTGTCCGCAGCAGAGCACGAGCGATCGCTCGTCACTCTGCTGCCCCCACCACCATTCTCAGTGAGGGAACCAGGAAGTGAAGCTGCTTCACTGCCCGGTTCCCTACGACGCATGCGCGAGTCGCGCTGCGCTGTGCTCACTGGTCCCCGCTGTTTTCTTGGAGCCGTGTGTTTCCCAGAACACGATCTGACGTCCTGCCCGCAGACTGTGTGGCCGGAAGTGGGTGTAAATACCTGCCTTTAGACAGGTATCTGCACCCCCCTCCCCCTGAAAGATGTCAAATGTGACACGGGAGGGGGGAGGGTTCCGATGAGCGGAAGTTCCACTTTAGGGTGGAGCTCCGCTTTAAGCCAAAATGTATTCTGCTACATGTTTTTGGTAAAAAAAATCCATTGAGTGTATAATAATTGGTTTGTGTGATCACGGACATATGCGCGCAGGGGATCACGGACATATGTGCGCGGGTGATTACGGGCATAAGTGCGCGGGTGATCACGGGCATAAGTGCGCAGGTGGTGACGGGCATAAGTGCGCAGGTGGTGACGGGCATAAGTGCGCAGGTGGTGACGGGCATAAGTGCGCAGGGGATGACGGGCATAAGTGCGCAGGGGATGACGGGCATAAGTGCGCAGGGGATGACGGGCATAAGTGCGCAGGGGATGACGGGCATAAGTGCGCAGGGGATGACGGGCATAAGTGCGCAGGGGATGACGGGCATAAGTGCGCAGGGGATGACGGGCATAAGTGCGCAGGGGATGACGGGCATAAGTGCGCAGGGGATGACGGGCATAAGTGCGCAGGGGATGACGGGCATAAGTGCGCAGGGGATGACGGGCATAAGTGCGCAGGGGATGACGGACATAAGTGCGCAGGGGATCACTGAGACATGTGATTTTACTGTTACATATGTGGCAAGAGGGAGCTCTCCAAGCTTAAATGGAAAACAATTCCCCTCCTAGCACAAATACTCCCCCACCCCTCCGCAAATTTCCCTCCTAGCATAAGCCCTCCCCTGACTAAATTCCCCCAATTTCCCCGCCAATCCACCCCTTCCTACTTGATTCCCCCCAACACAAATTTCCCATTCTTGTCCACAAATGCCCACTCCAACCTGAGTCCCCCCACCAATCTCAAATACCTCTCCCCACAGCCTTCCTTCCTAGCATAAGTCCACTCTGCCCAAACCCCCCCCCCCCCCCCAAGTTTTTTCTCCAAGCACCAATTAGCCCCCCCCCCCCCAAAAAAGTTTCCCTCCCCTGCCCAGATTCCCCCAACTCGCCCCCATCAATGTCCCTTCCAGCACAAGTCCTCTCACCTCCCCACCCCCCAATACACAAATCTTCTCATGCTGAACCCCCCCCCCCCCCCCAAAAAAAAAATTCCCTCCTAGCACCGATCCCCCTCCCTTCACACATATTATCTCTCCTAGTATAAGTAAATAGCCCAAATTCACCCTCCCAGCAGAAATTCCCTCCTCTAATCCCCCTCCATGAGAGTTCCGTGAACAGACGTCCTGTATCCCCGAGGGGTTGGATATAAATCTTTGCTTTGGTGTTTATGAGGAATGGTGGTGGAGGGTCTCCTGGATTTCTCATTCATTTTCTGAGTTTCTGTTTTTCTTTTCCGCAGCGAGAAGAGAAGCAGCTGGAGAGCAGCCTGGATACCCTCATTGGTCAGGTTTCCGATATAAAGAGTGCCTTGGTGGGCTTCATTCATAGGCTGGAGAACGATTTCGAGCGCCTGACCTGGTGAGCAGCAATATACAATCACTGCATTCAAATGATCAAAATGTGGGGGGGTTGTGATTCTGCTCGCTCTTTTAGTTGCCCATTGGACTGCCGATTCGGTACAGCCCCCCTGGCCAACTGAAGAGGGGAACACAGCAGGATGACAACACTGCTGGGAATTGTGAGGCAGTAACTTACAGGGGTCAGCCTGCAACAGGAAGTGCCGATAATGACAGGATCTTCAGGAAAGAAAGTTTGCCACAGAGCGAAAAAAATACATTTGCTTAACCACTTAAGACCCGGACCATTATGCAGGTTAAGGACCTTGCCCCTTTTTGCGATTCGGCACTGCGTCGCTTTAACTGACAATTGCGCGGTCGTGCGACGTGGCTCCCAAACAAAATTGGCGTCCCTTTTCCCCACAAATAGAGCTTTCTTTTGGTGGTATTTGATCACCTCTGCGGTTTTTATTTTTTGTGCTATAAACAAAAATAGAGCGACAAATTTTGAAAAAAAATGCAATATTTTTAGATTTTTGCTATAATAAATATCCCCCAAAAATATAAAAAAAAAAAAAAATTTCCTCAGTTTAGGCCGATACGTATTCTTCTACATATTTTTGGTAAAAAAAATCGCAATAAGCGCTTATCGGTTGGTTTGCGCAAAATTTATAGCGTTTACATAATAGCGGGTAATTTTTTTGCATTTTTATTAATGATTTTTTTTTTTTTACTACTAATGGCGGCAATTATCGATTTTTTTTTTTTTTTGTGACTGCGACATTATGGCGGACACTTCGGACAATTTTGACACATTTTTGGGACCATTGTCATTTTCACAGCGAATAGTGCTATAAAAATACATTGTTTACTGTGAAAATGACAATTGCAGTTTAGGGGTTAACCACTAGGGGGCACTGTAGGGGTTGAGTGTGACCTCATATGTGTTTCTAACTGTAGGGGGGTGGGGCTGGATGTGTGACATCAGTGATCGTCTTTCCCTATATCGGGGAACAGACGATCAATGACAGCGCCACAATGGAGAACGGGGAAGGTGTGTTTACACTCACCTCTCCCCATTCTTCAGCTCTGGTCACCGATCGCGGGACACCGGCGGCGATCGGGTCCCACGGGCGCGGTCACGGAGCTTCGGACCGGGTCGCGAGTGCGGCGGCGAGCTCGTGACCCCACGGCTGGGCTTAAAGGGACACGTACAGGTACGTGATTGTGCCCAGCCGTGCCATTCTGCCGACGTATATCGGCGTGAAGGGGTCCTTAAGTGGTTAAAGCGGACCTTCAGTCTTTTTCATCTTTCCATCTATTAAATCTTCTGCCCTTGTTGTTGTTGTCTTAACTTTGGACAGTAAAACATTTTTTTATGCCAGTAAATCCCTTATAGAGCCCACTTCCTGTTTCTTGTCTGGTGATTAGCCTAGGCTTATGACATCATGCACAGCTCTCTCTCTCTCTCTCTCGTGATAAGTTTGCCAGAGGGGGGGTGAGTCATAAGAGGGCCAATGAGAGCTGCAGAGCCCGAGGTGTGCCTCTGTGTGAATCCAGGAAGTGAACAGACAGCAGCTTCATCTGCCCACAATTATAATGGCTGCAGCCAGACTCAGGGGAGGGAGATTTCTGCAGCATATTTGGCAAGTACAGAATCACAGTATATATAAAATAATATGCAAAGTGGTTGGAGGGAAGCTTCAGAATGGCAAAGATGTAGCATTTTTGAGAGGCCAGTCTGGTCCCCTCCCACACTTCAAAGACACGCTGGTAAGTATGGCGCAGTCATGGAGAATAATAATATATATGAAAAGCATGTCCTAGGAAGAATGCTAACCCCCCCCCCCCCCCCCCCCCCCCCTACCTGCAGTCGGTGTAGGAAGCGGTGACTGTTGTGATGTCACCAGACCGGCTAGAAGCCTGCAGGACAATGGACTGTATGGGGTTAAATGCCCAGCGTTCCCCTTTAATTCTCCAGCATCTACCCAAAGCGGAAATTTATTGGGTGGACTGACTCTTTTATTTTTAGTCATTACGGTAATGAAGGTCGTGGCGCTTCCTGCTCTGGGCCGTGTGTCGCAGATGTGCTCATTACCCCCTCAGGTATATGACTTCCAGTTAACACACACTCCTAATTAACCTTTATGAATAATACAACATTGTACAGGGGGGGGGGGTTGGGTTTCAGAACTATTGTAGAGTCTTCATCCATGTTAATTATACAGATGACACCTTTTTCATTGTCCATCTTTCACACATCCCAGTAGCTCTCCCAGTCTCCTTTCCTGATTGAGCATCGTTACCAGTTACCTTTTGTTTTACCTTCATCGTTGTCAGCGTCATAACATGAATATTCCAGGCAAATCTTAGAAAAACACAGATCAACAAAAAATGTGTATACAGAATATGTGTATAATAGAGGTGTCACCTGCTAAAATGATGGGGCACAACTCCTCCCAATGACACCAACGATGGGGCACAACTCCTCCAAATGACACCAACAATTGGCTCCAATGACACCAACGATGGGGCACTGACATTGGGACCTTTCTACTCCCAAAGGCCTCAGTCCGGCCCCTCTAAAGTCAGAGGGATAGTAAACTGGCCCCCTGTTTAGAAAGTGGGGAGACCCCTGCTCTAAAGCACTTATTCTTTTTATAATGTTTGCACATAGCACTTTACTCACTCCTGATAAGTATGATGTAGCTCCTCAGACTTGCCCTGAAAGTTTAGGTCTGTTTGTGGTCTGTTTCTCCCCCTCCTATGAGATCTCCCTTTGGGGGAGCCATACCTAGTACTTGGGTGGCCCCATTCGTCTCCCGAAGAATGGGGCCCACACATTTTTGGTTGGATGAAATGAACACTCTGTCCCAATCAGAAGTCTGATCCCCGAGGGACCGGAGCCAAGGTCTTCTCTCTTCATAGGACCCTGCATATTCCTTCTTTTTTTTTTTTTTTTTTTTGTGGTCACTTTCTTTATTGTACTTGGTGTTCGTTTTGTGTGTTTACACCACACCGCATAGCTTATTAAAGAGGAGCTACGGTCTGTCTCCATGAAGAATTTTAATTAAACATATGTTTATTCTTCTTAATTTTCGCTCTTCCTACATTCAGTGTTTGTTATTAATGGTATGTCAAATATTTAAAGTGGTTCTAAAGACTCAAGGCTTGTTACCTCCTGCATTCCACGCAGGAGGTAAAAAATCTTCTGTGCAGCAGCCCTCCAATACTTGCCTGAGCCCCCATCTTGATCCAGCGATGTGCATGAGAGCCTCGGCTCTCCGGGGACTCTCACGCCCCATTGTATGTGTATAAAAATACACATACATTTCCCTTCCCCATTCTAGCCGGTCTCAACATATTCTCCTTAATCAACCTAGGTTTTTTTTGTTTTTTTTATTCAGTCCTTTTATTATCGTAGAAAGTACATTCAACAAATAGCAGTAATACATGTCAAAAATCAGACAGCATAAACATACATGGTCATAAAGTAAAATAAGAGAGAGAAAAAGCAAGCAGTCCGGCCCTGTACAGCGAGAAGATAAATGAGCAAAGACTCAATGCCTAGGCAATAACAATGTGCACAGCCGTAGGGGCATCCTGACCATTATTCAACAGACCTAGAGCTAACTGCAGCGCATGAAGCGCATTTTTTTTTTTTAAGCAGTACCTCGGAGTCCCAGACTCTTAATCTACTCGATGGTACTGTCCTCTACGCCAGGCTAGAGGTTTAACAAAATTATTTCTCTACTGAGTGGTCTAGGTCCTCATAATGACATAATTTGTGGAGGAGGCGGGAGAGAGACCCAGGGAAACGGAAAAAAAAAAGATAAATGATTAAACCGCAACACTGATGTCTATAGCATTGGATGAACTCCTGCTGGCTGGTTAAGAGGACCAACAGGTGAAATGAGTTGTCTGGGTCCTGATCTAAAGAAGAGGCACCAGTAGGGGGCGACGGTAGAAGAGAGGAACTGATTGGAATGTCTTGGCCACTTGTTCATTGAAGAAAGTTGGAGGATGTGGTTTTTGTGATCAGAGCAGAGGAGAAGGGATGTTGCCCATAGTTTGGTCACCACCCCCAGCAGGTACATACCGTATATACTTGAGTATAAGCCGATCCGAATATAAGCCGAGGCACCTAATTTTACCACAAAAAAATGGGAAAATGTATTGACTCGAGTATAAGCCTAGGGTGTCCATCTGCATGCCTCACTGTGTCCACGCCTCGCTGTGCCCATGCCTCGACTGACGTTTAACATGGGAGTCTATGGAAGGGGTGCCAGGCTTTGAAAAGTCGGTGCTCCCCGGTCGTAGGTCCCCCAGACAACAAACTTTGCACACTTATAGAGGAGAAATGGGGCTACATGTGTGCCAAGTTCCGGGTCCAGGGGATCTACGACCGGCCGGTACCGGGTCACCAGAGAAATTACCGTTTAACATGGCAGTCTATGGAAGGGGTGCCTGGCTGTGAAAAATCGGTGCTCCACAGCCATAGGTCCCCCAGACAACACTTGTAGAGGAAGAGTGGGGCTACATGTGTGCCAGGTTTGGGGTCCAGGGGACCTACGGCTGACCGGTCCCGGGTCCCCAAAATCTAGGAGATCAGGCACAAAAAGGTGACTCGAGTATAAGCCGAGGGGGGCATTTTCAGCACACAAAAAATGTGCTGAAAAACTTGGCTTATACTCGAGTATCTATAGTCTCGGGTGGGCAGAGCCTCAGCACGTTGTCATACAGATGATTCTTCTTCTTTTTTTGATGTTGGGGTCGCAGAACCAGAAATTCGGAGCTCACAATCCCAATACAAATGACTTTTATTGCATAAATGTTTCACCTGGAAAACGTAACAGTCACTTACCACCAGCTAACCTCAGCGGTACCAGTGAACTCAACCCCTAAACAAAATCATCTTTCACATGTCAGTTTCTTGGCTCTTGCTTTTATTTTTCTGTGCTTTTACCTAAAAATTTCTAAGTGGGTGACGGGGTCGCTTTCAAGTGGGGCTGCCCATGCAGGATAAAGGAACAGGTTGACTAATCCAGAGCTTCACAGATACATATAATTACCCTTTGCCCCCCCAAGCATACATAAAGCCGTTACTGGCCAGCTTGGCCTGGTGAAATGTTTTTCAGATCCTGGTGCTAGACATATACTGGGCTATTGTTTAAAGGATTAGTAAAGGGAAAAAAATGTTTTCCTTTAAAATAACAAACATGTTATACTTACCTCCAGTGTGCAGTTCGTTTTGCACAGAGTGGCCCCGATCCACGTCTTTTGGGGTCCCTCGGCAGCTGTCTCTGGTCCTCCCCGCAAGTACTGACCACTAAGGATGAGCTCCGGCGTGTTCGCATAGAACACGTGCGGAGCCCGCCAGGAAGTCGGCACCTGCGCTGCGCTAATCGCAGCCAGTCAGACATTTCCCGATCTCTGCAGCCGAGCATCGGACAATGTCTGCCTGGCTGTGATTAGCGCAGCGCGGGTGCCGACTTCCTGGCGGGCTCCGCACGTGTTCTATGCGAACACGCCGGAGCTCATCCTTACTGACCACAGTCATGCGAGAGAGGTCACATGGTGGTGAGTAATTGCGGGCGCGCTCCCGTGATACTGCGAGCGGCCATAGACGGTCACTGTAAACTCGGGCCCGCCTCTCGGCGTGCCGCGTCACTGGATGTGATTGACAGCAGCGCCAGCCAATGGCTGCGCTGCTCTCAATCCATCCGCTCTAGCCAATCAGCGGCCAGGCTGAGCGGGCGAAGAGGATCTCGGAACCGAGCGCGGGACTTTCGAGGAGTCAGGTAAGTATAACGGGGGGGGGGGGGTGGCAGTATCAGATGTTTTTTCACCTTAATGTGTAGATTGCATTAAGGTGAATTTTTTTTTTAATTACAACTCCTTTAATATAGATAGGCGGTGCTCCTTACACACAACACCTCCTTTGTGTACCCCGCTATTTTATTTCGCAGGCATTTTTTGGAATTTCCACCATCTTACTGTCCTTCCACCGTCGCCTCCATTTCTCCATTACCTCCCTCTCCATAATGTTATTTTCAGGGCTTCATAAGAAGCACCTTCAGGATTCCTCTTGCAAGGCCGTCCACAATTTCCTTTTCTCCTATTATCTCTTCGTAGGCCGTCCGTGTTGGACAATTTTGCGCTGCTCTCCGGTCAACTGAGCACGCTCAATAAAGTGCTTAAAAATGAAAAGATGCCACTGCTGAAAAACCAGGTGATCATCCCGCTTCTGCTGACACCGGACCGCGATGAGGAGATCATGGTGAGTACGGATCCCTCTGTATTCTCACAAGTCGGATCTGCATCTGTCCACAGAATAAGGACTTCGCAGACATACTACAGTGGAACCTCGGATTGCGAGGCTCTCCGACGTCCCCCCGCCTCTGGCCGCATGCGGTATTGCACGCCATTGAAGTCAATGCGGAACAAACTATTTTCGTCTCCATTGACTTCAATGGGGAAACACGCTTTGATATGCAAGTACTTTGGATTACAAGCATTCTCCTGGAACGGATTATGCTTGTAATCCGAGGTTCCACTGTATAGTGTACACTTGTGTCAGAGCTGTGGTTGCCCTCACAGGGATTCTCCGGTTTTCTTTGCACTCCGTGCAGGGAGACCCATTCATTTGAACAGACAATGCTCCCAATATCATGGCCCCAAATGTGCACCTACCCCAGCACAGCTGTCAAATTTGGAGAAGCTGCTGTGTTCATGCAGCTGCTACATCTCTATTGGGTCTCTCTATACAGGGATGCTTGGAGCACCTGTGTATCCCTGTGAGGGCAGACACATGAGCATGCGCTATAGTACGCCTGTATGAACAAGGCCTAAATAAAACCAATTTTCATGTGCGCAGCGCCTGACGGAAGGAAGAGTCCCGGTCTTCAGCCATGAAGTGGTACCCGATCACCTGAGAACCAAGCCTGACCCTGAAGTGGAAGAAGTGGAAAAGCAGCTGACCACCGACGCGGCCCGGCTCACCCCTGAAGCGGCACAGGTATGCACTGCGCTGCTTTAGTTATCCCTCATTTGTCATCTCGAGTGCCTGAACAGTCTGTCTTCCTTCATCCTTTGATGGCCTTTACCGTATGCATGCTGGGATTTGCTTCTTTTTTTTTTTTTTTGGCGGGTCCCAAGGAGAGAAATTGAAATAAATCATCTTCTTTTCAGAAACAAGTCCAAACCATGAACAAGCTGTGCACCAACCTGCTGGAGAAGATTATAAAGGAGGAAAGGGACTCGGATGTTGCAAGTAAGTATTACAGGGATACTAGAAGACAAATGTCAATTGAAGCATAAGTTCACTTAAAAAAAAAAAAAAGGGATTTTTTTTTTTTTATGCAGGCAAAATAAATGTGCATTCATTAAAAAAATAAATATATTATTATTACTGTATTTATTGGCGTATAACACTCACTTTTTTACCCTGAAAATAGAGGGTAAGCTGTGCCTGCGTGTTATACGCAGGGGGCTGTGGATTTTTTCCTGAAACTTCCCTCTTAAAGTTAGGGTGCGTGTTATACGCCTGTGCGTGTTATACGCCGATAAATACGGTATTTTTTTAAATTTCTATTTTTTAGAGCCTGTAAACATTGCGCCAACGATCAGCAGGTCGCTGGTGCCATGCAGGTCTCCTGCAGACCTGTCAGTGTGTCTGTACATCCCATACGGACAAGCCGATACACTGATGGCTCTCCACAGCACTAGGGTAGTTCACTGAGAAATACAAGCCGACAACCGCAAAGGATCTCCAGACTTGTAGTTCTTTCACACACAGCTCTGTGTATAAGAGACGCGGCTGTGCTTATTTCGAAAAACTGACAGCTAGTACAGGGAACTTCTCCCAGTTCTGCTGTCACAGGGAGCTGGGGGGGGTCTTGTGTAGCAGCTGCAGCATTGGTAACGTTACTTGTTCTACCCTTAAAACGGGTGTAACATGTCCGCAGAGGTGAACTTATCCTTTAAATGAAGTTTTTTTTTTTTTGTTTCTCATAACTAAATGTAGTGTCTGTTTAGAATTATATTCAAAAACTGTACCATTAGAGCAGTGATTTTCAACTTTTCTTCAGTCATGGCACCCTTTACAATTGTGCAAAATCTTCAGGCACCCAGAATGTACACAACCGCCTGATGAAAAATTAAGTTCACATCGGAGTCTCCCCCACTTTCCGTCAGAGTTCCCCCTTTTATGTTAAGCCTCGTACACACGATCTGATTTTCTGATGGGAATTGTGTGATGACGGGCTGTTGTCGGAAAATCCGACCGTTTGTACGCTCCATCAGACAATTGTTGTTGGATTTTCCGCCAACAAATGTTGGATAGCATGCTTTAAAATTTTCCGACAACAGATGTGTGTTGTCGGATTATCTGATCCGATTATCCGATCGTGTGTACATCAGACAAAACTCCAAAGTACAAACACGCATTCTCAGAAGCAATTCTCATTATAACACGGCATTAGCAGAAGTTGCCCAAAGGCTGGCGCTAAAGAGCTGAAAAAACACGTAGTTTTGTGTTTGTTGGCCAACAATTGTGTGCCATTTTTGTATGCAAGACAAGTTCCTGGCCAATGCCCTTCGGACAAATGTCCTACATTTTGTCCATGGAAAATCCGATCCTGTGTACGAGGCTTTGGAGTATGTCTTCACATCGGAGGGCCTCCCATCACATCAGCGTGGCCTCTTTGCGCCAGAGGTCCTGTCCCCCCTTTGCGCCGGAGGTTCCGCCCCCACCTTTGCGCCGGAGCTCCCCCTTTTGCGTTGGAGTACGTCTTCACATCAGGGCCCCCCCCCCCATCACATGAGAGATCCCCTTTTGCATCAGATGTAACCCCCCCCCCTCCACCCTGGGTGTTAGAGGTCTCCCTCTCTGCGTCAGAAGTTCCCCTTTACGGTAGAGTCCCTCCTTTGCGTTAGTCCGACATCACATCAGAGGGCCCCCGCATTACATCAGAGGTCCCCTGTACTTTTTTAGAAGCTACTTATCACAGAACCCATCAGTAGCACAGACCACCACACCCCCCACCATGTCACAGTGCCCCCCCCCCCAATCACACAATCCCCTCTTTACATCAGAGCTCTACATTTTAGCCCCAGCAGTGCAGCAGAGGGCGGGAGATAGAGGAGTGGAGGAAGCTTCTGTATTTTCCTAAATGCTCAGAGTAGCCCCGCATGCTGCCTGCCCTGGATCAGAGTTGTGTGTTGCCATGAAATTACGCAATGCATCTTGGCACTAGAGCGTCATTGGTTACTATGGTGCTGGCGGTACACTCGCACACTCCGTGGCAACTCATGGCACTGATCCTGGGCAAACTGGGTCCCCTGCTCATAGCAACCCGGGAAATCCAGATGGTACCCCAGGGTGCCATAATACCCTTGTTCAGCAATACTGCACTAGAGCCGTGTTACAATCTCTTTGCTCCATCGCAGCGCAAACATAGCACTACACTGCACCACACTTACTACACATACACTGCACTAATTTGTCTGTCCTCCATTGCACGGTACAATTTATTTTATTTTTTCTGATCTAAATAGCTAGTTTATGTGTTTGTTGGAAATATTGTTTCTGAATATACAGGCATACCCCGCTTTAAGTACACTCACTTTACATACACTCGCGAGTAAGGTCATACCTGCGAGTGTATGTAAAGTGCCTTATAAGTACTTTACAGACATTTTGCAGCCGCAGCAGAAGGAGCTGAAGCTCCGAGAGCATACCCCACCCTGTTCCAGTGTGCTCCTGACACCCCCACTACAGCTCCTGACACCCCCACTACAGCTCCTGACCCCCCACTACACCCTAGAAGTGAAAAAAGGTATTGTTTCACTTTAAGTACATTTTCGTTTTACATACATGCTCTGGTCCCATTGTGTACTTAAAAGTGGGGTATGCCTGTACAGGAAAATGTTATTTACTTAAATAATTCATTGCTACTTAATAGGAACAGCTTCTCTGAACACTTAAACCAACCCTCACAGAAAAGTATTTATTTTTTGTTGCCTTTTGTAGATCCAGTTGAGTGATGGCTGCGTTCCTTACCCTACGGCCTTTCTGTTTTCTAGGTTTACGTCAGAACAAGCAGACCTACAACCCTGCGGACACTAATGCCCTTGTGGCCGCCGTGGCATTTGGGAAAGGACTTTCAAACCGTCGTCCTCCAGGCCCTATGGGTGCAGGACAACCCGGGGGCAGCGGGATGTTACAGGGAGCTGGGTCCATGCAGCAGGGGCAAATGTCCATGGGTCCTAACCAGCAGCACATGACTGGCGTACCAATGGCACAAGGTGGACAGCCAGGTATAGGCCTGCTTTGGTCAATATCTTCAGTCTTTTCCCATATTTTTATTTTTTTGACTCTTTAACTCTGTATACTTTTCTTTTACTTTTCAGGTAAGATGCCCAGCAATATTAAAACTAACATTAAGTCGGCCTCAATGCATCCATATCAGCGATGAAGAGACAGATCAGACGCACAGAGTACACCACTGCCGGCTCGGCATGATGGAGGTCGTAGCTTCATGAACATTCTCCTCCATGCTGAGGACTCTTTCACTTGTACAGGAACTGGGTGCAAGTACACTGCCCCGATATACCTTGCTAACATTATCTGGAAAGCAGATTCCCTGTTCTTGAGGACAACAAGCAACATCTACAGGAGGACTTTGGGTTCAACGCTGAATAGCGTTCCATGGTTATCTTTTTGTACTCCTAGGTTGGACAGTAATAAAGCTTTTTTTTTTTTCAGTGAGGCTTCAGATTTAATATTATTTAACACTGACTTCCTCTATATCTGTTTTTGTATGTGTATATAGATATGTAGAAAGCACTAAGGGCCCTTTCACACTTTTGATGCATTCCCATTGACTTTGCCTTTTTTTGCTCCACTTCTGAAAACCTGCACAAAAGACGCAGCATGCAGGAAATTTCAAAGATTAGGACACCTGCAGTGGGAATAGTTACATAGGCGTTTTTTGGGGTGTTGTTTTCCACTTTTTTGTCACCCTGGAAAAGCATGGCAAAAGCACCCCAGTGTGAAAAGGGACCGAAGAACACCACAACAATGGTGATGGAGTCCAGAGAGATGTTTGCACTGAATGATCATTGGAATAAGGCAGCCAGTGCCTTTCAGGGTTCACACGCGCATTTCGTCATGGCTTAAAAACTGACAGGTGTTCTAATCCCTCTCCACTCTATCCAAGGCTAAAAAATAAATACGTTTTCTCTTTGGTTATACTTGAAAAAGAATATAAGAAGTGGGTATTGGGGCGCTCACTCTAAAATGTACTATTAAATTAAAATAGCTTACCGTATTTGCTGGCGTATAAGACGACCCCCTAATTTTCCAGCTAAAATGCTGGTTTTGGGATATACTCGCTGTATAAGACGACGCCTCGCTGTGCCAGTATGCCTGCCTCGCTGTGCCAGTATGCCTGCCTCGCTGTGCCAGTATGCCTGCCTCGACGATATCTTCCTACCTTCTCCTGTTTGCAGAGTTTCTCAGGCTGCGGGCGTCCATTATTCAAAAGCCGCGCCTCCTACTCAGGCTGGTCCGTGATAGGCAGAACACTAATTTTCCCAGCAGAGCCTCTGTTCAGTGTTCCGCCTATCACAGATGTCCTCTCCTCCGAGGCCGAGAAGGCATCCGTGATAGGCGGAACACTGAACAGGGGCTCTGCTGGGAAAATTAGTGTTCCGCCTATCACGGAACAGTCTGAGGAGGAGGCGCGGCTTTTGAATAATGGATGGCCGCCGTCTGACAGACAGGTACCCGGCGTATAAGACGACCCCCGACTTTTGGGGCATGATTTTAGATGCAAAAAATCGTCTTATACGCCGGAAAATACGGTATATGTTCTTCAACAATAAATGTACAGTGCAAATAAATAACAAGTGCAGCAATCCAAATGTGAAAAAACTAATCCTGTGTAAAATATCCGTGTAAACCAATGAGAAGAAAAAAAAAAAAAAACTGATAAGTGATAAAAACTAATATAAACATATTCAGTGATATATAGTATAAAGTGCATCAAACAACAACAATATTATGTGCAAAGTAGGCAGATCCAAAAAAAACAGCAACATGTGCAGATGCAGTTCCTTGTGCTGTAAAATGTGTATAAGTGATCCACAGCAATGTGCATAAAAGTGCAGGAAAAAAAACTAAACAAATGTGTAGCAGCCACCTAGTAAGTGTTCACACACTATTATAAGGGAGTTCACTCTAAAATTACTATTCAATTCAGATAGAAGGTGCATATAACTAATATGTTCTACAATAATAAATAAATATGACTTCCTCTACAGTGCAAATAAATACCAAGTGCAGCAATCCAAATGTGAAAAAAATATCCTTGTAAACCAATGAGAAAAAAAAAACTGAGAAAAAAAACCAATGTAAATATTCAGTGATATATAGTATAAAGTACATCAAACAACAATATTATGTGCAACGTAGGCAGATCCAAAAAAACAGCAACATGTGCAGATACAGTTCCTTGTGCTGGAACATTTCTATAAGTGATCCACAGCAATGTGCGTAAAAGTCCAAAACAGTGTGAGTCCCAGGCAATCCAATTTCAATTGCAGTGTCATACAAAAAGTGCAAGTGCTGATCCTCCATTGCTACTTTAAAAAGAAGTGTCTATACTGTTCCAAATCCAGTAATACTGTCCCACCTTCCTTTGCACATGCTCAGTTGTTCTCCCATTTTAGGCACTGACAAGTTTATAGAGGCCGATCTGCAGACAGCCTTAAAGTGGAAATTAAACCCTCCTAACCTTTACAGCCAAGGAAGCTGCTTCTGATTGATCTGAAACTGCCATGGTGTATTAATGATGCCATACGCTCACACCACTGCTCTACCCATTCATGTGAATAGAGCAGGCATGTCCAAAGTCCGGCCCGCGTTCCGGTTTCGAACTGGACATGTATGTCTTTTGTGGCCCCCAACAAATCCCCAAGCGCCGGCGGCCACAAAAGATATACATGCTTGGCTGCCTTTGAGGAGACAGGTCGAGTGCCGTACATACAGGTGAATTTCCTGTTTGCCCAACGGCCTCTGTAATAGGAAGTCCCGTCTTTTGCGCTGCCATTGGATGAATGTTCTGTCCATAGGAGGCGGGGCTTTGTATTAAAGAGGCCGCAGTGAAAACAGATTCTGCTGTATGTAATCTGTTGGCGCTCGTCCCAACCCCTTCCCTGTCTCATTCGACAGGGGTTAACAATCTAGGGGTGATCAAAGGGTTAAATGTGTGCCTAACCAGTGTTTGTGTGCTGTGTGAGGGGCTTTTACTAAGGGATGTGCTGGATTGTATTCCCTGCATTGCAGGGAAACAAATGGCAGTATGTCCCTACTGACAGGACAGAGCTCTGTATTGTTTACATACACACTGCTCTGTCCTGTCTTCCTCCTCGCCCTTCAGCGGGTGCCGAACAATGGATGATCAGCTTGTACTGTGGCGTGCACACCAACGGAAATGCAGAATCGTGTGTATAGTGTATATTTGTGTGTGTGTGTATATATATATACATACATGCATACATACATACATACATACATCTCACAGTTGGCCCACACTGTAGCAGTAAAGCTGCCGTGCGTAGTCGGAAAATGGTTAATCCCAGGGTTTGACAAATTTGCTTGGAATCTAGGAGCCAGCTAAAAAAGTTAGGAGCCAGAAAACGCGCCCCGTCCCGTACCACCAAGCTTGTGCGCAGAAGCGAACACATACGTGAGTAGCGCCCGCATATGTAAACGGTATTCAAACCACACATGTGAGGTATCGCAGCGATCGTTAGAGCGAGAGCAATAATTCTAGCTCTAGACCTCCTCTGTAACTCAAAACATGCAACCTGTAGAATTTTTTAAATGTCGCCTATGGAGATTTTAAAGGGTAAAAGTTTGTCGGCATTCCACGAGCGGACGCAATTTTGAAGCGTGACATGTTGGGTATCAATTTACTCGGCGTAACATTTATCTTTCACAATATAAAAAAAAATTGGGCTAACTTTACTGTTATCCTATTTTTTTTTTATAAAAAAAATTGTATTTTTCCCCCAAAAAAGTGCGCTTGTAAGACCGCTGCGCAAATACGGTGTGACAGAAAGTATTGCAACGATCGCCATTTTATTCTCTAGGGTGTTAGAATAAAAAATATATATAATGTTTGGGGGTTCTAATTAGAGGGAAGGAGATGGCAGTGAAAACAGTGGCCCAGATTCAGTAAGATTTGTGCATAAATTACGGAGGCACAGGGCAACAATTTTGCGCCGCTGCCCTCGATTCACAGAGCAGTAGCTCCGTAAATTGCGAGGGCGCGCCGGCAAAATTGCCCGGCATGAGCGAGCGCAATTTAAATGATCCCGCAGGGGGCGGGAATCATTTCAATTAGGCGCTTTCCCGCCTAATTCAAATTCAAATTTCGCGACGCGGGAACGGCGGGTATACTTTAGCATTGGCTGCCCCTACTATTAGAAGGGGCAGCCTTATGCTAAACACGACGTACGGAAACGACGTAACTTGCGTACGCAGGGCTCGCGCAACATTGTGAATCGGTGTTAGTATGCAATTTGCATACTATACACTGAGCACAATGGGAGCGCCCCCTAGCGGCCATCGCAAGAATGCAGCCTAAAATCTGCGTGGCATAAGAGCCTTATGCCACGCAGATTTTAGGCTGCAGTCGGCGTCACGATGTTCCTGAATCGGGAGCATTCGTAACGCCGGCGCAAGCAAGCAATTGCGCTGCGTAACTATGGTTACGCAGGCGCAATTGCTCTCTGAATCCGGGCCAGTGAAGAAAACATATTAGAACTGCTGTTTTACTTGTAATGCCAACGGCTACCACCAGGTGGTGCCAGGTCACAGAAGAAAGCTTGGGCCTTCACAAGGCTGCAAAGCCGCGGCCTCAATTACCGGCTGTTGCGGGCCCGCCGTGTCATCGCGTGGGGGCACACGGAGACATAGGATCGCGGCGGGCCCTCGACGGCCGGTAATTGAGGCCACGGCCTTGTAGCCCGCAAAGCCGCGGCCTCAATTACCGGCAGGCGCCAGGTCACAATTTCTTGTCACAATTGCGCCCAGGCGCCCGGATTTTGTCGAGCCCTGGTTAATCCAATCTAATAAACGCAGATCTTTCGGTTCTGTATATTTAACATGGAACCCGAGCCTCCCTAATCTTTAAGAGTGCCTATTGTACATGAAAACAGATTTCGTAATAAACTGAGAGCAAATTCGCCTGGAGTTAGGAACGCCGAGTGTAATTTATAAAAACAGCCCAACCCTCATTCAACGCATGCCAAAAATTGACAATTACTCTGCAGGTTATAAAATATACAGAATGAAATCTGTAAGACCTCATCCACAACCTACAATCGCACCGTGTGTGATCATATGTGGGAACAGCAGTGGGGGGGGGGGGGCTGACAGCTCCTGCAGCTAATTGCGGCCACTCGCATGTAATCGCTTTTAGGGCAATAACCTGCGAGTGATTGGCCCTGGCTGGAGGACGTTCAGCACGCCTGTCAGGAACTTGGTAGAAGGCCGAGATGCTAGGAGGGCTCCCCTTGCGGCCGAGCACAGCACACCACTGATGGTGACGCAGCAGGTGTGGTGCCCACAGAAGCAGGGGTGCCGGGAAGCTGGAACTGGAGACAGGCGTGCTTGGGTGGTCCAGGAAGCAGGAACCGGAGGGCAGACTAGATAGCGGAGTCGGGAGCCAAGCCAGGGTTTAACACAGGAGATCAGTCTAGAATCGGAGTCAAGTTCAGGGAGCAAGATAAACAAATCTAGTAGCCAGGCCGAGATCAGATGCAGGAAGCAGGCGGAGAGAAGTCAGGTGCAAGCCAAGGATCTAGCCAGAAGGATCAGGTCAGGGCAAGCCGGGTCAGTACACCGATCAGGAACAGCAGATACACGGAACTCAGGAATGCAGGACAAGCTGAAGATACACCAGCGATGCGCCAGTGTCAGCAGCGGGTTTAAATAGGCTGGGCAATCATCATGGCGGGCGGGCGTCATTGCTATTCGCGGTGCTGCGCATGTGCATCAGCGTGTCTATTTCCCTGATAACACCCCTTTCATTCATTGGATTTCAGTTCTTTCAATCATGGAGGCGCAGCATAACTTGTGGGCATTACCTAGGGTGGACTGTATGCAAATTCAGCCAGCCTATGAGCACCCACTGCTCCAGATTGACACCCACCTTTCCACCTAACTCCTCCCATGATGCAGCCCGCCGATTGCATCATGGCTGAGAGATCCTCATAGAAGAACTGAGTATAGGGTGCTAGGATGTTTCAGCACCCTGAGGGCCCCTCAGTGTGAGGTGCTGCTACTAATGCTGCCCTATTGTTGTGTACAGGTGACCTGAAGACCCTGTGTTTACATGTAAATAAGGGGATCATTCATATGTAAATAGCTGAGGCCGGCAGCATTCATATGTAAATAAAGGGTGGCAATCATATGTATATCATGTCCCTCTGCGGTGAAGAAATCATGTGCTGTAACCTCTAGCAACTAATCAGTAAGCCGTAATGTATGCTGTAACCTCTAGCAACCAGTCAGTAAGTGGTAATGTGTGCTGTAACCTCTGGCAACCAATCACAATCACTGCCTGATCTGATACAGTAAACTGATTTTAAGTCTAGCTGATATTCATTGTATGTCTCAGAGCAGGTGGAGGGGAAAATTGCATGGGGGGGGCAAGAATTTTTTTGCCCAGGATCCAATCAACATTAAAGACAGCCCTGGCTGCGGCACGGGGCTTCCACAATTGCATGTAACCGAGATCTCTGTTTTCAGTACATCAGAAAGAGTTCTCATAGTCCGTGTTTTCTGGCTTCTAGTGCAGAGTGCTGTGCAGGCCCGGACGGGCCATAGGGCATACCGGGTATATGCCCGGCGGGCCGCATGTCACGTATCCCCCCCAGTGTAACATGCAGGGGGTCCAGAACTGTTAGGGGGATGTCTGTGTAACAAACTGTAGGGTGCTGTGTAATGTAAAGGGGCAAAGTGTTGCAGGGTGCTGTGTAATGTAAAGGGGCCGAGAGGTGCAGGGTGCTGTGTAATGTAAAGGGGTCCAGGGTGCTGTGTAATGTAAAAGGGCCCAGAGGTGCAGGGTGCTGTGTAATGTAAAGGGGCCCAGAGGTGCAGGGTGCTGTGTAATGTAAAGGGGTCCAGGGCGCTGTGTAATGTAAAAGGGCCCAGAGGTGCGGTGCTATGTAATGTAAAGGGGTCCAGGGTGCTGTGTAATGTAAAGGGGTCCAGAGGTGCAGGGTGCTGTGTAATGTAAAGGGGTCCAGAGGTGCGGTGCTGTGTAATGTAAAGGGGTCCAGTGGTGCAGGGTGCTATGTAATGTAAAGGGGCCCAGAGGTGCGGTGCTGTGTAATGTAAAGGGGTCCAGAGGAGCAGGGTGCTGTGTAATGTAAAGGGGCCCAGAGGAGCAGGGTGCTGTGTAATGTAAAGGAACCCAGAGGTGCAGGGTGCTGTATAATGTAAAGGGGCCCAGAGGTGTGGTGCTATGTAATGTAAAGGGGTGCAGGGTGCTGTGTAATGTAAAGGGGTCCAGAGGTGCGGTGCTGTGTAATGTAAAGGGGTCCAGTGGTGCAGGGTGCTATGTAATGTAAAGGGGCCCAGAGGTGCGGTGCTGTGTAATGTAAAGGGGTCCAGAGGAGCAGGGTGCTGTGTAATGTAAAGGGACCCAGAGGTGCAGGGTGCTGTGTAATGTAAAGGGACCCAGAGGTGCGGTGCTGTGTAATGTAAAGGGGCCCAGAGGTGCTGTGCTATGTAATGTAAAGGGGCCCAGAGATGCAGGGTGCTGTGTAATGTAAAGGGGGCCAGAGGAGGACGAGAAGCGCAGCGCAGTCCCCCCCCCCCCTTCCCGCACTGCTCGGTCCAGGCCTGGTGCTGGGGGTGCTGGGAAATACAGATTTGCATCCTAATAAACATGTGACTGGCTGGGATTGTCAGGTCTCTTGTCATCTGCTTTGTCAGGCAGCCCGTGGTAAGTGAGGAGGCGTGCAGACAAGTCTGTATACATGACGATCGGCTCTTCCCTTCCCTCTACATGACGATCGGCTCTTCCCTTCCCTCTACATGACGATCGGCTCTTCCCTTCCCTCTACATGACGATCGGCTCTTCCCTTCCCTCTACATGACGATCGGCTCTTCCCTTCCCTCTCTACATGACGATGGGCTCTTCCCTTACCTCTACATGACGATCGGCTCTTCCCTTACCTCTACATGATCACTTGGCCGTGTCTCCCAAGTCAGACAAGACAATCCGGTTTCTGTCATTTGTGATCGGAATGTTTACCTTCTATTGTATGTAGTCAGGTCCCGGGGCCTCTGATCCCTAATGGTGACCTCCGGAGTTCAGGACAGCAGACATCCTTCTTTGTAGAGTGGGTTACGAGGCAATGTTGGGTGTAAGGCAAGGTAGATTCATGGGTGCCAGACACTTCTTGAATGCAAAGAGATTTATTGTCTCTTTCCCAGAACTGTGGGAGGGTTGGGGCCGGGACACCCTTTAGTAGTTGCAATGTTATACTACTACCACCCAAAAGTGGAACGTCCGCTTTAGGCACCCCTCGCCCCCTGACAGGCCACATTTGGGGACGGAGGGCGGGAGTGGGTGACTGGTTTGGGTGGGACTTCCTGTCCTACTTCCGAGCACGGGCTGCCTTGGCGACTCCTACTGACACCAATGACGGGGCACTATTCCTCATACTGACACCAATGAAGGGGCAATATTCCTCCCACTGATACCAATGACGAGACACTATTCCTCCCACTGACACCAATGATGGGACACTATTCCTCCCACTGACACCAATGATGGGACGCTATTCCTCCCACTGACACCAATGATGGGTAGCTATGACTAAGCATTAGTTGTTAATGCGAAACGCGTCAGCTGTCTATCCCACTGTATGCTGTTGTGTGCTGTGCATTTTTTCCTTTTTACAATAAAGAGCACGTCTTTTTTCAACAAGACTTTTTGGAGTGCGGCTGTCCATCCATTCTCCCACCTGCTTAATTCTATGCATTGCCAGCACCCGTGTGATTCCTGAGTGGACATTGATTACCTGCCTGTGCTCACCTGGAGCGGCGGTCTCCCTACCTATCGGCACTATTCCTCATACTGACACCAATGATGGGGCCACTTTTCCCCCACTGACACCAATGATGGGACACTATTCCTCCCACTGACACCAATAAGGGGGCACTATTCCTCCTACTGGCACTATTCCTCCCACTGACACCAATGATGGGGCACTATTTTTACAACTGACACCAATGATGGGGCACTATTTTTACAACTGACACCAATGATGGGGCACTGTTTACCCCCATAGAAGCCAGTGCATTTTCTATGAACCCCTGTACCATATCTTTGCCTCTTGACTATATTATTGATTACATTCTTTTTTCTTCTAAAACCTCTTCAAATATTTTCAAAAAGGAACACGGAAATCCAAACAAAGAAAAGGAGTCTCTGCCCTCTGATCATGTGATGTGTTCTGACAGGCCGTCCCTCTGATCATGTGGTGTGTTCTGACAGGCCGTCCCTCTGATCATGTGGTATGTTCTGACAGGCCGGCCCTCTGATCATGTGGTGTGTTCTGACAGGCCGTCCCTCTGATCATGTGATGTGTTCTGACAGGCCGTCCCTCTGATCATGTGGTGTGTTCTGACAGGCCGTCCCTCTGATCATGTGGTGTGTTCTGACAGGCCGGCCCTCTGATCATGTGATGTGTCCTGACAGGCCGTCCCTCTGATCATGTGATGTGTCCTGACAGGCCGGCCCTCTGATCATGTGGTGTGTTCTGACAGGCCGGCCCTCTGATCATGTGATGTGTTCTGACAGGCCGGCCCTCTGATCATGTGGTGTGTTCTGACAGGCCGGCCCTCTGATCATGTGGTGTGTTCTGACAGGCCGGCCCTCTGATCATGTGGTGTGTTCTGACAGGCCGGCCCTCTGATCATGTGGTGTGTTCTGACAGGCCGTCCCTCTGATCATGTGGTGTGTTCTGACAGGCCGTCCCTCTGATCATGTGGTGTGTTCTGACAGGCCGTCCCTCTGATCATGTGGTGTGTTCTGACAGGCCGTCCCTCTGATCATGTGGTGTGTTCTGACAGGCCGGCCCTCTGATCATGTGGTGTGTTCTGACAGGCCGGCCCTCTGATCATGTGGTGTGTTCTGACAGGCCGGCCCTCTGATCATGTGGTGTGTTCTGACAGGCCGGCCCTCTGATCATGTGGTGTGTTCTGACAGGCCGTCCCTCTGATCATGTGGTGTGTTCTGACAGGCCGGCCCTCTGATCATGTGATGTGTTCTGACAGGCCTTCCCTCTGATCATGTGATGTGTTCTGACAGGCCGTCCCTCTGATCATGTGGTGTGTTCTGACAGGCCGTCCCTCTGATCATGTGATGTGTTCTGACAGGCCGTCCCTCTGATCATGTGATGTGTTCTGACAGGCCGTCCCTCTGATCATGTGGTGTGTTCTGACAGGCCGTCCCTCTGATCATGTGATGTGTTCTGACAGGCCGTCCCTCTGATCATGTGATGTGTTCTGACAGGCCGTCCCTCTGATCATGTGATGTGTCCTGACAGGCCGTCTCTCTGATCATGTGGTGTGTTCTGACAGGCCGTCCCTCTGATCATGTGATGTGTTCTGACAGGCCGCCCCTCTGATCATTTGATGTGTTCTGACAGGCCGTCCCTCTGATCATGTGATGTGTTCTGACAGGCCGCCCCTCTGATCATGTGATGTGTTCTGACAGGCCGTCCCTCTGATCATGTGGTGTGTTCTGACAGGCCGTCCCTCTGATCATGTGGTGTGTTCTGACAGGCCGTCCCTCTGATCATGTGGTGTGTTCTGACAGGCCGTCCCTCTGATCATGTGGTGCGTTCTGACAGGCCGTCCCTCTGATCATGTGGTGTGTTCTGACAGGCCGTCCCTCTGATCATGTGATGTGTCCTGACAGGCCGTCCCTCTGATCATGTGATGTGTTCTGACAGGCCGTCCCTCTGATCATGTGGTGTGTTCTGACAGGCCGCCCCTTGTAGGATCCGGGGTCTGGCTCTCCTCCCGGCCTGTCAGGTCGCTTTCTTTCATTATCACTGAGCCGTCACAGCGAGACATCTTCCGCCTATTATCCTCCAATGTGAGAAGTGAGACTCTGGAATGTCATCGCTTGTTTTCACCCGTCATCATCATCAAGTGATCCTTGGGGTGTCAGTGGATCCCAGGAGGCCAAACAAACTCCCCTGGCTTCATAGATCTTATTTGGGGGGCTCATGTTGATGTTCATCCCACCCATAATGGATGTGTACAGGGGGAGCACCTGCTAAAAATGTATAGGTCTTTTATTTTTTTTTTATATTATTTATTGAGTATTTTCATATATAACCCAGGTCAATGGACCACATAAAAGAGAACAAAAAGAAATCAAATAAATAAATATAACATTACCGTATATACTCGAGTATAAGCCGAGTTTTTCAGCACAAATGCCCCCCTCGGCTTATACTCGAGTCACCTTTTTGTGCCTGATTTCCCGGACTTTGGGGACCTGGTACCGGCCAGCTGTAGGTCCCCTGGGCCCCAAACTTGGCACACATGTAGCCCCTCTCTTCCTCTACAAGTGTGCAAAGTTTGTTGTCCGGGGGACTTACGGCCGGGGAGCACCGATTTTTTAAACCCTGGCACCCCTTCCATAGACTCATATGTTAAACGGTCATTTCTCCGGTGACTTTGGGGGACCCGGTACCGGCCGGCCGTAGGTCCCCTGGACCCGGAACTTGGCACATATTTTCAAACCCAGGCACCCCTTCCATAGACTCCTATGTTAAACGGTCATTTCTCCGGTGACTTTGGGGACCCGGTACCGGCCGGCCGTAGGTCCCCTGGACCCGGAACTTGGCACATATTTTCAAACCCAGGCACCCCTTCCATAGACTCCCATGTTAAACGTCAGTCTAGTCATGGGCACAGTGAGGCATGCAGATGGACACCCTAGGCCAGTGATGGCGAACTTTGGCACCCCAGATGTTTTGGAACTACATTTCCCATGATGCTCTTGCACTGTGCAGTGTAGTTGAGCATCATGGGAAATGTAGTTCCAAAACATCTGGGGTGCCAAGGTTCACCATCACTGCCCTAGGCTTATACTCGAGTCAATACGTTTTCCAATTTTTTTGTGGTAAAATTAGGTGCCTTGGCTTATACGTAATTTGTTCCGCATTGATTTTAATGGCATTCAATACCGCATGTGGCCAGAGGTGGGGGGGGGGCGCCGGAGAGCCTTGGGGACAGCTCAGCAAACCTCGGCAACTGACTATTTCCGAGCATTTCCGAAGGGCTCCGAGGATCCACCTACCATTAGTAGTTGTACAATTTATTATAATACAGGATTTATATGGCGCCAACAGTTTTCGCAGCACTTTACATCATGGGGGCAGACAGTACAGTTACAATACAATTCGATACAGGAGGGATCAGAGGGCTCCGCTCCTTAGAGCTTACAGTCTAGAATCCTTTTATTTCACCAACATGACCTTTAGCAGATGGTCCTAAGACACACCCCATTGCACTCCAGTCACCACACAGTTCTAAACCTAAAGAGACATAAAATTCTGTATTTTACTTCTATGCATAATATTTATAGAGGTTCAGCTTTACATGAAACAATTCACACCCACATTTTATTCCTGAGATACCCATGGGGCCAAACATAGCATAGTTCACCACGCCTTTTCTCATCACACCAGAATTTCTATCTGCATGCAGTGTTATACAGAGTGTATATTCTATTTATTTATTACAGATACTTGTATAGTGAAGTCAATTTACACAGCGATTCTCATATACACTATAATCACCAAAAGTATTGGGACGACTACATTTACACGCACATGGGGGCAGATCCACAAAGATCTACATCGGCGCAGCGTATCTAAGATACGCTACGGCGCCGTAACTTACTTGGCATAAGTTTGAATCCTCAACGAATTTGCGCCGTAAGTTACAGCGGCGTAGTGTATTTCTCGCAGCGTAAGGGCACGGAATTCAAATGCGGCAAGTAGGAGGCGTGTTTCATTTAAATGAAGCGCCGAACGAACTGCGCATGCCCCGTCCTTCAGAACTCCCAGGGTGCATTGCTCCAAATGACGTCGCAAGGACGTCACTGTTTTCGTCCAGCCCCATTCACGGACGACTTACGCAAACGACGTAAACATTTCAAAATTAGACGCGGGAACGACGGCCATACTTAACATTGAGCACGCCACCAGATAGCAGCTTTAACTATATGCCGGAAAAAGCCGAACGGAAACGACGTAAAAGAATGCGACGGCCGCTCGTACGTTCGTGGATCGTCGGAAAAAGCTTATTTGCATACTCGACGCGGATTACGACGTGAACGCCACCCAGCGGCCGCCGGAAAATTGCATCTTAGATCCGACGGCGTACGAAGACGTACGCCTGTCGGATCTAAACCAGATGCCGTCGTATCTTGTTTTGAGGATTCAAAACAAAGATATGACGCGGGAATTTTGAAATTACGCCGGCGTAATTTCTTTGTGGATCGGCACCCCAGTCTTAGTCTGTAGGGTTCAATATTGAGTTGGCCCCGTCCTTTGCCGCTATAACAGCTTCAACTCTTCTGGGAAGGCCGTCCACATGGTTTAGGAGTGTGTCTATGGGAAGGTTTGACCATTCTTCCAGAAGAGCATTTGTGAGGTCAGGCACTGATGTTGGACGAGAAGGCCTGGCTCGCAGTCTCCGCCATGATTCTTCCTAAAGGTGTTCTATTGGGTTGAGGTCAGGACTCTGTGCAGGCCAGTCAAGTTCCTCCACCCCAAACTCGCTCATCCATTTCTTTATGGAACTTGCTTTGTGCTCTGGTGCGCAGTCATGTTGGAACTGGAAGGGGCCGTCCCCAAATTGTTCCCACAAAGTTGGGAGCATGAAATTGTCCAAAATGTCTTGGTATGACGCCTTAAGAGTTCCCTTCACTGGAAGTAAGGGGCCAAGCGCAACCCCTGAAAAATAACCCCCCACCATAATGCCCCCTCCACCAAATGAAGTGCTTTATTTTGATGAGAAATCACTTTGAAAAACATCTCCCAGCATTTCTGGCGGTGGCCATCTTGAATAAGGGCAAATGATTAAAGGGGTGTTCCAGCCTTTTTTTAAGTTTATTAAAAGTCAGCAGCTACAAAAAGTGTAGCTGCTGGCTTTTAATAAACAGACACTTACCTGCTCCACGGTTCCGGCTCCTCGCCGGCCGGGGCTCCGCTCCTCGCCCCCCCTCGCCGGCCGGCGTCTTCATTCCTAGTGTGGGCACCCGGCAGTGACAGCTTTCGGCTTCACGGCTGGGCACCCACTGCGCATGCGCGAGCGGCACTGCGCATGCGCGAGCGGTGCGGCGCCATCCGGTTGGACAGGCGCTCGCCTACAGGGAGGGGCTGCAATAAGGCGATTAAGCTATTCGCCTTACCAGCCCCTCGGCGGAAGGAGGAAGTGGGACAGGAAGTCCCACTCCTCCTGACCCCCCCCCAAAAAAAATAATTACATGCCAAATGTGGCATGTAAGGGGGGAAGGAGTGGATTAAGCGGAAGTTCCATTTTTAGGTGGAACTCCGCTTTAATGTAGCATTTACTTCCTGGAATCCATTTGCCCTTAGTTTAGGCATAAATGCAGGAGAGTGTGAGCTGAGAAAACTCCTCCCCTCCTGAAGAAATCTAAGATGTGTGACATCATTTGTCTGGGCAAGAAACCAGGAAGTAACTGAGGGAATGAGAAATAAACAGGTAAATATGATATACTTTCCTATCTGTTTACTAATGCTAGTAGCATGAGGATTCAAAATAATCAATGTTGATTGGAAGAGCGAAGTTCCATTTTTCCCTTCTGTAGCTTCCTGGTCCGCACACCGTCTGCTTCCCTATAGAAGACATGCTCTCTGCAGCCCGTGTTGCCTGAGCAACTTCCTAGTTTCTCTGAGCTCCTAGTTTTTCCTTGCATTACATGTATCCTGTGAAGTGGCGGTGAGTCCATAAAGGGCGCAGGAGCGCCGCCCCCCTCTCCTGTCACTCTCATGCATTGCAGGAATCCATCTATGGTCGCTGCTCACACCCCCTATTAAGGTGTCCGGACCCTTTTCGGTCACCGGACACCTGAATTACAGCGGTGGGGGTGATTTTTGGATGCACCTGATTAGAGCCATAAGCTCTAATAGGCACCCAAAAACGTGAGAAGCGGGCGCAACGCTGTGCGTTCACTTCTCACTCAGCTGTATGTTAGAAAAGTGAAGGAATTCACTTTCCTAACATTGACCCGCCTCTCAGCCAATCAGGTGCACCGGGTCTGTGTTACCTGTCACCTGATTGGCTGAAGCGTCAGGCGCTGTGACTGGACGCCTATCAGGTGTCCAATCACAGCAGAGGACGAGAGAAGGACTGGGCGGGCAAGATGGAGGACACCGCTGCCCACCCAAGACAAGGTAAGTGCCAAGCAGATGACCGGGGGCACAGTGGCAGCACATGGGGCACAGTGGCAACACTTTGGGGAAACAGTGGCAGCACATGGGGCACAGTGGCAGCACATGAGGCACAGTGGCAACAGTTGGGGCACAGTGGCAGCACATGGGGCACAGTGGCAACACATGGAGCACAGTGGCAACAGTTGGGGCACAGTGGCAGCACATGGGGCACAGTAGCAGCACTTGGGGCACAGTGGCAGCACTTGGGGCACAGTGGCAGCACATGAGGCACAGTGGTAACACATGGGGCACAGTGGCAGCACTTGGGGCACAGTGGCAGCACATGGGGGAACCGTAGCAGCACTTGGGGCATCGTAGCAGCACTTGGGCCCCAGTGGCAGCACATGGGGCACAGTGGGAGTGTTTGATGGGCACAGTGGCTGTGTTTGGTACAGTGGCTGCAATTAATAGGGTTTGTTTTCCCAAATTTTTCAGTTTGTTTGCGCCCCCCCTAAAAAAATTGAGCACCAGCCGCCACTGAATCTGTGTCTGAATTCCTGTGTACCAATCTCGGCTTGGTCTACCTTTTCTGCTTGCCTGACGCCCTCCCTGACCTTGGCTTGTTTTCATGATCCTCTTCTGTCTCCTGTACTCTACACACCCAATGGTCTCCTATGGTCAGTTGGGCGTACCTGGGGGGTTGAGAGTGGGTTCTAGCTTCCTGCAAGTCCATCCTCACCATCAGGAGTCCTGGTGAAGAAGCAGGCTGGCACTTAGACTCTACGCCCTACGGCGGGGAATCCCTGAGTTGACGTTCTACAAGGGCTCACTACCATAGGAACCCGCTTTAGTGTTTGCCTGAGGTTCAGCTTTAAGATGATTGTACACAACGCACACGGATATTTCCCAAGAACATAATGAAGATATTCCTTTCCATCCTCTTGTGTGTAGTTTATGAATGAGTAATATTTACAACAGAGAACGTCATTGTTTAAGGGATGATCCTTTGTTCAAAGGGTCGTTTGCTCAAGGAATCGATGAGTACCGCCTTGTGAAATGCCCCTTAGCATTGCGATACGAGGAAGACATCATCCCTAACGTTCTCCATCGATAGGCCGGAGTCACGTGCTGCTTTATCCTGAAGGTTATCGGCTTGAGTAAGTCGCTATGACCCGGGTTATCTGAGAGATATGTGTCATAAATTGCTCAGTCTACAATACATCACCAGGCTCGTTGCATGGCCAATAGATCGGCAGAGGAACGAAGGCTTGTCTCTTCCTATTGCTTCACCAGTCGCACCAAGTCCACCATTCTCCCCAGAGATATCGTTCTATGCGGAATCTTATCTCACATCAGCCGTAAAACTTCTGAGCGGATTTTATGATCTTCATAGTTTTCTGCGGATACTGACATCTGGGTTAAAGACATGAAAACATCTTAACCACTTCCGGACCGCCGCACGCCGATATGCGTCGTTTAGCCACCAGCCGCCGTCAAATGACGGCGGCAAGGTAGCTCAATTGATCTGACAGGACGTCATATGACGTCCTGTTTTTTATAAGGCGCCAGGGGGCACGCACCCGTCGCATTACTGGGAACACCATGCGCGGCCGCGATGGCCGCCGGGCACCCGCGATTGCCCAGTAACTGAGCAGGACCGTGGATCTCTGTGTGTAATGATGAGGTGTAAACACAGAGATCCACGTCCTGTCAGGGAGAGGAGGAGACCGATGCTGTGTCCCTTGTACATAGGGACACAGATCGGTCACCTCCACCAGTCACCCCCCTCTCCCCACAGTTAGAACACTCACTAGGCTACATATTTAACCCCTTCCCCGCCCCCTAGTGGTTAACCCCTTCCCTGACAGTCACATTTATACAGCAATCAATGCATATTTATAGCACTGTTCACTGTATAAATGTGAATGGTCCCAAAAATGTGTCAAAAGTGTTCGATGTGTCCGCTATAATGTCGCAGTCCCAATAAAAATCGCAGATCGCCGCCATTCCTAGTAAAAAAAATTAGAAAATCATAATTATGTCCCCTATTTTGTAGGCGCTATAACTTTTGCGCAAACCAGTCACTATACGCTTATTGCGATTTTTTTTTTTTTACCAAAAATATGTAGAAGAGTACGTATCGGCATAAACTGAGAATTTTTTTTTTTTTTTTTTAATTGGATATTTATTATAGCAAAAAGTAAAAAATATTTTTTTTTTTTCAAAATTGTCGCTCTTTTTTTGTTTATAGCACAAAAAATAAAAACCGAACAGGCGATCAAATACCGCCAAAAGAAAGCTCATTTGTGAGAAAAAAAAGGACGTCAATTTTGTTTGGGAGCCACGTCGCACGACCGCGCAATTGCCAGTTAAAGTGACGCAGTGCCGGAAGCTGAAATTTCGCCTGGGCAGGAAGGGGGTGTATGTGCCCAGTAGGCAAGTGGTTAAAGAGGGATATCTCCGTTATGGCTGCAGCTAGCTGCCATAACCCCCGGTATCCTCTTCTTCAGCCGGCGGTCCGGTTTCCGATAATGGTGGTTTCTGCGGCGGATTCGCAGTGAGTTCACCATTATCGGTCGGCAGCAGGCGACCGCCTCCCATCGCTCTCCCGTGACCTCCGCCACTTACCGGAGCCATCGCCAGCGGCGGAAGCGATCGGGTCCTTCTGGTGGCTGGGTATGGAGACGAGTAAGTGGAAGATGATCCCCACCCGTCTTCATATCATACCAGGGCGGATTTTAGTGTAAATATGAAATGTGAGGTCTTTTTAAATCCAGATCTCATATTTAAGAGGACCTGTCACGCTTTTTTATATTACAAGGGATGTTTACATTCCTTGTAATAGGAATAAAAGTGACACATTTTGTATGTATTTTTTAACCACTTCATTACCCGCCCATTGTCAAATGACATCCACAGACGGCATCTCCCATCCTGAGTGGACGTCATATGACTAGGGGGCACGCGCGGCATCAATCAGCACCCGGTGCGCGTGCCCGGCGGCCGTGATGTCCGCCAGGCACCCGTGATTGCCTGTGATTAAAGCAGTAACCAATCACAGCTGATCATCGCGGGAACCAGGAAGTGCTGGTTCATGCTGACAGGGAGAGCCGATCGGTGGCTCTCCCTGTCGGGAGGGGGGGGGGGTGTCTGTGCTGATAATCAGCACATTGATTATCAGCACAGCCCCCTCAGTTCTGCCAATCAGTGCCCAGCAGTGTCCCCACAATAAAGTGTGCCAATGCCCACCACAGTGCCAATCAGAACCCACCACAGTGCCAATCAGTGCCCACCACAGTGCCAATCAGAGCCCACCACAGTGCCAATCAGTGCCCACCACAGTGCCAATCAGAGCCCACCACAGTGCCAATCAGTGCCCACCACAGTGCCAATCAGAGCCCACCACAGTGCCAATCAGAGCCCACCACAGTGCCAATCAGTGCCCACCACAGTGCCAATCAGAGCCCACCACAGTGCCAATCAATGCCCACCACAGTGCCAATCAGAGCCCACCACAGTGCCAATCAGTGCCCACCACAGTGCCAATCAGTGCCCACCAGTAACACCTGTCAGTTATCTATCAGTACCTCATCATCAGTGCTGCCCGTCAGTGCCAATTAGTGCCACCTGTCGGTGCCCATCACAGCCGCCCGTCAGTGCCCATAAATTCTACATATCAGTGCCTCCTCATCAGTGCCACTTTATCAGTGCCGCCTCATTAGTGCCCGTCGGTGAAGGGGAAAACAACATTTTATGACAAAAACGAAGAAAAACTTTTTTCGTTTGTTTCGCAAAAAATAAAAAACCCAGAAGTGATCAAATACCACCAAAAGAAAGCTCTATTTATAGGAATAAAATTATAAAAATGTAGTTTGGGTACAGTGTTGCATGACCGCGCAATTGTCATTCAAAGTGCGACAGCGCTGAAAGCTGAAAATTGTCCTGGGCAGGAATGGCCGAAAGTGCCCGTTATTGAAGTGGTTAAAGGTGTTTTCCACCCATTTTTTAAGTTTATTAAAAGTCAGCAGCTACAAAAAGTGTAGCTGCTGACTTTTAATAAACTGACACTTACCTGCTCCAGCGTTCCAGCGACGCGCCGGCCGGGGGTCCGCTCCTCTTCCCCCCTCCCTGGCCGGCGTCTTCATTGTCACTGTGGGCACCCGGCCGTGACAGCTTTCGGCTTCACGGCCGGGCACCCACTGCGCATGCGCCAGCGGCACTGCGCATGCACGCGCAGCCCGGCGCTGCGCTGTTTAATTGGACAGGCGATCGCCTGGGGGACCTGTCACGTGTCCCAGGCGATCGCCTACAGGGAGGGGCTGCCAAAAGGCGATATGATGTATCGCCTTTGCAGCCCCTTGGCGGAAGGAGGAAGTGGGACAGGAAGTCCCCTTCTCCTGAAGCCCCCACTCCCCCCCCCCCAAAAAAAATTACATGCCAAATGTGGCATGTAAGGGGGAGAGAAGTGAGTTAAGAGGAAGTTCCATTTTTGGGTGGAACTCCTCTTTAAATACCCTATTAGGAGAACCTGTTATTTTGACCTGAAATGGACAGTGACAGGTTCTCTTTGACATCTGACATTTTCACGGGCCAGTTTCTGGTCACCTGGCGGCCATGTTTGAGCCGGCGGGGTGCGAAGCAAAGGTGTGTTGTGCGGACGTCGGTGCCAGAAGCGGTCAGACGCTGCCTCTGGTACACAGTGTGTGAGTGTGCGGCGGCCTCCCTCCCTGCGGCGCACACACTGCCCGGCGTTGTATAGATGGTAGAATATGGTGTTACATCCATATAATAGAGCAGTGTCCCCAGAACAATGGATGGGACTGTCTCCTCCCTGGGCTGGCATGTTCTGACATTCCTCCCCGGGTCCACACACATTTCACTGAGGAAAGATTCACAGGTGGCCCACCCACCCCACTCCCCCCCCCCCCCATCACAGCCAGACGCATACCCCCCCCTCCCCCTCCCCCTTTCATGTACACACCTTAACCCCAGCCCTGGCTGTCTGCCCATCCCCCAGGATACAAGGAATGCAGCGCACAGGACCTTTCACATACTTGGAGGGTGAATGAGTTACAGCCCACTGGTAGTGACAGAAAGGAGAGGTATTTGTGCCATTTTCTGGGTGAGGAATGTGAGACCTCAGCCCAAAACCTCCTCTGATTCCTAACAAGTGCTGCGGAAATCAGATCAAGTATCATAAGATCTCCACTCATCTCTTCACCATTCCTCACCTTTCATTTCCTCTCCATTCCTTTCTATACCGTTCTCTTTACAACTCGTCTCCACACCGTTCCTACTTCTCCCCTACTCACTGCTCTTCTTTTCTCACCTCTCTCTCTCTATATCTCTTCTCCTCTCCACTCATCTCTTCACCATTCCTCACCTTTCATTTCCTCGACTGATTCCTCTCCATTCCTTTCTATACCGTTCTCTTTACAACTCGTCTCTACACATTTCTTACTTCTCCCCTATTTACTGCTCTTCTTTTCTCACCTCTCTATATCTCTTCTCCTCTCCACTCATCTCTTCACCATTCCTCACCTTTCATTTCCTCGACTGATTCCTTTTCTTGTTGCTTCTCTCCATTCCTTTCTATACCGTTCTCTTTACAACTCGTCTCCACACATTTCTTACTTCTCCCCTACTCACTGCTCTTCTTTTCTCACCTCTCTCTCTATATCTATTCTCCCCTCTCACTGCTCTTCTTTTCTCACCTCTCTATATCTCTTCTCCTCTCCACTCATCTCTTCACCATTCCTCACCTTTCATTTCCTCGACTGATTCCTTTTCTTGTTGCTTCTCTCCATTCCTTTCTATACCGTTCTCTTTACAACTCGTCTCCACACATTTCTTACTTCTCCCCTACTCACTGCTCTTCTTTTCTCACCTCTCTCTCTATATCTATTCTCCCCTCTCACTGCTCTTCTTTTCTCACCTCTCTATATCTCTGCTCCTCTCCACTCATCTCTTCACCATTCCTCACTAGACATGTGCATTCGTTTTCGTTAGAATGCATTTTCGTCCGAAAATCTGTTTTTTTCGTTATCATTTTAACAAACGATAACAAAAGTGCAAGAAACGAAAACCGAAAGATCCGACATAAAAAAATGCTTTATTTTCGTTTTCGTTGCGGTAAAAATTCGATAGAGAGAGATTCGACATTATAGGGAAAAGATTCGACATTATAGAGAATAGATTCGACATTATAGGGAAAAGATTCGACATTATAGGGAAAAGATTCGACATTATAGAGAATAGATTCGACATTATAGGGAAAAGATTCGACATTATAGGGAAAAGATTCGACATTATAGGGAAAAGATTCGACATCATAGAGAAAAGATTCGACATTATAGAAATAATAGATTCGACATTACAGAGAATAGATTTCGATTTATGAGAAAATAGATTCGACATTATAGAGAATAGATTCGACATTATTACTAGTCATACAGCATTAGAATTCTTGTATCGCCGGCGTATCTACTGATACGCCAGCGTACTTTCAAAATTCCGCGTCGTATCTTTGTTTTGAATCCTCAAAACAAGATACGACGGCATCTGGGTTAGATCTGACAGGCGTACATCTTCGTACGCCTTTGGATCTTAGATGCAATTCTTCGGCAATTCGTCGTAATCCGTGTCGAGTATGCAAATTAGCTATTTCCGACGATCCACGAACGTACGAGAGGCCGTCGCATTCTTTTACGTCGTTTCCGTTCGGCTTTTTTCGGAGTATAGTTAAAGCTGCTATCTGGTGGCGTGCGCAATGTTAAGTATGGCCGTCGTTCCCGCGTCGAATTTGAATTTTTTTATTTTGTTTGCGTAAGTCTTCCGTGAATGGGGCTGGACGCCATTTACGTTCACGTGAAAACCAATGACGTCCTTGCGACGTCCTTTGGAGCAATGCACCCTGGGAGTTTTGACGGACGGGGCACGCGCAGTTCGTTCGGCGCGGATACGCGCTTCATTTAAATGAAACACGCCCCCTAATCGCCGCATTTGAATTCCACGCCCTTACCCTTAAGAGATACACTATGCCGCCGTAACTTACGGCGCAAATTCTTTCAGGATTCAAACCAAAGCCAGGTAAGTTACGGCGGCGTAGCGTATCTCAGATACGCTGCGCGGGTGCAGATCTTTGTGAATCTGCCCCTAGATCTGCTGTTTTACTTTACCAGATGGCGCCAGGTCACAGAAGGAAGCTTGGGACTTTACAAGGCCGCAAAGCCGCGGCCTCAATTACCGCCCGTCGCGGGCCCACCGCAATCGCGCGGCAGGGGAGGTAGGGGCGCACGAAGACACAGGATCGCGGGCCCGCGATGGCCGGTAATTGAGGCAGCGGCTTTGCGGCCTGTAGGCCGGAAAGCCACGGCCTCAATTACCGGCGGGCGCCAGGTCACAATTTCTTGTCGCAATTGCGACCTGGCGCCCGGATTTTGTTGAGCCCTGCAATAACCCCACCATGTGAAAAGAAACGCGCTTCATGTAAAATTGTCTACCAAATCCTGGCAGATAGATCCGGCGTAGGGAGGAGGATTTTATTACACCCGTGTGATGAATGAAGATGAAGTGTGCGCCTGAAGAACATATTCACTTCACAAACAGACACCTCTGGGGGGCCTCTGATAAATCTGTCTCTCTGGTCTCCGGAGGCCAAATTATTTCTAAAAACAATCACCGCTAATATTCTTTTCCTAGAGTTTCCCCCAAGAGATCCATTCGGTGCCTTTTTACAGCTAAGGAGCATCTGGGGACTTGTGATGGTTTGTTGTTGATACTTTGTTTCCAGGGAGCCTTTTAGGGACCATTTGCACTAAAACCGCTCCGGAGGAAGATTCTCCAAAGTTGTAACTGACTGTACCACACACACCATAGGACGCCGGCTCCTGATGTGCCAACACTCTTTTTTTTATTGGCCAATTAAACTTTCAGCTAAATACCTTCCAGGTGCATCAAAACAAAAGGTGTTTCATGCCTTACAGTTTGTTTTCTTAGAAAGCAGCCACAGCCTGGGTAGGAAAGCACGTACCCTGCCAGCATGCTCCAGGACCCTTGCTCTCTGTGTGTAAACAGAGGTCTCTCTGCAGAGGTCATGCATGCTCCCTGCTAAGTTACGGCTAGGTTCCACTGTACTGTGATTCTGTATTTGCCAAATATGCTGCAGAAATACTCTCCACTGAGTCTGGCTGCGACCATTTTAACCACTTGCTTACTTGGCACATACGCGCAGTAAATTTCAGCTTCCGGCACCGCGTCGCTTTAACTGACAATTGCGCGGTCGTGCGACGTGGCTCCCAAACAAAATTGACGTCCTTTTCCCCCCACAAATAGAGCTTTCTTTTGGTGGTATTCGATCACCTCTGCGGTTTTTATTTTTTGCGCTATGAACAAAAAAAGAGCGACAATTTTGAAATAAAATTCACTGGGGTAGATTCACGTACCTTTTACGGTGGCGTATCTCCAGATACGCCGCCGTAATTTGAAATCTGCGCCCGCGTATCGTTACGCCGATTCTCAAAGGCAGATACGCTAAAAAAATAGGCTTCCTCCGCCGACGTAACTTGAATGCGGCAGCGTAGAATCTCCAGATACGCCGCCGTAATTTGAAATCCGCGCCTGCATATCGTTATGCCGATTCTCAAAGGCAGATACGCTAAAAAAATAGGCTTCCTCCGCCGACGTAACTTGAATGCGGCGGCGTAGAATTGTGTGCAATATTACGTTGGCCGCTAGGGGCGCTTCCGTTGTTTTCGGGGTAGAATATGCAAATTACCTAGATACGCCGATTCACAAACGTACGTGTGCCCGTCGGTAGTTTTTTACGTCGTTTGCGTAAAGGCTTTATCTGCGTAAGGTTGCTCCTGCTATTAGGAGGAGCAGCCAATGTTAAGTATGGACGTCGTTCCCGCTTCGAAATTTGAATTATTTACGTTGTTTGCGTAAGTCGTTCGCTAATAGGGCTGGACGTAATTTACGTTCACGTCGAAACCAATACGTCGTTACGCGTACTTGGAAGCAATGCACACTGGGATATGTACACGGACGGCGCATGCGACGTCCGTACAAAACGTCAATCACGTCAGGTCATCATACATTTACATTAAACACGCCCCCCTTCCACATTTGAATTACGCGCGCTTACGCCGGCCCCATTTACGCTACGCCGCCGCAACTTACGGGGCAAGTGCTTTGTGAATACTGCACTTGCTCCTGTAAGTTACGGCGGCGTAGCGTAAATACGATACGCTGCGCCGCCGTAAGAAGAAGCGCACGTACCTGAATCTACCCTAATATTTTTTACTTGTTGCTATAATAAATAGCCCAATTTTTTTAAAAAAAACATTTTTTTTTTCTCAGTCTAGGGCGATACGTATTCTTCTACATTTTTTTGGTAAAAAAAATAAAAATAAAATCGCAATAAGCGACTGGTTTGCGCAAAAGTTATAGCGCCTACAAAATAGGGGACAGAATTATTAATATTTTTTATTATTTTTTTTTTACTAGTAATGGCGGCGATCTGCGATTTTTATTGGGACTACGATATTATGGCGGACACTTTTTTGGCACCATTCACATTTATACTGCGACTGGCCGGAAAGGGGTTAACACTAGGGGGTGAGGAAGGGGTTAAATGTGTACCCTGCATAGTGTTTCTAACTGTGGGGGGAGGGGACTGACTGGGGGAGGTGACCGATCTGTGTCTCTATGTACAAGGGACACAGATCGGTCTCCTCTCTCCCTGACAGCACGTGGAGCTCTGTGTTTACACCCCATCATTACACACAGAGCTCCACGTCCTTGTCTGTGTAACCACGGATCGCAGGCGTTTGGCGGACATTGCAGCGCCAGGCACGCACATCGGCATCTCAGTGATGCGGCGGCGCTCGCGCGCCCCCCAGTGGCTGGAGGCCGTATATAGACGGCAATTGGCATCCACATTGCGGCCGTATATAGTCGTACGGCCGGCAGGAAGTGGTTAACTGTGGGCAGCTGAAGCTGCTGCCTGTTCACTTCCTGGATTTACAAAGACACACACCTCCAGCTCTGCAGCTCTCATTGGCCCTCTTATGACTTATCCCCCCTCCCTTCCTGGCAAACTCTCAGGAGAGTTAGAGAGATCTGTGCATGATGTCATAATCTTAGGCTAATGACCAGACAGGAAACAGGAAGTGGGCTGTATAAGGGATTTACTGTCAGAAACAAAAAAAAAGTTTTACTCTCCAAAGTTAAAACAACAAAAACAACAACAAGGGCAGAAGATTTAATAGATGGAAATATAAAAAAAATGACACTTTAAATGAAATCTGAACTTGAATGGGGTGAAGAACATTGTTCTCCAGATTTGGGCCTACAGAGGATGGATTACACCTGCTGACCATCCAGTGTCCAATCTCTATCAGGAGGTGTGGCCTGTTCTTTCTCTTCCTCTCAGCTCCTCCCTCTGGTCACATGCTTCCTGTGAGTGGTCCCATCATGCAGCACTGAGCACCCATCAGATGAGGATTGGCCCTGAGCAGAGGTAAGTGATGGGGGAGGGGAGAAGGCTGAGCTGGAGGGATTCTTATTGTTATTTTCAGGATTTCCCATTTGTTTTTTGTTATTTATATTTCACCAAATATTTCTGCAACACACATATATATACTGTACATTCATATCAGCCCCTGCCCTCATGGAGCTTACACTAAGGTGACCAGGTTTTTATAATGAAATCCGGGGACATATTTTTTCTTTACTAGTAATGGCGGCAATCAGCGACTCTCTGCCCGTCGCCGCCCGCCTCACAGCCTCTCAAGTCTTACTCTTCGGTAAGGATGAGCTCCGGCGTGTTCGCATAGAACACGTGCGGAGCCCGCCAGGAAGTCGGCACCCGCGCTGCGCTAATCACAGCCAGGTAGACATTTCCCGATCTGTGCTGCCGAGCATCAGAAAATGTCTGCCTGGCTGTGATTAGCGCAGCACGGGTGCCGACTTCCTGGCGGGCTCCGCACGTGTTCTATGCGAACACGCCGGAGCTCATCCTTACTCTTCGGGCCCCCGGTGACTTGTCGGTATGGTTCCCCTATCGAGATGGTTCCTGTAAGGACTGCGCAGGCGCAATCCTTGCCGACGTAAATCTCTGAACCTCGGCCGGCATCCAGGCTCATTCCTTAACATCCCCGTGGATTGGAGGATGTTAAAAAAAAGAGCCAGGAGGCCGAGCGAGTGTAGCCGACTGGCCACTTACCTCAAATTCCACGTCGCCCTGGAAGTTCAGTGATTTCCGTCGGCAAGGATTGCGCCTGCGATAGCCGGAACCATATCGTCAGGTCACCGGCTACTACTGGATGGGGTGCGGAGGAAGATCACTCCGCCAGGGAAGGCAAGGAGATAGGCAAGTAGCTGGCCAGGATTTGAGCCAAGGCAGAAGAACATGCGAGTGGAGATGAATGGGCATGCACCCGAAACTGAAGAAATATTCCCTCCGCTCCGACCAGCACATGATCATCAGAAGGGGCACAGATGATGGGAAAAAATACAACCCCCCTATGCTAGTAGGCACGGCGGAGCGGGGGGGGGGGGTGTAATTCTATTTTTTTTTCTTTTTCGGGGGGAAGCAACGGCACCCTATCCTTGGCATACGGTAGGGGAAGCAACGGCGCCCTATCCTTGGCGTACGGTAGGGGGGATAGCAACGGCGCCCCATCCTTGGCATACGGTAGGGGGGGGCGGGAGGCAACCGGGCCCCATCCTTGACGTACGGTGGGGGAGGCGAAGCAACGGCGCCTGAAAACCGCCCCAGTGTGAAAGGACTCGTATCTGGATTTTCAAGTCATTGCTGTTTTGTAGAGAACATGATCTCTCTCTCTCTCTCTCTCTCTCTCTCTCTCTCTCTCTGTCTCTGTCTCTGTCTCTGTCTCTGTCTCTGTCTCTGTCTCTGTCTCTGTCTCTCTCTCTCTCTCTCCTCCCCCCCCCCCCCCCCCCCTTCTGGAACGTTCTCAGGTGTGCGACTTATCCAGGCCATCAATGAAAGGACGGGTAAATCCCAAATTTTGAGTTGCCACCAGAGAGGGGAAATCTACCAGTGGGCACCCTTGTCCCTGCAGCACGGTCTACTGGGGGGATGAAACCGGTGTTCTGTCGATTTGTGCCCTCCGTCGAAAAGTGCCTGCGAATGCGCAGAACGGAAGGGCACCCCAGCTGAGTTGCAGATCAGCCGGGGTGACGTCCCTTAGCGCATGCGCACATCATAGGAGCCTTTTTTCGATGAGCGATACCATTTCTCAGCCACAATTTAATGCTAGGCAAACAGCGGCGGGCCACCGTATTTGATATATTGTGCCTCGCTGTTGCGCCGCAGGTTTACAGTGAGGCACAATATGATATCTACCGTGTCCCTCTGCTCTTTGCGTAGCTTTCAGTTATGGCCGTGAAATGGTATCGGCTGTCAAAAAAAAAAAAACTCCTACGGTGTGTGCATGCGCTATGGTGACGTCACTCCAGCTGATCGGTAACTCAGCTGGAAGTACCCTTCCGTTCTGCACTTTTCAACGGAGGGAACAAATTGATAGAACACCAGTGACTTGTCCTCAATGTTCCCCTATGGGGGAAGTTCCTTCACTGACTGCGCAGGCGCAAACTTCCCGACGGAAATCTCCGAACCTCGCCCGGCATCCAGGCTCATTCTTTAACATCCCCGTGGATTGGAGGATGTTAAAAAAAGAGCCAGGAGGCCGAGCGAGCGAAGCGAGCCGTCTGAGCGCAGCGAGGACGTGAGGCTGACTGGCCACTTTCCTCTAAATCCACGTCGCCCTGGATGCCGGCCGCAGTTCGGGGATTTCCGTCAGCAAGTTTGCACCTGCGCAGTGCTTGAAGGAACTTTCCCGATAGCTGGAACCATCTCAGCGCATCAGTTCGCGCATGCGCTGGAACTTCCATGATACCTGGAACCAGCACGGCAGATCACCGGCATTGGAAAGAGATCCTGTTTGCCTAAGGACAGGAAGTGAGGGGAAGTATCCCTAAGGAGAAACAAATGGCCCAAAAAAAACATGACTGCAGTTTTGAGCTTCCCCATCTCTAAGAAAATGAACAAATGTGGCTTTAGATACGAGCTGAAGGCATCTCCGGTAGACCAACTTGTCTTCTGTACTTGCAGGGTCTTCAAAGAGTTGGAACGTGAGGAAATGTGCCAGGTTTGCAAAGAGTGATGCTAATTTTTTTCCCTGACATTTACTTAGTGACTTGGATGAGGCTTCTCTTCCGTGAGCTGCAGGCGAGGCGTTTCGCAGGAACGGGTTAATCTGGTCCTCCGAAGCAGTTCAATGTCCAGTGTGTAGCTCTTCATTTACAAACGGCCATCGGTTAGGAATGCACGCCGGGTCTTCTGGGTAAACCTCAGTTCATTCCAGCATGATAGTCATGCATGTCAGTCATAGGCCCCCCTCCGGTGACAGCGACTCCGGTTGTCCTGGTTTTGTATTGTTGGCGTTTCATGCTGGAACTTGCAGATCCCCAGATCAGGCATTGGCCTAAAGGGGAATCGTTCACAGTGGATGCAGTCAGAACCATTGCAAGACGTCACACGTTACAGAAAGGCAAAAGAATGCCAGCGCGTTTCGAAAACAAATGTCCCCTTCATCAGGGCGATAAAATACATTTCTACTTGAAGCTGAATGTCTACAAGAAAGTCCACATTCAGCGAAACCTCAAGGCGTCATTCGCACAGGACATACTACATCGTACTCCCGTGTTTACCTGCATGGGGATGCACGGGTGTTCGCTGCGTCCCTGTGCAGGCAGTCCCATTGATATCAATTGGGATGCAGCGGGCTATGTGGGCACAGTCGCTGCTCCCAGTTTGACATCCATGCGGGTGGCCATGTGAGTTCAGGGTCATGCATATCCACACAGGTGTCAGAGTGAAAGCAGTGACTGTCCTTGCAGACACCAGTGGGACTGCCTGCATAGGGATGCATGGTACACCTGCAGGTAAACACAACCCTCGCATGCGTGTACACCCAACATGGACAAGGCTTTACACTTGAATAGGAATGACATCTACTAGTATTTATTTTTTTATTGTTTCCACTGTCGCCAAGGATGGGGCTGCCGCCGCCCCTCTCCACTGTCGCCAAGGATGGGGCTGCCGCCGCCCCTCTCCACTGTCGCCAAGGATGGGGATGGGGCCGCCGCCCCTCTCCACTGTCGCCAAGGATGGGGCCGCCGCCCCTCTCCACTTTCTCCAAGGATGGGGCCGCCGCCCCTCTCCACTGTCGCCAAGGATGGGGCCGCCGCCCCTCTCCACTGTCGCCAAGGATGGGGCCGCCGCCCCTCTCCACTGTCGCCAAGGATGGGGCCGCCGCCCCTCTCCACTGTCGCCAAGGATGGGGCCGCCGCCGCCCCTCTCCACTGTCGCCAAGGATGGGGCTGCCGCCACTCTTCTCCACTGTCGCCAAGGATGGGGCCGCCGCTCGTCCCTCTGTCGCCAGGGATTGGGCCGCCGCTCGTCCCTCTGTCGCCAGGGATGGGGCCGCCGCTCGTCCCTCTGTCGCCAGGGATGGGGCCGCCGCTCGTCCCTCTGTCGCCAGGGATGGGGCCGCCGCTCGTCCCTCTGTCGCCAGGGATGGGGCCGCCGCTCGTCCCTCTGTCGCCGAGGATGGGGCCGCCGCTCGTCCCTCTGTCGCCAGGGATTGGGCCGCCGCTCGTCCCTCTGTCGCCAGGGATGGGGCCGCCGCTCGTCCCTCTGTCGCCAGGGATGGGGCCGCCGCTCGTCCCTCTGTCGCCAGGGATTGGGCCGCCGCTCGTCCCTCTGTCGCCAGGGATGGGGCCGCCGCTCGTCCCTCTGTCGCCGAGGATGGGGCCGCCGCTCGTCCCTCTGTCGCCAGGGATGGGGCCGCCGCTCGTCCCTCTGTCGCCAGGGATGGGGCCGCCGCTCGTCCCTCTGTCGCCAGGGATGGGGCCGCCGTTCGTCCCTCTGTCGCCAGGGATTGGGCCGCCGCTCGTCCCTCTGTCGCCAGGGATTGGGCCGCCGCTCGTCCCTCTGTCGCCAGGGATGGGGCCGCCGCTCGTCCCTCTGTCGCCAGGGATGGGGCCGCCGCACGTCCCTCTGTCGCCAAGGATGGGGCCGCTGGCGCTCCTCCTACTGTCGCCAAGGATGGGGCCGCCGCTCGTCCCTCTGTCGCCAAGGATGGGGCCGCCGCCGCTCGTCCCACTGAGGCCAACTCCAGGACTTTTTCTTCTCCCATTGACCACAGTCCCCCTTTGGAGACAGTTATTTTTATTTCATGTATAGCCCCGATGAAGGGATATCATGGCTCCCTGAAATGTGTTGGGTATGCTTTGATTCCTATTATGTGCCATATTAACAATAAAGGATATGTGAACTCTTGTTTTGGGGTTTTGAGAACTGCCAAAGCCAATTATTCCAAATGACAGGTTAGGGATCTGGGTCTTGCCCCTCCTCTCCAGGGGAAGGACCCAGGAGAGGTCCCATCTAAGGACTACAGTGCCCCTGCTACATCCATAAAATGACAGGGAGTGCTGGGACTTGTAGTTCCACAGAAGTTGCAGAGCAACAGGTCCGCTGAATAATGACATGGAGTGCTGGGACTTGTAGTTCCACAGCGACTTGCAGAAGCAACAGGTCAGCTACAAAAGCTAATTGCTGGATAATGACATGAAGTGCTGGGACTTGTAGTCCTACATTAGATACAGAGAAACCAGAAGACTGGTCTGCTATGAAATGAGTTGCTGAAAATAAATATGGAGTGCTGTGACTTGTAGTTCCACAGCAGCTTGCATAGGCAACGGGTAGAACACAAGTCGGCTAAATAATGACGGGAGCGCTGGGACTTTTAGTTCCACAGCAACAGGTAGAATGGTTGAGAAGGATTAGCGAATGCGGGGAGTGCTGTGACTTGTAGTTCCACAGCGACTTGCAGCAGCAACAGGTAGAACCCACAGGTCTGCTAAATAATGATTTGTAGTTCCACAGCAGCTTGCAGAAGAAACAGAATGCAGGCCAGCTAAGTTCTGATTACCTAAATACTGATGGGGTGCTGGGACTTGTAGTTCCACAGCAGCTTGCATAGGCAACGGGTAGAACACAAGTCGGCTAAATAATGACGGGAGTGCTGGGACTTTTAGTTCCTCAGCAACTTGCAGGAGCAACAGGTAGAATGGTTGAGAAGGATTAGCGAATGCGGGGAGTGCTGGGACTTGTAGTTCCACAGCACCCTGCAGAAGAAAGGAATGCAGGTCAGCTAAAATATGATTAACTAAATGACAGGAGTGCTGGGACTTGTAGTCCAACATTAGATACAGAGCAACAAGAAGACTGGTCAGCTATGAAATGAGTTGCTGAAAACAAATATGGAGTGCTGGGACGTGTAGTTCCACAGCAACGTGCAGAAGAAACGGAATGCAGGTCAGTTAAAATCCGATTACCTAAATAATGACGAGAGCGCTGGGACTTGTAGTTCCACAGTAATGTGTAGAAGCGATAGGTAGGACGCAGGTCAGCGCTAAAAAAAGGATTAGCTAAATGACGGGATCGCTGGGACTTGTGGTTCCACAGTAATGTGTAGAAGTAATAGGTAGGACGCAGGTCAGCGCTAAAAAAAGGATTAGCTAAATGATGGGAGTGCTGGGACTTGTAGTTCCACAGCGACTTGCAGGAGCAACAGAACACAAGTCAGCTAAAAAAATGATTAGCTAAATAATGACAGGAGTGCTGGGACTTGTAGTTCCACAGCAGCTTACAGAGGCAACAGGCAGGACGCAGGTCAGCTAAAAAAGGATTAGCTAGTTGTCGGAAGTGCTGGGACTAGCAGTTCCACCGCAGCTTGCAGAGGCAACAGGTAAAACACAGGAGAGGTAAAAAATAATTAGCTAATTAATGATGGGGGTGCTGGGATTTGTAGTTCCACAGCAGCTTGCAGGAGCAACAGGTCAGCTATAAAACTGATTGAATAATGCCATGGAGTGCTGGAACTTGTAGTCCAAGATTGGATACAGAGCAACATGAAAACTGGTCAGCTATGAAAACGAATATGGAGTGCTGGGACGTGTAGTTCCACAGCAACGTGCAGAAGAAACGGAATGCAGGTCAGTTAAAATCCGATTACCTAAATCAGGGATCTCCAAACTATGGCCCTCCAGCTGTTGTAGAACTACACATCCCATGAGGCATTGTAAAACTCTGACGTTCACAGACATGACTAGGCATGATGGGAATTGTAGTTCCTGAACACCTGGAGGGCCATAGTTTGAGGACCCCTGACCTAAAAAATGATGAGAGTGCTGGGACTTGTAGTTCCACAGCAATGTGCAGAAGTAATAGGTAGGACGCAGGTCAGCGCTAAAAAAAAGGATTAGCTAAATGACGGGAGCGCTGGGACTTGTAGTTCCACAGCGACTTGCAGGAGCAACAGGTAGAACACAAGTCAGCTAAAAAAAAATGATTAGCTAAATAATGACGGGAGCGCTGGGACTTGTAGTTCCACAGCAGCTAAAAAAGCAACAAGTCAGTTGTAATTGCTGTGTAATGGTGTGGAGCGCTGTGACTTGTAGTCCTGCTAGGAGGCAGGTAGTGCCGCCCTGACAGGTGCCTGAATTCTCAGAGCAGGATATGATCAGAGACGATGGATGCAGCTGCAGGGAGGGTGTGGTGGATTAGTTAGATCTGGGTGTGTCCGGCGCTCTCCCTATGTTGCTGCTCTGCCTGTTCTTCGGGCCTCACCACTGTCTCCTGTTGTGACTTCACTGGGATCCCTCCCTGCTGCCTGTGCATCGCCCTCCCTGCTGCCTGTGCATCGCCCTCCTCCTCCTCCTCCTCCTCTCCCCTCTCTGGATGTCAGCTCTGTGATATTTGCAGAGTGAAGTTGAGTCACAAGGGAGGGTGTGGTTACCCAGATCTCCCTCTCTTTCTCCTTCCTTCCTCCTCTCCCTCTTTCACGTTCCTCTCCGTCAGGCTCAGGAGGGCACAGGAGAGTCGCACACACCACACCCCGCTCCGCACCACCAGGTAAGCTGCTTTTCCTTTAAGGGTACAAGGGGGGGGCAATCCAGGGGTGCCCGTCTACAGAACTTCTGCGGCGCCCAGTCGCCATCATTCATAAGTGCCGGGTACAAAACCACTAAAACCCGACAGGGCTGATGGGATTTTTTTTTTTTTTTGTTGGGGGTTGCCCGTCTTGGGCAAGCGAGGGTTAAGAGCTGTGCGTGTGCGCGCCAGTCACTGGGTAGGAGGGTGCCAGGCACCGGACGGAGAGAGGAGGCCACCCTGGCGCTCTCACCCCCACTGCCGCGCTCTCACCCCCACTGCCGCACTCTCACCCCCACCGCCGCACTCTCACCCCACTGCCGCACTCTCACCCCCACCGTCGTGGGTTAAACGTCACATCTGGAACTTTTAAAAAAGAAAAGAGGAAGAAGGGCGACGGGGGTGCGTTGGTGGACGGGGGGGGTGCGTTGGTGGACGGGGGGGGTGCGTTGGTGGACGGGGGGTGCGATGCTGGACGGGGGGTGCGATGCTGGACAGGGGGTGTGATGCTGGACGGGGCCGCTCCCGGCAGCCCGGGGCTTCATTGTACAGGAAGTTTATTCTCAAGCTTGTTACTAAAAAAGATCTCACCGAGACTCTTCGCGTTCTGATTGGTCGGATTTCTGATACATCAAAATGTAGAGCGGAAAAAGAGTGAAACAAAAACGAAGAAACACAGAAGGGTAAACATCAGCTGATTTGTCTCCACCGTCTGCATTCACCGGTTTCCAGGGACAGACCTGAGCGTTCAGAGTTTTGTCCCTGGAAACTTGTATTGGCAAATTTTCAGAGCGTCACTGTCACCAGTTTCCAGGGACAACCCTAAGCTTAAAGGTTCTGTCCCTGGAATCTTGCATTAGTGACTTTTCAGAGCGCAGTCCCTTTATAAAACTAAGCATAAAAAGCAACAGAGTGGAGAGCCGCCTTCTTCTTCACCTGGTGAGGAAACCGGAGTCATTCACCAGCATCGCTTTCACCGGTTTCCAGGGACAACCCTAAGCTTAAAGGTTCTGTCCCTGGAAACTTGTATTAGTAACTTTTTCAGAGCGCAATCCATTTATAAACCTCTAATAAACATATAAAGCAACAGAGTGGAGAGCGTTGTACACCTGATGGCGAGATCACCTGAGTCATTCACCTGTCACCGGTTTCCAGGGACAACCCTAAGCCTCATAGGTTTTGTCCCTGGAAACTTTGTTACTTTGTGCTGAGTCCATTTTATAAAAGGCTGCAGGAAATGAGTATGCAAAACAATAGAGAAGAGAGAGCGTGGGGTCGCCTGATTGGGTGGGAATTACAGTGAATGGGGGTCATTCACCAGCTTTGCTGTCACCAGTTTCCAGGGACAGCCCTAAGCTTTGAGGTTCTGGCCCTGGAAACTTGTGGTAGCGATTTTTTTTTTTTTTTTTTTTTTTTTTTTTTTTCAGAGCGGAGCCCATTTTATAAACCTCTAATGAGCGTGCAGGGATCCTCAAACTACGGCCCTCCAGCTGTTGTAGAACTACACATCCCATGAGGCATTGTAACACACTGACATTCACAGACATGACTAGGCATGATGGGAATTGTAGTTCCTGAACACCTGGAGGGCCGTAGTTTGAAGACCTATGGATAAAGCAACAGAGTGGAGAGCGCTCTTCACCTGATTCATTCACCCACATCACTGTCACCGGTTTCCAGGGACAGCCCTAAGCTTTGAGGTTCTGTCCCTGGAAACTTGTTACTGAATTTTCAGAGTCCATTTATAAACCTCCAACGAGTATATAAAGCAACAGAGTGAAGAGCTCTCTTCACCTGATTCATTCACCAACATCGCTGTCACCAGTTTCCAGGGACAGCCCTGAGCTTTGGTGCTTTTGTTTCTGGGAACTTGTAGTAGCAAATTTTTTCAGAGCGGAGTCTGTTTTATATACCTCCTGAGCATATAGAGCAGCGGAGTAAAGAGCGTTCTTCATGTGATGGCGAGATCACATGACATGAGTCATTCACCAGCGTCACTGTCACCGGTTTCCAGGGACAGCCCTAAGCTTTGGAAGTTTTTTGTCCCTGGAAACTTGTAGTAGCAAATTTTGAGTTGAGTCCTTTTTATATACAATAATAATAATATTATTATAATAAAAATAATAAAAAATATTATTAATAAAATACAAATATTATTAATAAAAATATTATTATTTTTATTATATTATTATTTTTTTACATAATATACTTTTTTTTTTTTTTTGTTTACAAACGTTTTTTATTGAAGCATAAGGTCATAGTATAAGCATTTACCAGTGGTAAAAAATGAACAAGTGAGAGAGTCATTTGCACCATACATTACATAAAAGTAAAGATATATCTCGTGAGAGAATGTATACAATTGAATTACAGATTTATACAATCTCCGTGGGGGAAAAAATATAAAAATTTTTTTAGTGGATGTGCTAAAGCGGAATACCTGTAATGGATTTTACATCCGTAGTGAGGCTTCCCACAGAGACCATTTTTTTTGGTGTAGGTGCATAGTGTCATATAGCGTGTGGTGTATTCTTTCCGATAATTTGATATTTTCCATGCGGTTAAGAATTTAAGGTACTTGTATAGTGCTGTCATTTTACGCAGTGCTTTACATATACATTGTACATTCACATCAGTCCCTAACTCATCATATACTAGGCACAATTTAGACAGAAGCCAATTTACCTACCAGCATGTCTTTTGGAGTGTGGGAGAAAACCGGAGAACCCGGAGGAAACTCGCCCAGGCACAGGGAGAACATGCAAACTCCAGGCAGGGAGTGTCGTGGTTGGGATTCGAACCAGCGGCCCTTTTTACTGCTCATTAGGGCAGCGCTACACTACTGTGCCACCCTAATGAGCGTATATAGAGCAGAGCATTCTTCACCTGATGGCGAGATCACATGACATGAGTCCTTCACCAGCGTCACGGTTTCCAGGGACAGCCCTAAGCTTTTAGAAGTTTTGTCCCTGGAAACTGGTATTGGCAAATTTTCAGGAGCTGAGTCCCATTTATAAACCTTTGCAGGCAATGGGAATGTAAAACAATGGAGTGGAGAACCGGACTGGGTGGAAATTAATCACGGGTGTCACTCAGCATCATTGCCGTCAACACCTTTCAGGGTCCGCCCTATACGTGTTTTGTCCTTGAAAACTTGTGTTACCTGATTTTCAGTGCCGAGTCCATTCATAAAAAAAAAAAAAAAATAATAATCTGCAGCTAATGAACATGCAAAGCAACAGAGTGGAGACGTCCGTCACCTGATTGGGTGGAAATTGGAGTCATCCACCAGCATTGCTCTCAACAGCTTCCGGGGTCAACTATATATATATATATATATATTTATTTTATTTTTTATTTTTTTTGGCCCTGGAAACTTGTGTTGCCTGATTTTCAGTGCTGAGTCCATTCATAAAAATTCTGCAGCTAACGAGTATCATAATTATCGAGGTATTGCGCGCTCCGGCATATAGCGCACACCCCTAAAGTGGACCCGCATTCCTGTAAAAAAAAACAAAAAAACATTTTAGTACTTACAGTTTTGGTGTCTTGCGCGGCGGCCTCGTCGGGTTGGGTGTCCTCTTCGTCGGGTCCGGCGTCCTTCTGCGGTGTCCTCCCCGCTCGATCCCCGCGCCGAGTTTGAACACTGAGCCGGCATATACCGAGCGCAGTACACTGGTGTATAGTCGGGCAGGCTCGGCTCCTCTCGTGCTCACGTCCTGGATGTACAGGACGTGAGCGCGGGAGGAGCCGAGCCTGCCCGACTATACACGAGTGTACTGCATTCGGTATATGCCGGCGCAGTGTTTAAACTCGGCACGGGTATCGGCGTATATCGCGCACCCACGATTTTGCCCTGACTTTCAGGGCAAAAAAGTGCGCGGTATACGCCGATAAATACGGTATATGAAGCAGTGATGGGGAACCTCGGCACCCCAGATTTTTTTGGAACTACATTTCCCATGATGCTCAATTACACTGCAGAGTCGCTGAGCATCATGGGAAATGTAGTTCCAAAAAAATCTGGGGTGCCAAGAACTACATTTCCCATGATGCTCAGCTACTCTGCAGTGTAATTCAGCATCATGGGAAATGTAGTTCCAAAACATCTGGGGTGATGAAGATCAACATCGCTGGCCTAGATCGTCTGATGAGATCACTGGTGTCGATCACCAGCATTGCGGTCACCAGTTTCCAGGGACAATCGTACGTTTTTGAAAATGGTTTGTCCCCGGAAGCTTGTGTGACCCAATGTTTTCATTGCTGGGTTCATTGATTTTATGATTTAGTATAAATAGACTGATATACAGGGCTTTTTTTCTCGGAGAATAGGCGCAGGAACTCCCCCCTTCTGAATCCCCCATTGTCTACGCGCCCTACACTCCTCTGAGCACCGTCCCTTGGTCCTGCCCCCTGCCCACCTCCCAGTACTGTCCCCAAGTATAATTTTGTGGTGCTAAATAACTTGTTAGCTGCACACTTGACTTTCCTCGAAGCGCACACAGGGGAGGGGAGAAGGAGCAGATCGGCTGTGTCTCCTTTCTCATCATTCCGTGTGAGAAAGGAAGGAGGGGGAGAAAACGATCGATGCTGGCTCTGACATCACTGGTTGCTAGATGCGAGGGAGCTCTAGCAACCAGTGGCCGGGAGTAGACTCAGGAGGTGCCGGCAATACAGCAGCTCAGTCCCTGCCTTCCCGTTGTCCTTTATTTTATTTTTTATTTATTTTTTAATAGGGGGCACAGTATAATGTTGGGGGCCGTGGCCCCCTATGCCCCTTCTAGTGACACCACTGCAGCAGACCTAATGCCCCTACATACATTTGGTGCCGTAACTGCGTTCCCCCACGTTCCTGCTGAAAAAATGCCCTACTGATATATATATATCTACGGTATCTGTATATACCAAGACATTGGAACTTGTGTAACCAAATTTTCAGTGCCAAGTCCATTTATAAAACGCTGTAGCAAATGAGTATGCAAAGCTGGGTCACGGGTGTCATTCACCAGTTTCCAGGAACAGTGCGTTTGTTTTTTGTTTTTTTTGTCCCTTGAAATTGACGTTCCCTGATTTTCAACAATAAAGGATATTGGGACTCTTATTTTGGGGTTTTGTTGAGAACTGCCGAAGCCAAGCCTCTAGGCAAAGCCAATAATTCCAAATGACCGGTCTATAGACCTCAAGTCGCATCAAAATGGGACCAAAAGTAGTGCAGGGACTACTTTGGAGTCGCACAGATATGAGCAGTACGTTGGAAATCATGGGGGGGGGGGTACGGCTTGTCATGTGACTTTGCAGTCCTAAGTCGCAGGAAAAGTCGCACAAGTGGAAACCAAGCCTTAATTTTGAGTCTTCTCCGAGCGCAACAAGACCTGCAGCGCCGGTGTGGTGCAGAAAGCTCACCAAGCTCGCAGGTAACAGAAGTCTATGGCTCAGTGCAGGTAACCCCCAGAAGTACTGCAGTGCACCTGTGGATCAGTTTAAAAGCAGCCCAGTAACCACTGCAGAACAGATATGCCCATATATACACTGTGGTTTTAGTAATAAACTTACCTTTAATAACAATATTCTATTCCATGCCAAAGCAGGAGGTCGCCGGTCATATCGGAGGGCTCCGTGGGCCACATGTGGCCCCCCGGGGCCACTGGTTGGGCTCCCCTGCCCTATAAGAAGATGGATGTAAATGGATGCGCATCTGCCTATGTCTGTCCACATCCTTACTGAGTTTGGGTCAGTGGACCTGGACACATCTGCTTACATCCAGCCGCCCATAGGGACACATTTTGGTCCAGTTTTGGCCCATCTTATCGCGGGTCAAAAACAGACTGACTTAAAGCGGGAGTTCACCTAATTAGTTTTTTTTTTCTCTTTTCCCCTTAGATGTATGCTCGTTGTGTCTAGGGGAATCGGCTAGTTGTTTTAAAATATGAGCTGTACTTACCGTTTACGAGATGCATCTTCTTCCGTCGCTTCCGGGTATGGGTCTTCGGGAGCGGGCGTTCCTTCTTGATTGACAGCCTTCCGAGAGGCTTCCGACGGTCGCATCCATCGCGTCACTCGTAGCCGAAAGAAGCCGAACGTCGGTGCGGCTCTATACTGCGCACCGACGTTCGGCTTCTTTCGGAAAATCGTGACGCGATGGATGCGACCGTCGGAAGCCTCTCGGAAGACTGTCAATCAAGAAGGAACGCCCGCTCCCGAAGCCCATACCCGGAAGCGACGGAGAAGATGCAGCTCGAAAACGGTAAGTACGGATCATATTTTAAAACAACTAGCCGATTCCCCTAGACAAAATGAGCAGGAAGCTAAGGGAAAACGAGAAAAAAAAACCTAATTAGGTGAACTCCCGCTTTAAGTCCTTCTGTTTTTGTGTTCTCTATGGGTGAACCTCCGCTTTAAAGCGGATCTCCACCCTAAAGTGAAGTCGCGCTGATCGGCACCCAGACAGGTATTTGCACCCATTTCCGGCCACACGTCTCGGGCAAAAGACGGGTTTTTTCCTGACATCCCGTCCGTCCCCCGTTGTATGCTGGGAACACTCGGCTCCCAGCACACGGCGTGTGAGCCAATCGGCGGGCGCAGCGCGACTCGCGCATGCGCCGTAGGGAACCGGCAAGTGAAGCCGGAGCGCTTCACTTCCTGGTTCCCTCACCGTGGATGGAGGGGGGAGCAGCAGGGTGACGAGCGATCGCTCGTCATCTGCTGCGGACGCCGCTGGACTCCAGGACAGGTAAGTGTCCTAATATTAAAAGTCAGCAGCTGCAGTATTTGTAGCTGCTGGCTTTTAATATATTTTTTTAGTGGCACATCCACTTTAAGTGTTATAGGGGCCTTATACCAGCGCAGCGCAAAGTGTCGTAAAAAAAATAAAAAGTTGTGCATGCGTAATTTGGGTGTGTTGGCCTTCCTTTTTACGTCCATATCAACTGAATGGGGGAGGGGGGGGGGCTTCAAAATACTTTTGTATGTATATAAATGCTTTGTGTGATGTTTAAAATGGTTAGGCATCATCCCGGTATAACCACTTCAACCCGCCACGTACCGGTAAGTCACTGGGGCTGAAGTGGTTGAGTTTAGGTCACCAAGCCCTTGTGTATGATGGGTTGGAGATGCCGACACGCTTGCAGTGAAGACTTACACACACGATCGGACAAATCCGTGCATTTTTGTGCGAATGGCGTTTGGCCGTGAACTTGTTCTCCATACAGACTGCAGAACATTTTCAGCCAACATACACCAAACCAAATGCGCGATTTTCAGCTCTTTACCACCAGCCTTTGGGCAACTTCTGCTATTGTTGTCTGATGTTTAGCATTATTTCGGAGCATGCGTGTTTGTACTTTGGGTTTTAGTCCGATGGACTTGTGTACACACGATAGGATAATCTGGCGGAACACATGTTTTGTCGGACAATTTGAGAGCATGGCCATCCAACATTTTGTTGTCAGTAATTCCGACAACAATTGTCCGATGGAGCGTACAGACGGTCGGATTGTCCGACAAAACACGTCCATCAAACAATTGTCCAATATCCGATCGTGTGTATGGGCCTAAAGCGTGTATGATGGGATCTAATGGGTCCACATTGATTCCCAGACCATAACGGTGTTGGTATGTTTTGGGTGATGCCTGCTGTGGTTGCCAGCCTCGCTGACTGATCGTGGGTGGCAGGATCGTTCTGGCCATTAGTCTTCTGTTTCCCTGAGATAAGAGCTATGTCGTACCCTCCTCTATATATATTTTCTTTCTGTGGTGAGATCATTTTAAAAACCTAAAACTGTTCTGTAATGTTGATGACCAACCTTGGATCTAAACTACACAAGTAATCGGGACTGTAAATTGCCTGTAGTCTGTCCTCTTGCATAGAATGTTTTTTTAGTCATAGAAAATTGGTTGCTTTGACTGACTATCCAGTTCTCGGCAAACGTTCGGTCACGGGACGGTCATGGCAGCCCAAGATCACTAGAAGTTAAAATGCAAATATATGGTGGCGGGACAAGTGCAACCAGGCTGGTGCCATCACCCAGTCCCCAGGAACTGGTCAGGGATGGATGCAGGACAGTTTTGGTTAGCCCAAGATTACTAGAAGTTTCCATGCCAATTGTGTAGGGACAGGTGCGTCCAGGCTGGTGCCATCCTCTAGTTCAGCAACCATTCAGGGGTGGTTTTGGGACAAGCTTGGCAATCCATGCAAATAAATGATGAAGAGGCAGGTGCACCCAGCTTGGTATTATGCAGTTACCAGGAACTGGTCAGGGACGGTCGTAGGACAATTGGGGTTGCCCAAGATTACTAGAAGTTGCCATGCAAGTAACTGGTGCAGGGGGGGGGGAGCAAGTGCAACCAGGCTGGTGCCATCTTCTTATTCCCAGCATCCATCCAGGGGTGGTCTTAGGACAAACTTGCCAAGCAAGTTAATAATGGAGAGGCAGGTGCAACTAGGTTGGTGTTACCCAGTTACCAGGAACTGGTAAAGGATGGTTGCAGTACAAGTGGGGTAGCCCAAGATGACTAGAAGTTTCAATGCAAGTAAATGGTGCGGGGGGAGCAGGTGCAACCAGGTTGGTACCATGATACAGTTCTCAAGAACCGTTTAGGGAGCATTGCAGGAAAAGTGTGGCAACCCATGTAAGTGAATGGTGAAGGTGCAACAAAGTTGGTGCCATGATCCAGTTGTCAGCGATTGTTCATTGATGGTCAGGGGACTATTGCAGCAACCCCAAGATCAATGGAACAGGGGCAGGTACAACACATTGGAGGCCTCCATCCAGTTCTCAAACTGGTTGGGGACAATCGTGGAAGCCTAAAGATCACTAGAAGTTGCAATGCAATTGGTGGAGGGACAAGTGCAACCAGGTTAGTGCCATGATCCAGTTGTACGCGACCATCCATCGATGGTCACAGAACGGTTGCGAAAACCTGATAACTAAAAGTCGCAATGCAAGTAGAGAGGGGCAAGTACAAAAAGGTTGGTGCAATAGCCCAGTTCTCAGGAACTGGTCGGTGATGGTTGTGGGACAGTTATGGCAGCCCAAGATCACTAGATGTTGCGATGCAATTAAATGGTGGAGGGGCAGGTCTAACCAGGCTGGTGCCATGATTCAGTTGTTCGCGACCGTTCATTGCTGGTCACAGGACTGTTGTGACAACCCAAAATCACTAAAAGTCGCAATGCAAGTAGAGAGGGGCAAGTACAACAAGGTTGGTGCCATAGTCTAGTTTTCAGCAACCACACAGGGATGGTTGTAGGACAAGTATAGCAACTTGTACAAGTGAAGGGGCAGGTGCAACCAGGTTGTTGCCATGATCTAGTTGTCGGCAATTGTTCCGTGATTCTTACGGGGCCATTGCGGCAGGGCGAGTGAATGGAAGAGGGGCAGGTACAACAAGGCTGGCGCCATCATCCAGTTCTCAGAAACTTTACCTGCATTGTGACTTTTAGTGATCTTGGGTTTTCGCAACAGTCCTGTGACCATCAATGAACGGTCCCATACAACTGGATCATGGCACCAGCCTGGTTGCACCTGTCCCTCCACCATTTAATTGCATCTTCTAGTGATCTTGGGCTTCCACGATTGTCCCCAACCAGTGAACTAGAAGATGGCACCAGCCTGGTTGCACCTGCCCCCCGGACCATTTATTTGCATGGCAACTTCTAGTAATCTTGGGCTACCCCAATTGTCCTGCAACCATCCCTGACCAGTTCTTGGTAACTGGATGATGATACCAACCTGGGTGCACCTGCCTCTTCATCATTTATTTGTATGGGTTGCCAAGCTTGTCCCAAAACCACCCCTGAATGGTTGCTGGGAAACTAGAGGATGGCACCAGCCTGGACGCACCTGTCCCTACACAATTTGCATGGCAACTTCTAGTAATCTTGGGCTGCAACAACTGTCCCGCAGCCATCCCTGACCAGTTCCTGGGGACTGGGTGATGGCACCAACATTGTTGTTCCTGTCCCTCTCTTTACTTGCGTTGCGACTTTTTTAGTGATCTTGGGTTGTTGCAACAGTCCTGTGACCATCAATGGACGGTCGCGTACAACAGGATCATGGCACCAGCCTGGTTGCACCTGTCCCTCCACCATTTAATTGCATTGCAACTTTAAGCGATCTTGGGCTTCCACGATTGTCCCCAACGCGTTCTTGAGAACAGGGCCGTTTGAAGGAATTTGGGGGCCCCAAGCAAAATGGGGGGGCCCCAAGCACCCCCCCCCCCGCACGCAAAGCCTACATTAGCGCTACAATAATTGTTTACACCCATGTTCTTACTCCTCCTCCCTAGTCCCGATGTTTTTCTATTCTCACCTCCCCTTCTTCCCTGTAGGCAGCCGCTGTAGTGTGGCCAAGCTCCTCTTCCTCCTGTCAGTCCGGTGTTCTATCATTATGGGTCCCTAGTCCCCTATCAGATAGTACCCGGGCTGGGTACCGCGCGGTACAGGAGATTTAGTTTCCTGTGTTCCCGGCCGGACTGAAGGGAAGTAAGCACTCAGTGTGCACTTCCTGTCAGTCCGGCCGGGAACAGGAAATTGAGGCCCAGATTCTCAAAGGAGATGCGACGGCGAATCTCCAGATACGCCGTCGTAACTCTGAGTCCGAGCGTCGTATCTATGCGCCTGATTCTTAGAATCAGTTCCGCATAGATTTCTATTAGATCCGACCGGCGTAAGTCTCTTACGCCGTCGGATCTTAACTGCATATTTACGCTGGCTGCTAGGGGCGTGTACGCTGATTTACGCCTAGAAATATGTAGATGCGCGAATTCGCGAACGTACGCCCGGCCGACGCAGTACAGATACGCCGTTTACGTAAGGCTTTTCCCGGCGTAAAGTTACCCCTGCTATATGAGGCGTACCAATGTTAAGTATGGCCGCCGTTCCCGCGACGAAATTTGAAAATTTTACGTCGTTTGCGTAAGTCGTCCGTGAATGGGGCTGGACGTAATTTACGTTGACGTCGAAACCAATACGTCCTTGCGGCGTACTTTGGAGCAATGCACACTGGGATATGTCCACGGACGGCGCATGCGCCGTTGGTTTAAAACATTAATCACGTCGGGTCATGGTTAATTTACATAACACACGCCCACCTCTTCACAATTTGAATTAGGCGGGCTTACGCCGGCCTATTTACGCTACGCCGCCGCAACTTTCGTTTGATAATATGGCACTTGCCTGTAAAAGTTGCGGAGGCATAACGTAAATAGGATACGTTACGCCCGCTCAAAGATACGCCGCTGTACGTGAATCCGGGCCTTAATCTCCTGTACCACGCGCGGTACCCGGCCGGACTGACAGGACTCCAGGAGGAAGGAAGAGGAGCTCGGCCACACTACAGCCTGGGAAGGGGAAGTTGGGGGGGCCCCAGGCCAGCTCGGGGGGGCCCCAAGCAATTGTTTGTTTTGCCTGTCCTGTAGCGACAGGCCTGAATGTGAAGTCCTCCTGATGTTCTATTGAAGTTTCGGTGACTAATACAGAACCTAGGATTGGGCAGTTGGTACGGGTAGACACTATTACTCTGGCTGTTGTTGAACTACAAATCCCACCCTTGCTGAGAGTCGTGGATCCAAATCAAGCCCAGAAGCCGGCAGCTTTATTTAGAACCACCACAAGTATTTTTTATTCTAGCGAGCAGCTTGTGATTTCCAGAAGTTTGTAATTACTCGGAGGCCCAGGAAAAGGGTGGAGGAGAGTAAGGTGGAATTTTTCGAGTCAAGTGGGTAGAAGAGGCGAGAGGGGCACGACTGTACATGGAAGGACTCTGAACCTCAGTGGGGGAGGGGAGACCTCTTGCAGCTGGAGCTGACTTAAGCCCTTTGTAAAAAAGTCACTGCAGAGGTAGCTGCACCTTTTCCATCACACTTGTGTAAGTAGGTGAAAGGTGAGAGAAGGTGACTGAGCGCAACGAACGACTCTGGGCGTGGCTTGTTTGAGGGTAAGCGATGTGACGCTTGGTATTCCTGTTTGACTGATTTTACATTTTATGTTTTTCTTCTAGAGATTATATCTCGAAGTCTCCTTCCTTCTTACGCGAAGAGCTGTCCGATGAGTTTTTTCATTGGCAGCGATCGCTTTGTAGTTTGACTTTGGGACATGTGACTGCTGCGTGGTCTCTTGTGATGAGCGATGGAAGCTCGGGGCCTGGTCTCATGGTGTGTGTGTGTGTGATGTCAGGACACTCCCACCGGTAGAAAGGCCCGCGCCATGGTCGGGGGCAGTGTGTCAGCGGTGTCGTAACGTTTGTGGGTCTTGCAAGGTCATCGTATGGGAAATGCTTGCGTCAGACTTCCTTCCTATCCTGTCTCTTGTGAAAGGACCTCTAACCGTCTCGCTTCCAGGGACGCTCGCAGCTCTTGCAAATTTGGGAGCTTTCGAAAAAAAAATACCTAATCCTGGTTTCTATGCTTTTGTTGCTGGCTTGCAAATACGCAGCCGGCAAAGTCTGAAACGTCTCCCCTCCCCCATCCTGTATGCTGTTTCCAGGTCAAAGATTTACCGGGCAGCGAGGCCCGAATCGGGATGTCGGCACCCATATTGCTACAAGGCTCCGTTCACACTTGTGCGACTTTGATGCCGCTTTCATGTGACTGTTATGCCGCGTACACACGATCGGTCCATCCGATGAGAACGGTCTGATGGACCGTTTTCATCGGTTAACCGATGAAGCTGACTGATGGTCAGTTGTGCCTACACACCATCAGTAAAAAACCGATCGTGTCAGAACGCGGTGACGTAAAACACGACGACGTGCTGGAAAAAAGTTCAATGCTTCCAAGCATGCGTCGACTTTTTAACCGATGGTCGTGCCTACTAACGATCGTTTTTTTTTTTTTTATCGGTTAGGTATCAATCGGTTAAATTTAAAGCAAGTTGGCTTTTTTTTTAACCTATGGATAAATAACCGATGGGGCCCACACACGATCGATTTTGGTCCGATGAAAACGGTCCATCAGACCGTTCTCATCGGTTTGACCGTTCGCGTGTACGCGGCATAACTCTCTGGCACTCAAATCGCAAGAAAGCCACATCAAAGTAGTGCAGTCGTTTTCAAACTCGCTAAAGGCCCATACACACGATCGGACTTTTTGACGACAACGGTCCGACGGACGTGTCTTATCGGATAGTCCGACCGTGTATACGCTCCATTGGACATCTGTTTTCGTTTTTTCAATGGAAAAATGTTCGCTGTGCATGCTCTCAAACTTTTCAACAACAAATGTCCAATGGAGGATCATCCAATCGTGTGTACGCAAGTCCATCGGACTAAAGTCCAAACACACATGCTCAGAACCCATGCTAAAGATCAGCCAACAATAGCAGAAGTTGCCCAAAGGCTGGCGGTAAAGAGCTTAAAAACCAGGGCTGTGGAGTCGGTAGAAAAATCTAAATTTAGTAGGAGTCGGAGTTGGTGCAATGTTTTCCGACTCCCATTCCAGGTACCCAAAATTTCCTCTGACTCCTCGACTCCGACTCCACAGCCCTGCTAAAAACGATGTGATTGTGTGAATGTTGGCTGAAAAAGTTCTGCCGTCTGTAAGCAGAACAAGTTCACGGCCAACCCCCTTCGGACCAAAATCCACAGAGAAGTCAGATCGCGTGTATGAGCCTTAAGAATTTTAAGTGGTTGCACATCCTTTTATTTTTAACAAACCTGTCTATACTTACCTGCTCTGTGCAATTCTTTTTCACAGAGCGGCCCCCGGAATCCTCCCCTTCATTGGGTGCCCCAACAGAAAGCCGCTTTCCATGGGGGCGTCTGTGCAGGCTCGCTCCCGAGTCCTGCTGCTGCGTCCATTGACTTGGGCCCCGCTCCCGTGTCACAGGATTTGATTGACAGCAGTGGGAGCCAATGGCTCCTGCTGCCAATCTGTCCAATAAGGAGAGAGACAGAAGCTGGAGCTGCTGCACTCGTGCCCATTATTGGATTGGAGTAAGAAAATGGGGGGCAGCTGCAACACAGAATATTTTTCACCTTCATGCATAGAATACATGAAGGTGAAAAACCTTAAAGGGGTTGTAAAGGTAATTTTTTTTTTTTTTTCCTAAATAGCTTCCTTTACCTTAGTGCAGTCCTCCTTCACTTACCTCATCCTTCCATTTTGCTTTTAAATGTCCTTATTTCTTCTGAGAAATCCTCACTTCCTGTTCTTCTGTCTGTAACTCCACACAGTAATGCGAGGCTTTCTCCCTGGTGTGGAGTGTCGTGCTCCCTTGGACTACAGGAGAGTCAGGACGCTCTCTACGTTGCAGATAAAGGAGCGGTGTGTTAGAGGGCGTCCTGACTCTCCTGTAGTCCAAGGGAGGGGGCGGCCACGACACTCCACACCAGGGAGAAAGCCTTGCATTACTGTGTGGAGTTACAGACAGAAGAACAGGAAGTGAGGATTTCTCAGAAGAAATAAGGACATTTTTGAAGCAAAATGGAAGGATGAGGTAAGTTACATAGTTAGTCAGGTTAAAAAAAGACACAAGTCCATCCAGTCCAACCACAAAAAAAATAAACAAACAAAATAAAAAACACAGTACAATCCCATACACCCAACTCCATACCCACAGTTGATCCAGAGGAAGGCAAAAAAAACAAACAGCGCATGAGATCCAATTTACTACAGCAGGGGAAAAAATTCCTTCCTGATCCCCCGAGAGGCAATCGTACCTTTGCAACCCCTTTAAGACCCCTTTTTACACTGAAGGCGTTTTTCAGGCGTCTTGGTGCTAAACATAGCGCCTGAAAAACGCCTCCTAAGCCCGAGTGTCTTCCCACTGGGGCGGTACGCTTACGTGACGTTACAATAAGTCTTGCAAGCAGCATCTTTGGGGCGATTTTAATAAATTATTATTTTCTAAATTTTATAACAAGCTAAAACTTTTTTTTTTTTTTTTTTAATGTTGTCTTTTTCGTATAGGGAGAAAAAAAACAGTGGTGATTAAAGCGGGGGTTCCGCGGAAAAACGTGTTTTTTTTTTTTTTTTTTTCAATATAATTCAAACGCTGTTAACATAGGTCATCTTGTACTCACTAGTCCCATAGTTGCAGCCGCCAGGATTTTCGTTTGCCCGAAAAGGATAATTTATAAAAATCTCTGAAGCCCTCCTCTATTTCCTTCCGGGATGCGGTGAATGCTGATGTCCCAGCATTCACCGCTCTATCCCGCGCAGTGTGACGGCGAGCCGCGCCGTCAACACTGTACAGTTGCTATAACGGCGGCGTCCTGAAAAGGACACGCCCCGCTGTGACCAGCACAATAGTTCTTCCCTATTGATCCCTCGTGATCAATCCCACAATTCGTTGCGGCGATCGCGACAAGCCCAGTCCCGCACACCTATAACCAGGAAGTGCCTGCTTCAGGAGAGGAATATAAGGTATCTAAATTTTTCAGAATTTTTTGAACTGCGGACATCCAGGGGACTATTATTTAGGCTAAAGTTGTTAAATCGGGTGAACCTCCACTTTAAAAACCACCAAAATAAAGCTCTATCTGTTTTAAAAAAAAAAATATAAGAAATTATAAAATGTTCATATGGGCACAGTGTCGCATGACAGCGCAATTGTCATTCGGAGTGGCCTGGGCAGGAAGGGGGTTAAAGTAGTGCAAATTAATGGACTCGCATCGCATGTAATTCTTGGTGTGAACCGTCCCTAAGAATGTCAGTTAAAGTGAAATGAAAGTCCACTTCTCTCCACTCCAGTGGTGCGACCTTTATACTCCCCCCCCCCCCCCCCCCCCCCCCACATGCTGTGCTCGGCGGACAGTCTTTGGAGACTTGTAGCAGACAGGTGAGGTGCTTTTATTGTAGAGGACGCCGATCTCTTCTACAATCAACGTTTTTCCTATTTTTATTTTTTTGTACAGTGGAACTAAACTCCAGTTTATAAGGCAGGCAGGTACTCTTGAGTTGATTTAGGACCCTTTCACACGTGTGCTACTTGTCCTGTGACTTGGGACTGAAAAATCGCATGACAAGTCGCACCCCCCCCCCCCCCCCTATGATTTCCAATGAGTACCGTTTATATCTGTGCGACTTCAAATCGTACCAACTTCCAAGTAGTCCCTGTACCACTTTGGTCCGACTTTGATGCGTGTTGAGGTCCATAGACCTCAAGTTCACACATGCATTCCCTGAAATTGCTACCGCGAAATTGAGTGACTTTGCAGTCGCGGAAGTTTGAAAGGGGCCTAATTATAAGGCCCCTTTCACTTTTTTTTTTTTTTTTTAATCATACCTGCCTAGATAGATGCAGCTGTCCCCTGGCGCCTCTAACACTGAGAACCGAGCGATCGCTCGTCTCTCTGCTGCCCTACCACCATCCTTGTGAGAGAATCAGGAAGTAAAGCCTTGCGAGTAGCGCGGCGCCTTCCCAGTGGTCCCCGCTGTCTCCTTGGACCAGTGTATTTCCCAGAAAGCGTGGGGGGGGCTAGACAGGAGTCGCTCCCCGGAAGTGAGTGCAAATACCTGTATTATACAGGTATCTGCACCCCCCCTCCCCCCTGAAAGGTGCCAAATGTGACACCAAAGGGGGGGGGGGATTCTGAAAAGCGGAAGCTCAATTTTTGGGTGGAACTCCGCTTTTATCTATTTCAGTTCCTCTTTAGGATTATCCTCTAGCGCTCTTGTCGCTTTTACTTGGGTTTTCTCCATTTGGTAAGCCATCGTTTTTCGGTGAACCTGACTCAAGACCAACCAACACCTCTTGAGTGACAGATGTAGGATCAGATCAGAACGCCTCACATCTACTCTGTTTTGTGGTGCGTTTGGCTGTTAACGTGAATTGGCTGCTTAATGCCGGACATACACGGGTCGAATTTTTTTTTTTTTTTTTTTTTTTTTTTTTCGAAAATCGTATCTAAGAATTTTCATTCAAATTTCGCACCAACAGCCGGTTTTTCGTGCGGCAATCAAATTTGAGTAATAGGACATGCTGGAAACTTTTTTGAAAAACAAACTATTTTCTAATCGATGATGGGAGAATCGTGCGAGAAATGTAATGGAAAAAGGAATGCGCATGTGCAAGAAAAGAAAATTCACGGAAAGAAAAGAAGATTCCCGGCCACAAATTATTTTCTGTAGCAACATGAGGTGAAGTTGAAGGCTGGGTCGGCCGAATTTCGAAAATCAATGGTGGTGTCATTTAAATCACAAAATTTTTTTATTTTGAAAAGAAAATTTGTTCGAAATTCGAACATGTATGGTCTGCTTTACCGAAAAGATCTTGGTGGAGAGACCTTTGTTCATCAGAGCAGTTCGTAGTGCAGGAATAGTAATCGTGTGACCATTGGGAAAGCTATTCATCGGAGATTGTATAGGCCAGCCATTCTCAACCAGGGTTCCGTGGAACCCTAGGGTTCCTCCAGAGGTGGCTAGGGGTTCCTTGAGCTGTGGCTGATTTAGCTCCTGTTTGATGGTGCCTACATAGTTCTGAGCCAATTCCACTTGGAGGAGCCAGTGGTATTACACCAATGATCTTCATAGTTCTCTGCAAGGGGGGCAGTCTTACCACTACTGTAAAAAAGGGCATTCTTCTCACTGACCAAAGTGAGGGGCATTGTTCCCACTGACCCCCAATGAATGGGTTTTATCGGGGGTTCCCCGAGACCTGAAAATTATTTTTAGGGTTGCCCAGCGGTAAAAAGGTTGAGAAAGGCTGGTATAGGCGATGGCTGGCATCTCTCTAAGAACCATTCCAACATGGAATGGAGTACCTGCAGCCCTCCAACTGCTAAAGAGCCACAAACCTCGGTGGGTGGGTCTTCTGGGCCTTGTAGTGTCCCAGCACTTGCAAAGAGCCAAGTCACCCCTCCAGCCTTCTATGCAGTACAAGCGTCTACGTCACCTTTCCACTTCATTTTTAAATTCTACTTTAGCTTCTCTTTAAGATGACGATCCTCTGGCGCTCTTGTCACTTTCACTTGGTTTTCTCAATCCGGGAGGCTATAATTTTTTGGTGGAGCTGCCAAGGTTGAGTCATCGAGGTCAACCAACATCTCCTGAGTGACGGGTATAGGATCAGAGGTGCACACCTCACATCTACTCCGTTTGTGGTTTGTTTTGGCAATTAAAACTTAATTGGCTGCCTTACCGAAAAGGCTTTGGTGGGGATGGGTGAGAGCAGCTCATGGTACAGTAATCATGTGACTATCATCGGGGAAGATATCGTACAGAGATTGTATATGTAGTGGTTCCTGCTGAATGGATAACGACTTGAGTTCTCTCCTATTTGTTCAGAGGCTACCGACTTGCCAAAATCCCTTCAACAGGAAGACCCTGCTGCTCTGGGGTCACAGTATTTATCCACCTCTCCAGCCACCTACTGAGTAACTGCTTCTCAGCGATTGACTGGCACTCAATAACTATTAAGCTACCTATTTGACTCTCCCCTCCCTATGTTACATAAGCCTCTAGAAAGCTGGGGAAAAGTCAAACCTGACCTGTAAGACCCAAAATGGCACAAAGAAATTAGGAGCCAAAAATAAAAAAATTTGCCTACTGTTCTAGTAGCCTACGTGGGGGGGGGGGACGGTGCTACATTTGGCTCTCGGCCTGGGGATTAGACAAGCCCAGTCCGGGGGAGCCGAAAGGCTTCCTGTTCTCCATATGACTGGTTCCTCAAAGCTTCTCTGGTTGGCCAGTGTCTCAAGTGGTCTTGTATTGTTCTGAGGACTTCAGGATCATACCCGTATCCCAGGAACATTGGCAAGTGCAAAAGTGTGGCAGGGGGTCAAAGAATAAGATAAGTGGTTAAAAAAAGGGCATGCACCCCTTCTCCTTTTTTTTTTTTTTTTTTTTTTAATCTTTTCCGATTTATACATGTGATGCTGGCAGAATTAAACAGATGGTGGCCATGACTGGAGTCCAGTCATTGCTGGTCTAGAGCAGTAGTCTCCAAACTGGGGCCAGATGTGGGGCCTTTTGCCTTTTTTTATTAGGCCCTTGGGGCACCATTTTATTCACTGACACCAATAAAGGACACTATTTCAACCAATTGTATCAATGATGGGGCACAGTTCCTCAAAATGACACCAACGATGGGGCACAATTCCTTCCAATGATGCCAACAGTGGGGCACAATTCCTTCCAATGATGCCAACAGTGGGGCACAATTCCTTCCAATGATGCCAACAGTGGGGCACAATTCCTTCCAATGATGCCAACAGTGGGGCACAATTCCTTCCAATGATGCCAACAGTGGGGCACAAGTCCAACTAAATGACACCAGTGATGGGGCACAATTCCTCCCATTAAGACCAATAATGGGGAATTGTTTTCTCCCACTGATGAAGGGACATTTTGTACTTCCGATGGTCCGGCCCCCTAAAGTCTAAAGGACAGTAAACTGGCCCTTTCTTTAGAAAGTTTGGAGACCCCTGGTCTAGAGGATATAGCTGATCGTGCATGACCATCTCTAACTTGATGGTCAACCCCTTCTGGTAAGAGGCCCCTTTGTGTGGTGCCACCTGGTGGCGGAAGGGCGCCCTGTTTTAACAGGAAGTGGGAATGTGGGGATACAGATTTGTTTTATGGATGTTCAGTGACATCAATCATCACAAGCTTTAATTTGAACTTTGATCTATATTTACACTCTCTTGTCACACTGAATCACATATGCACATTCCATTTTTTGTTTGGTTTTTGCACTGCTTTATTACCTTTTTTATATGCTTGCTGTTAGTATTGTGGAGTAGCTGCTTTTTCCCCCCCCTTTTATTTAGTTTTGGATGTTACATTTAGTTAATGGGCGGTATCTCTCCAAGTAAACCCATCCATAAAACAGTTTCATTTACGGCACGTGCCGGAAATGTAACACTCCCATTGGTTGTGCTCTCAACCAAACTGTCAAACCATCCAATGGCTAGTGTCTAAACTGATCACATGTGCAGAATCATGGCAGTTCTAGATTAAACTGAGCCAAAGATGGCAGCTTCCTTGGCTGAAAACGATAGGGGGAGGGGGGGGGTTTACTTACACTTAACCTTGCACCACAGTGTGGACCTCCTGCAGCCCCCCGAACTGCTAAAAAGCCACAAGCCCCCCAGTGGGTTGGTTGGGTTTGCTGGGCCTCGTATTGATTGTCTCGACACTTCCACAGAGCCTGGTCGCTCTTCCAGCCCTCTGTGCGATACAAGCGTCTACGTCACCTTTCCCCTCCATTGTAATGATAATAAGGGTGTGAGCGTGTTTGTGATGGTGACACATTTTTCACTCCACGCCTGGATCTGCTTACAGCAACAATGTCTGTTCTGATCACAGATGGTGGGTGGAAACAAGGTGGGGCGTGGAAGAGATAAACGGATTGAGTCTGGCGATACATTCACGCCTTCAGATTTGGGAAGGGGGCAAAATAAATGTTTTGATTTTTGGAAAGTGAACAGTTTTACTTTTTAGAACTTGTATTATATATAAAGTTGGCGTTTTAGTGTTCATTTTGTAATAACAGTTGTATTCCAGGGCTGTTGCTAATCCTGTGGTGCACATGCGTTGACAATGGGTATGAGTAGAGTGTTGACCTGATCAGTGTGCTCCTTGGCCTTTGTGTCCAATAATCCATTGTCGTGTTTTTTTTTTTTTTCCTAAATATCTTCCTTTACCTTAGTGCAGTCCTCCTTCACTTACCTCATCCTTCCATTTTGCTTTTAAATGTCCTTATTTCTTCTGAGAAATCCTCACTTCCTGTTCTTCTGTCTGTAACTCCACACAGTAATGCGAGGCTTTCTCCCTGGTGCGGAGTGTCGTGCTCGCCCCCTCCCTTGGACTACAGGAGAGCCCACTAACACACAGCTCCTTATCTGCAACGTAGAGAGCGTCCTGACTCTCCTGTAGTCCAAGGGAGGGGGCGAGCACTACACTCCACACCAGGGATAAGTCCGACCGATCCCCATCCCTCGCATGCGTCGAAGTGATTCGACGCATGCGTGGAAGTATTTACCTTCCAGGGTCGCGCACGTCGCGGCCACGTCACCGCGTATGTTTTCCGCTGGGGTTTTGATCTGATGGTGTGTACAGCCATCAGATCAAAATCCGCCAGCGGACATGTCCGAGTGAAACGGTCCAGTGGACCGTTTTCATCGGATATCCGCTCGTGTGTACAGGGCCTGATAGTTTTCTCTAACATTACAATAACTAAATATGTGTGGCCGTTTGATGATTCTCGGGGGCCACCCCTCAGGCGCACTACATAAAGCAAATTGACCAGCACTGCCTTAGAGCAACCTAGAGAGAGTCAACTGTGTAGGGCGGAAAGAGATTGTAGATGGGTGAGTATACCTTGAGGAGGGAGGGGGGTCATTGGGGAAACACTCTCACTGCATTTACTGGGCAAAGTGCCAGTGTCTCTCCTTAGTCTAAGCTCGTTCAACTTGTTCTTGCTTTGCCCTACCTTGGCAAAGCTCAGGATCACTTTAGGGGGAAGAATTGGATCCTCGGGGAATTGCTTTGGTACGTCTGCATGCATCACATTAAGGCACTGCAACGTGCATCCATCAGAAAAGTCCATAGGATGCATGTAACATGCATTGCCACTTGTTGCACTAATGCAATAATATGAATGGGCCCTAAGGGGCACCTGTCTCGGAGCAAAGCAAATGTGATCTGTCGTTCTTCAGCTCCTTAATCACTAATTGTATCTGAATGGCACAGGAAATGGAGAGCAGTCCAGGCCATTGTAGTTTTCAGGTTTCCCTTCAGGAAGTTTTCATGCGGAGTGCTGCTGACATAAATACTTCTTCCCCCCCTGTGCTTTAGTTCTAGAGAGAATAATAAATATGGATTTGTGTTTGGAGGTAAAACGGAAGCTTGCTGTATTTTGGTTGTCGGCTGCTGTGCGTCTCACCAGCTCGAGCCGCCATTTTCGTTCAGTTCCCTGTCCAAGATCTCCTCTTGTAATGATTAATCCCCAGCTGCAGGGCGTTGGGGAGGATGTCAGTAAATTGATGGCAATTAATGATTTGCTCACACTCCACTGATTAGAGGCAGGTGTCGACACAGATACTGACACTGCCTGTCTCTGACACTCAGGAACTTGTGGAGAGCCCACCATTCCCCATCTACAGCAGGGGTAGACCACCTTGGATCTTCAGCTGTGATAAAACTACAAATCCCATCATGCCTCTGTTCCTGGGGGGTGGTCATGCCTGGAGCTGTCTTGCAAATGCTCCTGGGGCTGTCACCCAATGCCTCGTGGGATTTATAGTTCCACAACAGCTGTATTGTTGCATATGCCTATAGCTGATCTACAGTATATGAATACTCTCCTTTACTCAGTGACAAAGATCCCCGGGTCTTCCCCTTTTAGGCTCCATTCACATCTAGGCAGACAAATTTGCGGCGTTTTGTCCCGCGAATTGCGGCGGCAAATAGCGGCGTTTTGTACCACGTTTTGCGGCGACAAAACGCTGCGATTGTCCGCCTAGATGTGCCCCTCTATGGAGATGGTTCCCGAACGCCGAAAGCCGCCTGGAAAAAAAGGTCCGGGACCTTTTTTCAGGCGACAGGCGGCAGGCGTGGAGATGTGAACCATCTCCATAGAGGGCAATGTCTTTTCATCCCTCTGGCGGCAGCAGCGTCGCACTACAGGCGACAAAACGCCTAGATGTGAATGGGGACTTAGTCCCAGCTGTGGAGATCTAATATGATTTCACACTAGGCCCAGTTCATGGTAAACGATTAACATCCGCCAAAAAGATTTTGGGTTGTGGGAGGAAATCGATCCTTGTACTCACTCATCGGCACCTCTCCTGGTTTTGGAGACCGGTGATATGGCACTGAAGTCTACACCCACTTCCAGTGGGTCTCTTCGTCATTGCATTATCTGGTCTTCGGCCTTTTGGATCGTTACTAGGGTTGTCCAGATACCGATACTAGTATCGGTATCGGGACCGATACCGAGTATTTGCGGGAGTACTCGTACTCGCGCAAATGCTCCCGATACCTAAATAGAATACTTTTTTTGTATTTATCAACATGTTCTATGAAAATTCTTTGAGTTTTTTACTACTGCGTGACAAGCAAATAAAACATTTTTATTCATTTTTACTCATTTTTATTCTTTTATAATGTCTTGAGTTAGAGTTCTTCATAATTCTAAAGAAAATATCCTTAGTCTGTATTGTGGTTTGAAAACTGTCACATGACATTTAAAAAAAGTATCGGTATTCGGTATCGGCGACTACATGAAAAAAAGTATCGGTACTTGTACTCGGTCCTAAAAAAGTGGTATCGGGACAACCCTAATCGTTACAGAACCCACCATTGGACCGCCAATAGACAGTCCATCTAATATCCCTACTAATGTCACACTAGACCCATTTCATGGTAAAGAATAATCCACCAAAATGATCTTGGGTTGTGGGGGGCGATCACCCTTGTACTTCCTCAATGGCAGTTCTCCTGGTTGTGAAAAACGGGGAAATGGCACTGAAGTCTACACCTGCTTCCAACAGGTCCCCTAGTTATTGTATCATTTCGACCATTAGAGGACCCAGTGTTGGACAGCCAATAGGCAGTCCGTCTACTATGCCAACTAATGTCACACTAGACCCAATTCATGGTAAAACTTCATAATCCACCAGAATTGTCTTGGGTTGTGCACCTCTCTTGGTTGTGGAGACTCATGATACGACACTGAAGTCTAAATCTGCTTTCCACAGGTCCCTTAGTTATTGCATCAGCTGCTCTTTCAGTCTTCTGAATCCTTAGAGAACCTGCCACCGAATTATCACAAATTTATCTTCACGTAGAAAACCTAATGAAGTCCTGTTCGATGATGAGCTCTCCCACCTAATACTGTTACTGTTTGGCCTTATTGTCCACCTAGCAGGTGACCAACAGAGGCAGAACATATCTCTGATTCATCCCCTTTAGTCCCAGCCATGGAGATTGGTCCCCTCTGATATCACACTAGGCCCATTTCATGGTAAAGCATTATAATCCGCCAAAATGATCTGTGGGAGGGAAATCATCCTTGTACTCCCCTTGTCGACACCTTTTTCTGGTTGTGGAGAACGGTGATCTGTCACGGAAGTCTACACCCGCTGCCAACCGACCTCTCATTGCATCATCCGGTCTCCGGTCTTCTGGATCCTTGAAGCACCCACTATTGGACAGCCAATAGGCAGTCTGCCTAATGGCCCCACAGATGTCACACTAGACCCATTTCATGGTAAAGCATTATAATCCACCAGAGTTGTCTCCGGTTGTGGGAGGAAAATCGCCCTTGTACTCCTTCGCTGGCAATTCTCCCAGTTGTGGAGACCGGTGATATGGCACTGAAGTCTACACCCACTGCCAACAGGTCCCCTAGTTATTGCATCTTCTGGTCTTCAGATCCTTCGAGGACCTACCGTTGGACAGCCAATAGGCAATTGACTCTAAGCTATCAATTTATCTTCACCTTGTAGAAAACCAAATGAAGTCTTGTTCAATGACTAGCACTCCACCTAATTTATCTTCATCATCTGGTCTTCGGGATCCTAAGAGACCTACCATTGTACAGTCAATAGATCGTTGGCTCCAAATTATCAGTAGTTTTTATTTTCATTTATAGAAAACCTAATGACAGACCTGTTAAATGCCGAGCACTTTTACCTAATACTATGACGGTTTGGTCTTATCGTCCCACCTAGCAGGTGATCGGCAGACGGTTTATGGCTTTACTGCTGCATTTTCCTGAAGATAAAACTGCAAAAATTAGATAAAACTTAATCAGTAGATAGCATGCCGCTCCCACCATATCCAGATATCGGCTGCGTCACCCGTAGTGAGATCAGTCAGTAACTCTCTTCCCGCAATGGTACAGCCAAAAGGATGTGTCCACATCACGTAGGCAGCAACGTAGGTACCCAAAGAAGGGTCCTCCCACTCTACAGCTCAGAAGAGAGAAGACTTGGTTTCCACTGTGTCACATGACTACGGATTTCGGTACAATTTTGGGCTTTCAGAATAGAATTTTTTTGGGGTGTAGCGTTAGAGGGGGGGGGGGGATAGTGTGTGTGTTTTTTTTTTTTTTTTTTTTTTGAGGGGGGGGGGGAAGAGTACATGGCTGACCCCTATACCAAGCTCCTTCTGTTCTCTGTGGTCACAAGCTTCCTGTCTCTGCAATTCCCTTGAGTATTCTGACCCATTATAGAGATACATAATACAAGTAATATTATACTAATAGAAATATATTGGATATGGAGTCATAACTGGTCCTCAGAGGACCACAGGGAAGCTCAGCAGTTAATGGCTTGGGTCTGGAGCGAGTGATGGACAGTCACTGTTGGATTATCCTGGGAAAAGGTAAGTGAACCAACAATGCACTAGCTTAAGAGCCGGTTCACACACAGGCGGCATGACTTTGGGGGCGACTCGGCAAGGCGATCTCAAGACGACTTGAGAGGCAACTTGCAAAATGACTTCTGTATTGAAGTCAATGCAAGTCGCCCCCAAAGTCGTACAGGAACCTTTTTCTAAGTCTGAGCGACTTGCGTCGCTCCTATTAGAACGGTTCCATTGAATAGAGCGGACCGCGACTTGTCGGGCGGCTGAGTCGCCTGACAGGTCGCCCCTGTGTGAACAGGCTCTAAAGGAACCTATTTAGAAAATAAAAAAACTTTACAACCCCTTTAACCACTTCCCGCCCGGTCAATAGACAATTGACGTCCGGGAAGTGGTTGTGAAATCCTGACTGGACGTCTATTAACGTCCTGCAGGATTTCATGCCGGCGCGCGCCCTTGGGGGCGCGCGGCGATCGGTGATGCGGGGTATCAGTCTGACACCCTGCATCTCCGATCTCGGTAAAGAGCCTCCGGCGGAGGCTCTTTACCACGTGATCAGCCGTGTCCAATCACGGCTGATCACAATGTAAACAGGAAGAGCCATTGATGGCTCTTCCTCACTCGCGAGTGAAGGAGCGCCGATCGGCGGCTCCCCTAACAGGGGGGTTCGCGCTGATTGTTTATCAGCGCAGCCCCCTCTCGGATGCCCACACTGGACCACCAGGGAAGGGCAGTAAAAAAAAAAAATAGATGCCATACAGTGCCCACAAATGGGCACTGACTGGCAACATGGGCACAAGTGATGCCATCAGTGCCGCCTATGAGTGCCCATCAGTGCCGCCTCATCGGTGCCCGTAATCAAAGTAGAAAACGTACTTATTTACAAAAAAAATTAACTAAAAACATTTTTTTTTTCAACATTTTCGGTCTTTTTTTAGTTGTTGCGCAAAAAAAAAATTGCAGAGGTGATCAAATACCACCAAAAGAAAGCTCTATTTGTGGGAACAAAATGATAAAAAAATAGTTTGGGTACAGTGTAGCACGACGGCGCAATTGTCATTCAAAATGCGACAGCGCTGAAAGCTGAAAATTGGCTTGGGCAGGAAGGTGCGCAAGTGCCTGGTATGGAAGTGGTTAAGCAGGTGACGTCATAGCGCAGCAGATCACTCCACTTGTCCATCTCACAATGACTGTCGCCCTGCAATGAAAGCATTATCTTGTATCTACATACATAAGTCTGTCGTTGCATTTACAGGTGTGATACGAAGGCTTGCGGATATGAGGAGTCCTCCCACTTTAAACAGAACATTTCAGTTCTCCCTGTATTAATAATTCATCTTCACTTGTACAGAACATGAATTTATGAGCACTGTCCTGTTGGATGAGACGCACTCCTTCCTAATGCTGGTAGACAATGGACAGGTTGGGCCTTCTCATCCACCTGGCAGGTGATCGGCAGAGACTGTTTATGGCTTTACAGCTGCCTTTTCCTGCAGTTATTAGTGCAAAACGTAGATAAAATAATCAGTCGATTAGATGCCGCTCCCGTCTTATCCGCATACGGATGTCGGCCACGTTACCGTTTAGTGAGATCAGTCTCTACTGCTTGTCTTATACTGTATATGTAGGTTGTCTTTCAGAATCTAGAAGACCCAACATGAACCCAATTATCAACTTTTATAATCAATGTAGAACACATAGACCAATGCTGCCAATGTAGATCAAGTTGTGAGTCAGCAGGTAAAGCTTAAAGCGGAGTTCCGCCTCCCCCTTTTTTTTTTATAAGGACACTTGCCGATCTGTCGCTCAGGTGCTGCCGCCGCCGCCATCTTCGATAAGGGAATCAGGAAGTGAAGCCTTGTGGCTTCACTTTCTGGTTCCCTACTGTGCATGCGTGATCCTACTGGTCCCTGCTGACTTCTGGGACCTGTGTGTCTCCCAGAAGACAACAGGGGGGTATAGTGGTGGAGATGGCGCCGAAAGTGACGTAGATATCGCGAATACCTATGCCCATAAGTGGGAGCAAAGTTATACAGGTATCTGCCCCCCAGGAAAGGTGCCAAATGTGACACCAGAGGGGGGGGGGGGGATTCCGAAAAGCGGAAGTTCCATTTTTGGGTGGAACTCTGCTTTTAACTCCCAAGTGTAACACTTCCAGGTATTATTACCTCTCCCCAGAGATCACAGTACTCCCCCCTGACAACGACTTCATCTGAATCTCTTGCCAGAAGAAAGCCATCCCACAGATGGCACAATCATGTAAATTTCGGTGCCTGCAGCTGACAAATCATTGGCAAAGTGACATGCCTGGAATTAATGCGTGTTCCTTTCACTTATATGAAGCACCACCCAGCGTCGGGTCACCACTGGTTCCACTGCCACCCAGCGTCGGGTCACCACTGGTTCCACTGCCACCCAGCGTCGGGTCACCACTGGTTCCACTGCCACCCAGCGTCGGGTCACCACTGGTTCCACTGGTTCCACTGCCACCCAGCGTCGGGTCACCACTGGTTCCACTGCCACCCAGCGTCGGGTCACCACTGGTTCCACTGCCACCCAGCATCAGGTCACCACTGGTTCCACTGCCACCCAACAGCGGGTCGTCATTCCTCCTCCTGACCACAGGTGCTATGTAATTTTTTTATTTTTTTTATTTTTTCCCACTGACCACAAAGCCTGAGACTTTGTTTTTGTCTACTCCTACTGATGTTGGGGCAGTTTCTATTCCCACTGAATATAGCCCGGCCAGCCTAACGTCTGAAGGATCATAAGCTGAACCTTTTTGTTTAGAAAGTATGGAGACCCCTGAGGTAATGCAGTGGCCACCCAAGATTACCCAGCAATTTATAATATTTATGTTTGTGCGTTTATGCAATCCTGGGGTGGCGTGGAGTGGACCCTTTCTAGAGACCTTGACACTTTGCCCTGCATGGGAAGGATGACCGGGACTCGGCCTCTTGCTGATCTTGGAATCGGATGAGGATTATGGAAGACAGTCTTTCTACCATGCACATTCTGTAACCCATCTGACAGGCTGAGTCGCCCTGTCTCAATGTGCCTGAGTGATGGATGCAGTTATAGTGTGTTCGGTTTCCATGCATGTAAACATTTCCTGCTCCCACCCTTTTTTCGTGTCACTCTAAGCGTTAACACAGGTTTTTGGTTGTGTAGGGTGGGAGCACCTTCTTGGGAAGGGACTGTACCGTGCGTGGGCAGCCAAGTACAGACAAGTCTGGATATCGGGTTTGGTATCGTATACAGTATCTATCTACATGGTAAGCTTTTTTAATGAGGGTGAGGTGGGAACCCTCCCTGAAAGTCTTCACATCGACTCCTATCACCTGGAACTAGAGGCCACCATGGATCATTTATTTTCCAGACTCATGGCTTAGGCTGGATTCACATGCACATAATGGGTGCCTCTGCTGCTCGGACCACCGCCAAGCTTTTTTAGACCATGTCTAATTTAGCTATTCAAGCACTCGCCTGAGAACCCCAAAGAGGATCCAGGATTGGGACCCTGAGAACCCCAAAGAGGATCCAGGATTGGGACCCTGAGAACCCCAAAGAGGATCCAGGATTGGGACCCTGAGAACCCCAAAGAGGATCCAGGATTGGGACCCTGAGAACCCCAAAGAGGATCCAGGATTGGGACCCTGAGAACCCCAAAGAGGATCCAGGATTGGGACCCTGAGAACCCCAAAGAGGATCCAGGATTGGGACCCTGAGAACCCCAAAGAGGATCCAGGATTGGGACCCTGAGAACCCCAAAGAGGATCCAGGATTGGGACCCTGAGAACCCCAAAGAGGATCCAGGATTGGGACCCTGAGAACCCCAAAGAGGATCCAGGATTGGGACCCTGAGAACCCCAAAGAGGATCCAGGATTGGGACCCTGAGAACCCCAAAGAGGATCCAGGATTGGGACCCTGAGAACCCCAAAGAGGATCCAGGATTGGGACCCTGAGAACCCCAAAGAGGATCCAGGATTGGGACCCTGAGAACCCCAAAGAGGATCCAGGATTGGGACCCTGAGAACACTAAAGAGGATTCAGGATTGAGACCTTGACACCTTAGGATCCAGGATTTGGACCTCCGTGGCATTGAGTGACCTTTCAAATACTGCATGGGGACAGATTTTTCTCTACTTGTCCCTATGGAAGGTCGCATGCTTATAACCTATAGGGTTACCACAAACTCGGGATATGGTTAGGTTGGTTGGCAGGGTTAACTGCTTGTTTTGTCTAGGGGTGAACGTAGAGCTTTTGCTAACCCCATCCTTCGATCCCCTGTAAAACAGCGCTCCCCAACTTCCAGCGGTGGACTGTTCTGCCCTCCTCGCGTCCAGGGGTGATGACATCAAAAACAGTCCACCGCACAAAATTGCTAGACCGCCGGGGGCGGCAGAAGTGGCAGCTACCGGTCTAGTGCTGGAAGGATCAGCAGATTTGGTAAATCTATCTTGGCTCTCTTCTCCCCTTGACAAAAATGAGTAGTTGACCCTCACAATGGGGCACAGCCGCCACTGCATAGGGACATTTTTTTTAAGGCTCCATGCACACTTGTGTGACTTGTTATGAGACTTTAGACATTAAAGTCGCATCCCATGTTTTTCAGTGTCCGCTGTTGTAATATGTGTGACCTAAAATCACAGCAACTTTAAAAAGTTTCCTGCACCACTTTGGCCTGACTTTCATGCGCCTTGAGTGCCATAGACTGCAATGTAAAGACCAACGATGGGTCACCATTGGTCCCACTGACACCAACGGCGGGTCACTATTGGTCAATTTCTAACATGATATGTGTTGACACTCATCCTAATGCATGCTCTGAGATGTTTTTTGTTGTGATTCCATTGTTTCAATAGAAAACGCATGGGGCAAAAACCTGGAAGAAGTAAGTAGAAACTCTGAACATGCAACCACTGCCTTCTTGTTGGTGACTCGCCAAGTAGTGGAAAAGAGGGCAAGGGAGCTGGGGTGACAACTCTGCTCCTCATGGCACTGTGAGTGAGCGTTGTCGCCCCAGGCCAGGTAGGGTGTGTGTTTGGTGGATCACCAGGTAAAAATAAAGGAAGCCCCCCGCCCAATTGGGTGGGATAGTCCCGGACAGCCAAGGCACTGAATCTCCGAGGACGCATTGCTTTTCCCCAGCTCTTGCCGGTGACTTGTCCTTAAGGTTCCCCTAACGTGAAAGCTCCTTCAAGGACTGCGCAGGCGCAAACTTGCCTACGGAAATCTCCGAACCTCGCCCGGCATCCAGGCTCATTCTTTAACATCCCCGTGGATTGGAGGATGTTAAAAAAAAAAAAGCCAGGAGGCCGAGCGGAGCGAGGACGTGAGGCCGACTGGCCACTTTCCTCGAAATCCACGTCGCCCTAGATGCTGGCCGAGGTTCGGAGATTTGCGTCGGCAAGTTTGCGCCTGCGCAGTCCTTAAAGGATCTTTCTCGTTAGCCGGGACCATATTGGCAGATCAGATTGCGCCTGCGCAGGAACTTTCACGTTAGCCGTAACCATATCGGCAGATCACCGGCTCTTCATTGGATAATTGCTAGCAGTGCAGCCATTGGCTCCTGCTGCTGTCAATCGCATCCAATGGTGCTGCCGCAGGGGGGTAGGGGCGAGTCATACAATTGGCGGCTATGGGCGCCGATTGTATGGCATGGGAGCGCGTCCACAAGCTAACCCCCCCTGGGAGAGCGCTTCCCAGAGGGGGTTAGCTTTAGTGGGGAGGAGCCGAGACAGCTCGTGTGTGTGTGTTTTTGTGTGTGTGTTTGCTTGTGTGTGTTTGCTTGTGTGTGTTTGCTTGTGTGTGTTTGCTTGTGTGTGTTTGCTTGTGTGTGTTTGCTTGTGTGTGTGTTTGCTTGCTTGTGTGTGTGTTTGCTTGCTTGTGTGTTTGCGTGCGTGTGTGTGTGTGTGTGTGTGTGTGTGTGTGTGTGTGTGTGTGTGTGTGTGTGTGTGTGTGTGTGTGTGTTTGTGTGTGTGTTTGTGTGTGTGTTTGTGTGTGTGTTTGTGTGTGTGTTTGTGTTTGTGTTTTTTTTTTTTTTTTTTTTTGTGAACCTTTACAACACCTATAATGCATAATAGGTTTGATTTGGTTTTAAAGTGATAGTCAAGGTATTTAAAAAAAAAACATACTGCTCTGTGCAGTGGGTTTGCACAGAGCAGCCCCAAACCTCAGGTCCTCCGCAAGTGCCCCCATAGCAACCTGTTTGCCCGTCACCCATCCCGGCGTTGAACAGGAGATGTCTGAGGATAATCTCGGGCGATGCCGGGAGGTGGATAATGCCAACATTACCCAGATAAGTACCTGAGAATTCATTCCAGGACAATGCGATAGAAGATTCAGAATAATTTAGAAAGGGGGTGGGGGGGCGCGCATCATACGTGATTCTACTTGTATCGGCCCTGCTGGGATTTCATGCAAGGACATGCAGTCCAAGATTTGTAGCAGATGGAATTCTGCGTCTTGTTTCCGGCCAATATTCATTAATAATGCACCAAAATGCCTCAGATTGTGCACTTTGCCACAGTGTACTGTGATTGTGTTGTCCCCCCCCCCCCCTATACATTGTAAAGCGCTGCGTAAACTGTTGGCGCTATATAAATTTATGTATAATAATAATAATGGTAGTGACCCGCCCTGTAAATTTAAAGTAATTAATGCTTAAGACTAAAGCTGGGTAAATATACATCGAAATTCTTCGTCGCTTTAACGGACAATTGCGCGGCCGGGAGACCCGATCCTCGATCTGGCGCCTACAGTGTCCAGGCGCAGACTGAAACTAAGCCGTAAACGGCTTTGATTCAGTCTCCGCAATGTAAAAACGGAAGCGACGTCATGACGTTCCTTCTGGGTTTCTCAGCTGCCAATGGCGCCGGATTTAAAAAAGTACACAGTATTCAGAATCGCCGTTTTCTGCGATCTGAATACTTTGAAGTGCAAAGGAGGGATCGGGGTTCTTTTAGACCCCCGATCCCTCCATAAAGAGTACCTGTCACCACTTATTACTGTCACAAGGGATGTTTACATTCCTTGTGACAGCAATAAAAGTAAAAAAAAAAAACACAATTTAATATTCAAAAAAAAAAAAATGTTTAAAGCGCCCCGCGAGCTTGCGCAACAAAACGCGCCCGCATATGAAAACGGTGTTCAAATCACACATATGAGGTATCGCCGCGATCGTCGGAGCGAGAGCAATAATTCTAGCACTAGACCTCCTCTGTAACTCTAACCTGGTAACCGTAAAAAAAAGTTTAAAGCGTCGCCTATGGAGATTTTTAGGTACCGTAGTTTGTCGCCATTCCATGAGTGCGTGCAATTATACAGCGTGACATGCTCGGTATTTATTTACTCGGCGTAACATCATCTTTCACATTATGCAAAAAAATTGGGCAAACTTTACTTTTTTTCATTTTTTTTTTTTTTTTTTTTTATTCATTTTTGGAACCAATTTAATGTAGGAAGTTGCATATCCCACCAGTCTGGAGCTGATCCGACCATTAGAATACTAATAGCGCTAGCCAGACCACATCCAATCGGAGCTCTCCGATGTTGATCGGTCAGAGCAGGACATCAGTGTAATCAATTTTAAAAGGCGCCAGTGTAGATAACCTCCTTTATAGGGGCATTGGGTATGACGGGGAGGGTGGGGAGGACAATGGGAAACATTACAAAGTGATTTTAAAGTCGCTTGTGTTACCAGCTCAAAGGTCACCACATTCAGCCACGTGTGACATTTATAACCCTCGTAGGTTTACATGTGACGGGTCCTCCCCATACACGCATAATGTCACCTGTGTACACCTTCAGCTGTGTTCCTCCAAGAAATTCTCAAAGGCATTCATTGTAATTATCACAAGAGGACCAGTAACGGCTGACTTTGAATGTAAATATCCGATATTTTATCTTGGGAAGGGATATGTTGCTTGCTGATGTCATTGGAGTGCGACCTTAATGAGTGCTGATGCAATGCCATAGTGTGAATGTGCCCTTTGTGTGGTTATACCTGCCTCAATCCCACCTCCGATTTTACAGCAGAGTTCTGTAGGGGGGGCGAGCGACCCATGAGTGCCATAGGTGGGGGGGGGCGACCCATGAGTGCCATAGGTGGGGGGGGGGGCGACCCATGAGTGCCATAGGTGGGGGGGGGGGCGACCCATGAGTGCCATAGGTGTGGGGGGGGGGCGACCCATGAGTGCCATAGGTGTGGGGGGGGGGGGGGGCGACCCATGAGTGCCATAGGTGGTGGGGGGGGCGACCCATGAGTGCCATAGGTGGGGGGGGGCGACCCATGAGTGCCATAGGTGGGGGGGGCGACCCATGAGTGCCATAGGTGGGGGGGGGGGGCGACCCATGAGCGCCATAGGTGGGGGGGGGGGGGCGACCCATGAGCCAAGGTGGGACAGCTTCAGCATGGAGGCGAGTATGTATGCGGTGTGTGTTTGTTTTTTGTTTGTTTTTGTTTGTTTTTTATCCCACACTTTTTTAAATAAAAAATGCAATATATTAGCCACTTGTAGATATTTAGCAATAGACTGAGAGCAGGGACTCTAAGAGGCCTCCAGTGTCCTAGAGAGTCCTTATCAAATCTAGGAGAGGCTCTCGGCCAATCAGATGCTTGTATTTGTCCAACGTAATCTTCTAAGTGGACTTTAGAAAGAACATCACGTTCTCAGTCATGTGTACCCTCTTCTATTGCTGTGACATTGCCGACAGCCACAGAGGTAGAAGACATTTTTGGCCATTGTTCCTGGTTGTCATGGTCATTGTTCATGGCATACTGACACTTGTAGTTCCTTGCCGGCTGGAAGACCCGAGGCTGTGCAGGACTCAGCGAGACGATCGACTCTCGGCGAATGCTTTACGCCAGTGGTTCTCAACCTTCTAGTGCCGTGACCCCTTGATAAAATTTCCCAAGTTGTGGGGACCCCTAACAGTAAAATTATTTTTGTAGCGTGGGTTGTCGGCACCCAAGGCAAGTAATTTGCACCCCTAACCCACGGACATTTAGCGCTCCCTCAGTCCCTTCCACTAGTACAGTATTAAAACCCCTTATGGTACTCACGGTGTCTCCACAGCAGTGACACCTATGCCAAAATCAGGAGATAGGGTCTCCTCCAGCCCCTCCCACTTCACATTCTTCATCAGCCAGCTGACATCTAGTCTCTGCCCCCCAGCCATGGCGCAAACTGAATGGGTGGCTGCGAAGAGGCTGAGTGGGCCACCGCAAGCTCCAGGGACAGTCCTGCTGGGTAGCCATATAAAGGATGGGAGAGCGGTGCTGGATTCAGGAACAGCCCAGGATTCGGTGACCCCTGTCAAATTGTCATTCGACCCCCAAGGGGGTCCCGACCCCCAGGTTGAGAACCACTGCTTTACACTATGTTGTACTGATGTGTCTCATCCATGTGACATCTGCCTGTCACCCATCCCGGCCTTTCCCACCGGCCTTGATCAGATGTCTGAGGATAATCTCGGGCGATGCCGGGAGGTGTATAATGTGCCACCACAAATGTGGATAATGCCAACACTACCCAGATCTGAGAAGTCATTCCAGGACAATGCGATAGAAGATTCGGAATAATTTAGAGGGGGGGGGGGGGCATCATACGTGATTCTACTTGTGTCAGCCCTGCTGGGGTTTCATGCAAGGACATGCAGTCCAAGATGGAACTCTGCGTCTCGTACTCATTATTAATGCACCGAAATGCCAAAGTGTCCCACCCTGTACATTTATAGTAATTAATGCAAATGATTAAGACTGAAGCTGGCTAAACATCGAAATCCCTCTGGTTCCTGATTTTAAATCCATGTATGGCCGTTCCCATTTAAGAGAAGTCGATGGAGTGATCTACTCCTCCCGAACAGAACTGTTGGGAGAAATCCTGCTGTCAGAATACAATCGTGCAGCGCGGGGATTCCCCCGTCCACCTCGAAAGTGTGGATAGGGGACTAGGCTTGTTTTTGTGTGTGTGTGTGTGTGTGTGTGTGTGTGGTTTTATTTTTTTATTTGTTTGTTTGTGTGTTCTTTTTTGTGTGTGTGTGTGTGTGTGTGTGTTGTTTTTTTTTTTTTTTTTATTCATTTATTTGTGGTTCTTTATTTGTATATTTGTTTGTTTTTGGTTTTGTTTGTTTTTGTCTTATTTATTTTTTTATTTTTTTTGTGTGTTTTTTGTTTTGTTCTTGTGTGTGTTTTATGTTTTTTCAGTCACCTGGCTGATTTAAGAACCAAAACAATAAATCCATCTATGGCTAGGTTTAAACCCAAAAGCAAACATCTATTTAGATGTGATGGCTGCATTTAGTCGTATTTTTTGGGGCTTTTGTTTCTATTTTTTTCATCTGGTGATCTGGCCAGCAAATCTGTTGTCTATCAACAGAACAAGCTCTCATGCAGTTAAGAGGGATGAGACAAACCATTTTACAGCTGACGCGTGCTTGCAGCATTGCTGCTCGATCAGTAAATTATATTTAGACTGAGGCCTTGTGGGACGTGATATATCCCAGAAGGCTGTAGGTGGCCGAGGGCTACACCATCCTAGCTTGGGCAAAGGCTTCCTGAGTTGTGTGAGATGATATATGCTGGAGGCTGTGGGTAGCCGAGGGCTACACCATCCTAGCTTGGGCAAAGGCTTCCTGAGATGATGTATCCAGGAGACTGTGGGTGGCCGGGGGCTACACCATCCTAGCTTGGGCAAAGGCTTCCTGAGATGATGTATCCAGGAGACTGTGGGTGGCCGGGGGCTACACCATCCTAGCTTGGGCAAAGGCTTCCTGAAAATTATATATCCAGGAGGCTGTGGGTGGCCGGGGGCTACACCATCCTAGCTTGGGCAAAGGCTTCCTGAGATGATGTATCCAGGAGACTGTGGGTGGCCAGGGGCTACACCATCCTAGCTTGGGCAAAGGCTTCCTGAGATGATGTATCCAGAAGACTGTGGGTGGCCGGGGGCTACTCCATCCTAGCTTGGGCAAAGGCTTCCTGAGATGATATATCCAGGAAGCTGTGGGTGGCTGGGGGCTACACCATCCTAGCTTGGGCAAAGGCTTCCTGAGATATATCCAGGAGACTGTGGGTGGCTGGCGCTACACCATCCTAGCTTGGGCAAAGGCTTCCTGAGATGATATATCCAAGAGACGGTGGGTGGCCAGGGGCTACACCATCCTAGCTTGGGCAAAGGCTTCCTGAGATGCGTGACGTGATATATCCAGGAGGCTGTGGGCAGCTGGGGGGGCTACACCATCCTGAAAAACACAGTGCAGGTGTAAAAGTGAAGGGGAGGGTAAATTGGTGAAAAGGGCCACTTTAACTACAGACATGATTTTGATAAAGGATCTCAATTAGGCCCCACATTGTGAGACATAACCCATTGGTTTGCTTGTGACTCCGGAGCACCAATTAGCTTTTTTTGAGTTGTAAATCATTTTTTACACATAATCTATATATGAAGAATGGTTCACATGCCTCCTACTGTTCTATAGTTCCTCCTTATCAATGTGTGTGACACCTGCCTGGTTAATGTATCTGCAGATACTTCTGTAGGTAAGAAGTCACAGCTGATTGTGATCGCGTCAGGGACTGTCTGGCACCGCAGTTGGTGGAAGTGGAAATATTCGATGGAAAGAACAAATAGTTTGTCAGATAACGACTCCCAGGACACACAAAGAGATGTAAAATCAATATGCACAATATTTACTGATCAATACACTATGGGAACGTCCGAATTTTAAACCTGACCTTCGGCCTGCCCTCCAGTCTTGCACAATTGGTCCGGCCCCCCTCCTGGATTTAAATGGGTTTTCTCTGCACACCGCCAGCGGTTCACCACCTCATTTCTTGGCTGGAAGATGTCCGCCGCATATATGTCAAACACTAGGCCCGCGGCTACGATCAAGTGTAGTATCTGTTCTCATCAGTTTTTAGGAGGGAGAATGTTGGTGCCTCCAGTTGGGTGGGGGCGCTGGTGAGAATTCCTTCTGATATAAGTTCGGTAAGGAATGGTGATGGCGGTGGAAGGGCCTTTTTCTGGCCTGGTGGTGTACCAGGCTTGTCCCCAGTTGTAGGCAAGGCTCTCCTTGAGCTCCGAGTTCTAAAACCTTCCTGGTAGGGATAAGGCTACTTTTCTTATGACTGAGGGCCAGGCTGTGAAAGAAGCTTGTGGTGTATGTTCCCCCCCCCCGGGGTGGCAGTCCAGGGGTGCAGTAATTTTTGTGGCCGAAGGGCCTACCATGGTACTGCACTATGCACTTATCCACTCCCCCTTCCCTCCTTCTTTTTTTTTTTTATATGCGTTTTGTCACTTTGCGCTTTCTCACATTCCGATTAGTAGGCTGCAGGTCCTCAGGCCTTGCCCTGAAAGTCTTGGGATGGTATGTGGCCTTCTGGTCTGGGTCTCCCTTCTGGGAGCCCCACCTTGGTACTTGGTCTTGGGCAAGGGTTCTTTCTCTTCGGAGGAGGACCATGTGTGCACCCTTTGTGTTTTTTTTTTTTTTTTTGCACCAGGTATTACGTTTTTTGAGTGTTTCACGAAACCACGGGACTTAACACTGGTCCTGCTGGCCTAATCTGGCCTACCAGGCCTTTTCATGTAGCCCATCATGAGTTTTATTAAAAGATAAAAAAGCAGCACATGTTCTTCTTGCCCTTTTTAGTAGGGTTGTCCCGATACCGATACTAGTATCGGTATCGGGACCGATTCGAGTATTTGCTGCATATATGGGGGGGACTTGGCTGCATATATGGGGGGGACTTGGCTGCATATATGGGGGGGGACATGGCTGCATATATGGGGGGGACATGGCTGCATATATGGGGGGACATGGCTGCATATATGGGGGGGGGGGACATGGCTGCATATATGGGGGGGGGGACATAGCTGCATATATGGGGGGGGGACATGGCTGCATATATGGGGGGGGGACATGGCTACATATATGGGGAGGCATGGCTGCATATATGGGGGGGGGGGACATGGCTGCATATATGGGGGGGGGGGGACATGGCTGCATATATGGGGGGGGGGACATGGCTACATATATGGGGAGGCATGGCTGCATATATGGGGGGGGGGACATGGCTGCATATATGGGGGGGGGGACATGGCTGCATATATGGGGGGAACATGGCTGCATTTGTGGGGGACATGGCTGCATTTGGGGACACATGTAAAAAAAAGTATCGGTACTTGTACTCAGTCCTAAAAAAGTGGTATCGGGACAACCCTACTTTTTAGGGCTCTGATGAAGAGTTCTCCCTTGAAACGCATCGGCCAATACGGACAACGTTTTGTCTTCCCACATCACTGGTTGATTATAACACACCTGGAGGCAATTAGTTTCACTTGTTATGACATGCCCCAATTAAATTTACATTATACAGCGGAGAATGCAGTGACCCTGTGGAGTTCTCTCTGGATTCTGGCATGGCTGATTGTATGGAATTTAGATTGGGAGAAAATAGGAAACTTTATGGCTTCAGTGGAGGAGTTGAATCGATTTACTGTAAAGCATTATTAGATCTGATTGCTTTGACTTCCCTGAAAATGCTCTTTCATAATTTAGTGGTTTTGGTTGATGGACAAAATGTTCCTAAATCCTCCCTTTGTTTCTGCGTTGTGCAATGACGTCCTTCCTACGAAGGAGCCGAATCCCTGCTCTACCTTCCTGGGTCTGATCCGCATTAATCCGAATACAAACCAATACATGGCTCTATTTATAGAGGACCTTCACTATGATTGTACAAATACTGCAGACTCGGGTAGTTCCCAGTGTCTGGGGTGCAGCCATTTCTTCCTGCAGCCCGTTGTTCTTGCCGCTGCAGGTCTCTGGCACAACCATTTTGGATACGGTTGCCATCTATAGTCTCCTGAGGAACCAGTACCAGGACCTCACTGCGCATGCGCGGGCTCACATGGTGCTATGTGAATGGTACAGCAGCTTCTTGGGACGTGTGACGAGTCCCAGGAGGCTGCAGGGCAAGGGGTGCCGTTCTCACTTATGCAAGGATTGAGGGCGAGGGTACAGATAAATAATTGTACCCGCGCCCCCCACAAAAAGTAAATAAAACCTGTAACTCTGTTACAGACTGGAGGAGGGACCATTTGCCGACTGCCTAATTGGGAATGTACATCATGTGTTTTACATGAAATCCCTGGGTTCTAGCTGCAGCCGTAACCCTGGGATCGTTCTTTCCCCTTTAGGCAGCCGGCTTTCCAATAAAAGTGATCCCAGTGGATTCGCCACGGGATCACTTTTATAAGCAGCAGGAGATGTGCCCACACCTCCCACCGCTTCCCGGTTGTTTTTGGGCTTTCCGGAGCCATTGGTAATGCCTGGGCAGGAAGTCGAGTGAGGGCAAGATGGCCCCCACTAGGCTCTATGCCCTTTGATGAGTGGATGGACCTCTGATGTCACTTCCGGTTCTCAAATATAAAGACACTATTTTTTATTAAAGTCAAAATGGGGAAAAAAAAAAAGTTTTTTTCCTTTGCTTTTAAAGGTAATAGAGAGACATTCATTGTAATAGGAATAAAAGTGATCAGAATAAATAAAGGAACGATGCTTGCGCGCCAAAGTGAACTTATACAAGTACCCATTCCATGAGCATGCGCAATTTTAAAGTGTGATGTGTTGGGTATTTGTTTACTTGACGTAACATAATTCCCATTTTACAAAAAATTGGGGTATATGTTGTGGTGTTTTTTTTTTTGTGTGTGTGTGTTTTTTTTGGGTTTTTTTTTTATTCATTCGTTTTTTAGATTATATATATATATATATATATATATATATATATATATATATATATATATATATATATATATATATATATATATATATATATATATATATATATATATATATATATATATATATATATATATATATATATATATATATATATATATATATATATATATATATATATATATATATATATATATATATATTTTGCTAAACAAATGCTGTGTGACATAAAAAAATAGCAACAATCGCCATTTTATTCCCTAGGGTCTCTGCTGCAAGAAAAAATATATATTTGGGGAGGGGTTTCTAGCAAAAAATACTGGTCTGAAGTAGACAAAAAGTGCCAGAAAAAGACTAGCACTTCGAGTGGTTAAAGTAATAATTTTAAAGGTTGGTTACAAAAAGTGACAAGCAAAAGGCGGACGCGTTTCGGCAACAGCTTTGGTTGTAGCTAAGACTAAGGCTGTTGCCGAAATGCGGCAGCTGTTTTGCTTGTCACTTTTTGTAACCAACCTTTAAAATCAATATATGGAATACAGTGTTGTCGACTCAATCCTTTTTTTTCCTTTTTCCTTCCCTTTTTTTCTTTTTACTTTCCTTTTTTGTTTCCTCTTCTTTCTTCTTTTTTTTTTCTTTTTTTTTTCTTTCTTTCTTTTCCTCCTTCTTTTTTTTTTTTTTCTTTTTTCTTTTTTTTTTTTTTTCTTTTTTCTTTTTTTTTTTTTTCTTTTTTCTTTTCTTCTTTCCTTTTTTTTTTTCTTTTTTCCTTTTTTTCTTTTCTTTCTTCCTTTTTTTCTTTTTTCTCTTTCTTTTTTTCTTCTTTTTTTTCCTTTTTTTCTTTTTTTCTTTCCTTTTTTTCTTTTCTTCTTTCCTTTTTCCTTTTTCTTTTCTTCTTTCCTTTCTCTCTGTGGCTCTGTGTGTCTCTGTGAGGACGCACCAGTGCCCTCATAGCAAGTTGTTTTCCATTAGGGTTGCTCTGTGCAAAAACATTACACAGAGCAGGTAAGTATAACATTATTTTTAATTCAAACCTTTTAATAATATATACCGCATATAATACCACAGCTCAGTTGCTTGTTTTTACTGCCCCCTAGCTGCCTCTGTAAAGAGGAGTTGGAAAGTAATTTTTGGTGAGACCTGTCGGGGGTTCTGACCTTTCCACACTAATCCAAAACAAAATTCTGCTTGTATATACCCGCTTGTGTTTTATTCTCTATTGTACAGTTTTATAATTTTCTGCATATTGTGAGTTGCTGATGATGTGATCCTCTTCTAACCTCCCCGTCTCTCCTCTCTGTCCACAGGCTGTGAGGAGCTGTAAAGATGGAGGCCGTGCTCTCACAATGGGCGCAGCGCTATCATGACTTCATGAAAGGAGCAGGTAAGACCCGCCATTGTACAGATCACCCATCTGATGATATGTTTTCTGGGGGGGGATAAGAGAAATGGGGTCTGATTTGGTAAATCTGGGAGATGCTTCTAATTGGGGAAGGTAATGCTCTGAAAACTCAGATTAAAAAAATAAATAAAAATCAATTGCAGGTAGATTAGTAAAAACAATATGCTTTTTATTGGTACGAAAATAAACTTCTAAAATGTCAACAACGCGTTTTGAGGCGTCAAACAGGACATCTCTGCGTCGGGAGATTTGTAACCATTCTGGAGCTGCTGGGCCGGATGCTGCCGGCGGTAATGCAGACGTCTCCTTTAAATATTCAGTCTGGGACCAGTTTAATCAAAATCCTGATTTATTCTACCAATCCTTGTGCTTCTGTGGTCTGGGTGGAGGGAGGGAGCAACACAGACCTGGGGGGAACATGCAGACTCCATGCAGGCAGTGTTCCTGGTTGATGTTGCATCCAGAGGGATAGATTTATTTTACATGTATGTTATTTTGCCTCTTACATGGTGGTCATTGTAGGAAGGAGATCAGTCTACCATTGTTCTTTACTCGAGACCCCTCTGAGCTTGGCGCTCTGTGTAGAGGAGACCCCTCTGAGCTTGGCGCTCTGTGTAGAGGAGACCCCCCCCTGAGCTTGGCGCTCTGTGTAGAGGAGACCCCCCCCTGAGCTTGGCGCTCTGTGTAGAGGAGACCCCCCCCTGAGCTTGGCGCTCTGTGTAGAGGAGACCCCCCCCCTGAGCTTGGCGCTCTGTGTGGAGGAGACCCCCCCTGAGCTTGGCGCTCTGTGTGGAGGAGACCCCCCCTGAGCTTGGCGCTCTGTGTAGAGGAGACCCCCCTCTGAGCTTGGCGCTCTGTGTAGAGGAGACCCCCCTCTGAGCTTGGCGCTCTGTGTAGAGGAGACCCCCCCCTGAGCTTGGCGCTCTGTGTAGAGGAGACCCCCCTCTGAGCTTGGCGCTCTGTGTAGAGGAGACCCCCCTCTGAGCTTGGCGCTCTGTGTAGAGGAGCCCCTCTCCTGTGAGCTTGGCGCTCTGTGTAGAGGAGACCCCTCTGAGCTTGGCGCTCTGTGTAGAGGAGCCCCTCTCCTATGAGCTTGGCGCTCTGTGTAGAGGAGACCCCTCTGAGCTTGGCGCTCTGTGTAGAGGAGACCCCTCTCCTCTGAGCTTGGCGCTCTGTGTAGAGGAGACCCCCCTCCCCCTGTTCCCTTCTCAAGGAACCCCTAACCGCAGGAGGACTGGAACCCCCGGCTCCAATCGGGTTTCTCCTCCTGAAGTCAGACATTGAACTCGGCACCAGTTTGAACTGTGGCTGATTTTCTCCCGTATTGCTTGTTACTCCTCTGTAGTGATGCGTACTCAGGATGCAAATAATATAAAAAGCTGTAGATGGAATATTATCCGTATGAAAATCTCCCGGCCACCGACACCCGATCACCTGTCTGCTCAGCTGCATGTCTCTCGTCGCCTTGTCTGCAAAACAGAAGATGATCTGCAGGGTCAAATAGAGCGCCTCATCCCCCCCCCCCCCCCCCCGGTTCACAATCCTCCCCGCAAATATTTAATTATGGCTTTTGCCTTTTCTGCTCTGTCTTCCCATCCATGAATGCAGATGTTTGGAGATGGAAGCCACTAATTATCACCCTCTAATCTTCATGTATTCCCGCCGGGTCCTGTTACCGCCTTCTATAAATGTTCTGTTTATCTTCACTCCTAATGTGTAATACTAAGAGAACCGGTCACCGGCGCTCATCTCCAATATTCTGATTCTACACTAGAAGTTATATTTATATAACCTTGTCTTTCAGGGATATTTAGATTAAATTTTTTTTGTATTCTCTCTCTCTCTCCTTTCTTTCTTTCTTTCTTTCTTTCTTTCTTTCTTTCTTTCTTTCTTTCTTTCTCTTTTTTTTTTCTATTCCCAGTCCAGAATTTACAAAGCTTGTCTGAGCAGTCAGAAAAAAGTGGGCCCGCACTGTCAAGTGTCTCCTTGGTCTTCCTCTGACTCTGGGGTCTCATTCCGGTGCCAGAAAAATCCCCCTTCTTGCAGAAAGGCCGGACTCTGCTGTGGGCCGGCCCTTTCGATAGCTGGGAACACCTACTAATGGCTAAATGCCTCGACTTCCATTTTCTACTCCCCTGTTCTGCCCCTTTAAAAAAGGTAGTAACACCCCCCCCCCCCCCCCCCCCTGCAAAGTTGAATTCTAGCCTATTATGTGGCACTTGCCTACAAATGAAGCCCACGATGTCCCTGCTGGTGGCCGCATCCATCTTCACCCCCTCTTCCTTCCGGGGCCGCATCCATCTTCACCCCCTCTTCCTTCCGGGGCCGCATCCATCTTCACCCCCTCTTCCTTCCGGGGCCGCATCCATCTTCACCCCCTCTTCCTTCCAGGGCCACATCCATCTTCACCCCCTCTTCCTTCCGGGGCCACGGAAAAAAGGGGGGGGGGCAGAGAGCTGAAGCTACACTCTGCAGAACTCAGTAAGGAGAGTTCTGAGAGCTGATTGAAGGGACCCCCCCCCCTCCCACACAGACCACAGGAACAGAGATGAGGCTGTCAATCTGATGGAGATCCCTCCCCTGCAGGGCGGCCCTATGATGGGACCGGGTGGTACCATGGGTACCAGGCAGCACTTTTAGGGGGGCAGCATACTGATGTCCTTTTTTTCCCACAAATAGAGCTTTCTTTTGGTGATATTTCACAATCACACCTCTGCGGTTTTTATTTTTTGTGCTATAAATATATATATAATATATATATTTTTTTAACTTTTTGCTATAATAAATATCCCCAAAATTTAGAAAAATTAACAATTTTCTTCAGTTTAGGCCAATATGTATTCTTCTACATATTTTTGGTACCAAAAAAAAACACAATTAGCGTACATTCATTAGTTTGCGCAAAAGACATTGTGGCCGCCGGCAATTCACAGGTCCCTTTATACTCCTGGATACATGTATAGAGCCATGGCAGGTCCTTTTATATGCCTATATACATGTATAGAGCCACGACTGGTCCCCTATATGCATGTATAGAGCCATGACAGGCCCTCGTTATACTCCTTTATACATGTATAGAGCCATGACAGGCCCTCGTTATACTCCTTTATACATGTATAGAGCCATGACAGGCCTTCTTTATACTCCTTTATACATGTATAGAGCCATGACAGGTCCTCTTTATACTCCTTTATACATGTATAGAGCCATGACAGGTCCTCTTTATACTCCTTTATACATGTATAGAGCCATGACAGGTCCTCTTTATACTCCTTTATACATGTATAGAGCCATGACAGGTCCTCTTTATACTCCTTTATACATGTATAGAGCCATGACGGGTCCCCTTTAGTTATCATGATATAAAATAATGAATGCGGGGGCCTTTTGGTTGGCGTGATATTTTTTTCGGGGGGCAGCATTTCATTCTTGGTCCCAGGCAGCACAATGTCTTGGGCCGGCACTGCTCCCCTGTCACCATTTTTCTCTTGGTGTCAGATAAACTTGTCAGAAGTGACTCATTCTGATGGCAGAGGAAGGAGGCAGCAGACAGAAATTACACTTGGTGCTCTGGATTAAAAGTACAGTCCCCGACCCTTTCCAAAAACGCAGAGGCACAAAAAAGCATTGATGTGAACGTGTTCCATAGGAAACCATGTTAAAAAAAAAAATGTCCCTGCATTTCTGCAAAATGCACCAAAAAGCGCATTCGTGTGAATGGAGCCTTAGAAGGATTCACCATTTATTGCTAACAATAAAATCAGAATAAAGGGGAAATCTTCCACGGGGGGGGGGGGGGGGGGACACCTGTTCTGGTGTGGATTTCTCCTCCCTTTGGGAACTTTTATTTCACTTCCTTTGGTTTCTAAAGGACAGGAGGCAGCCAGGAAAAACAGATCACTGGGCTAAACCTGTCTCTAAAAAAAATATATAAAAAAATTGGCTTGTGTGCGACTTTAATAATCAGATTTGCAGAAGCTCCCTCTGGTGGCGATCTGTGTTAGTGCAGTCACTATCCCTGTTGAATGACTGGAGTCGGCTGTAGGATGATCTGTTGTCTGTATTTTCACGGATAGTGAGCTCTGATCGTACACTGGGATAAAAAGAACATCAAACGCAATCATTATGCCACACCGCACAGGAGGAATACCGGTGTGTAGAGGTCAGGGGCGGATTGACCATTTGGGGACTCGGCACTGCCCGCGGGCCCCATTCAACTAGGGGGCCCCATCAGGGTTGCCAGCCTCAGTAAAACCAGGGACAGTATGTAAAAATCTTTTTTTTTTTTTTTTTTTTTTTTAAATCCCAAGATTATAGCTGCCCTGTGGCCCCATAATCTCCTATTGCCTGGGGGCCCCCATAATCTCCTATTGCCTGGGGGCCCCCATAATCTCCTATTGCCTGGGGGCCCCCATAATTTGTCAGTCCGCCCCTGGTAGAGGTTGTGTGCTAATATGGCGGCTCACTTGTGCATACATAAAACTTGAATCAATTGTTAGGATCAAATCTCGGCCGGGTCAGCAGGGACCGACCCAAGATTCAATTCATGTATGGGCAGGCTGGTTGCACCCAAGTCAATCCATCAATCAACGTGGGTACAACCAGCATGTCAGATTTTAATATGCGATTATTGGCAGCGGCTATAGCCACTAGCTGTAATCATTGGCCCGGATTCAGGTAGATTTGCCCCTTAGTTACGGAGGCGCAGGGCAGCGTTTTTGCCCTGCGCCCCCGCAAATCTCCTGCGCTACCCGCGATTCACGGAGCAGTTGCTCCGTAAATTGCCCTGCGTAAGGGCACCTAATGTAAATGATCCCGTAGGGGGCGGGAATCATTTAAATTAGGCGCTTCCCCCCCGAGCGTAGAGCGCATGCTCCGACGGGAAACTTTCCCGACGTGCATTGCGGCAAATGACGTCGCAAGGAATCACTTATGCAAATTACGTAAAATTCGAACGTCACCACGCGGGAACGACGGGTATACTTTAGCATTGGCTGCGCCTGCTATTAGAAGGGGCAGCCTTACGCTAAACACACCGTACGGAAACAACGTAAATTGCGTACGCAGGGCTCGCGCAACATTGTGAATCGGTGTTAGTATGCAATTTGCATACTATACACTGAGCACAATGGGAACGCCCCCTAGCGGCCATCGCAAGAATGCAGCCTAAGATATGCGTGGCATAAGAGCCTTATGCCACGCAGATTTTAGGCTGCAGTCGGCGTTACGATGTTCCTGAATCAGCAATTTACCTATGGTTACACAGGCACAATTGCTTCTTGAATCCGGGCCATTGTGTTCTCCCAGCAGGGACGGCTCCCCGCGCTCTGTTTATGGGGGGGGGGGGGGAGGAATCAAGTGAGTTGCAGAAAAGAATCTCATCATCCATGCCAACACTTTTTTTTTTTTTCATTTTGGATAGAGTAAGGGAGGGTTATAGCCCCTGTCAGTTTTTACTATCCCTGTCCCATTGTGGAGATTTCCCTCCACTTCCTGCCCCATATCCAAACAGGAAGTGAGAGGGAATCTATGCAAATTAAGGGAATCCTTTGCCCCCCCCAGGCCCTCAGAACTAGTGTCCCCACTCCAAAATTTCAGGGTGGGGCTTAAACAGCAAGGGGTGTGGCCTTGACAGGAAGGGGTGGGTCATATTTAAATGGGGGGGGGGGGTTGCACAAGTCAGGCCTAGGGCAGCACAAATCCTAAATACACCACTGCGTGGATGGCATTTATAGGGAGGACAGCCTCCCGTGATCGCGGGCAGCACCGCTGATCACAGATTGAGGTAAAGGGCCAATCTTTACCACGTCATCGGCTGTGTCCAATCACAGTTGATCGTGGATGTAAATGGAAGTCAGTTATCAGCATTCCTTTCCTCATGCTGACAGCAGGGAGGAGAGGAGAAGAGAGCCGATAACATATCTACATTGATAATCCGTGTCTTTTTTGTCGGTGCCCAACAGCGTCTCCTTACAGGGATACCCCATTAGCGCCACCCAGGGGCCCAGGCGCCGCCCCCTTTCTCCAGGCCACCCCTATATGCAATGGGTAGATTCATGCATAGTGTTTTTAACTTGTGGATAAAATAAGATGTAAAAGCTGAAGGGTATTCAACTGATTTTTAACAAAGGTCTTGTTTTATATATAACATGTTTTCCTCCTTTTTTGTGTTTCCTCAGACCCCAGGATAGGCCATTACCCCCTCATGCACTCGCCTTGGCTGCCCGGCTCCATTCTGCTGTTCTATGTCTTCTTCGTCCTGTCTCTGGGGCCGCGGTTGATGGCCAACAGGAAGCCCTTCGACCTGAAGCCTTTGATGGTGGTCTACAACTTCAGCCTGGTGGGGGTGTCCGCTTATATTGTCTATGAGGTGGGTGACATTTCACAGGACACCAACAGAAGCCATGATACCGACGTGTGTGGAAGTACGAATCTTAGAGAATACTAGGATGTGCAGTCCCACACAGTGGCGTAGCGTGGGGGGTGCGAGGGGGGCCACCGCCCTGGGCGCAAAATTCCTGCTAGCTGCATCTTTGGAGCGGTGTGTATACCACTGCTCCTGCCCATTGAAATCAATGGGACACTGCAGCTATACCGCCTCTACAGAGGCGTTTTGCGGTGTTTTTTAACCCTTTCTTGCTAGCAGGGGGGTAAAACCACCTCCGCTAGCGGCCGAATAGTGCTGCAGATCCGACGGTAAATCGTCGCTAAAAATATTGGCGCTTTACCGCCGACCCCGCCACAGTGGGAAAGGGGCCTAACTGAACAAGCTGAAGTTTGGAAGCTGATCGGTTACAATGCATAACAGATTGTGCGCCAGTTTTAGTAAATTTCCCCCATACTTCTCTCCTGTAAAATTGTATTGGGCCCTGCTGTTTTTAATATATATATATATATATATATATATATATATATATATATATATATATATATATATATATATATATATATATATATATATATATATATATATATATATATATATATATATATATATATATATATATATATATATATATATATATATATATATATAATAAATAAAATAAATATTTATATATATATATATATATATATATATATAATAAATAAAATAAATATTTATATATATATATATATATATATATATATATATATATATATAATAAATAAAATAAATATTATATATATATATATATATATATATATATATATATATATATATATATATATATTATATATATATAATATTTATTTTATTTATTATATATATATATATATATATATATATATATATATATATATATATATATAATATTTATTTTATTTATTATATATATATATATATATATATATATATATATATATATATATAATATTTATTTTATTTATTATATATATATATATATAATATTTATTATATATATATATATATATATATATATATATATATATATATATATATATATATATATATATATATATATATATATATATATATATATATATATATATAAAAAATAAATATTATAATAATTATATAATAATATTATATAATTTTTTTATTTTTTTTTATTTATATATATATATATTGGGACAAAGGTCACATAGATTTCATGCACCTCATCCGGGTTTGTCCGATCGGAGTTTTGGCAGGAGGTTACTACTCTGCCCCCTACCCAACTCCACCCCCCCCTCCCCTCCCCCTTCCCACCTGACGCCTATTTGTTTGGTATACTAAGCAAAGAACACTGAACACATTTATATTAGAAAATTCTGAAGGTTAGGGTCACCTTTATAATAAACAAAAAAGCATAATAAATGCATGTGTTTTTGCAGTAAAAAGTGTTTTATTAATAATAATAATAATAATGATAATAATAATATATTATAAAAAAATATATATATATATATATATTTTATAATTTTTTTTATTTTTTTTTTCAATCAAAGTTTTTTTAAGAACACAACACCCACTACACAACAAACTGCGATTCCCATTTTTTTTTTTTTTTTGGCGTTCAACACCAACTTCAGGGACAATATGCTGCCTAACAAATCCCACCCACTTTCAGATGCCATTGTATCAGGATAATATTCTGTACGTCGCCTGTCGGTGGTCATAAAGTTATGGCCGATCAAAATATCTGTAATAAGTAAAATAAAACATTGGAATATAAAGTCCACTTCAGATGTTGTCTCCTGAGAAAACGGTGGCGTTTATCAATTCGCAATATCGCTGATTACAGTCATAAATTGATAACGAAGCGTCTGCTGGAAGGATAACATGCGTTTTTTTTGTCTCCTTTAGTTTCTCATGTCCGGCTGGTTGACTGGATACACCTGGAAGTGCGACCCTGTGGACCAATCGGATTCACCAATGGGCATGCGGGTGAGTGAGTTTCCCCCCGGGGGGGGGGTGGAAGAGCTTTTATAATGTTTATTTAATGACTCGTGACTGCAAAAAATCCATTGAGTGATCGGGTCAGTGCCGCCCGCCGCCTCGTACCACCTGCCACCTCCTGAACTTTGCACATGGTGATAAGTACGCAGCTTCACCCCTTATCTGTATCCTCATTACTTTCCCTATTAACCTGTGCCAGGACTCTCCCACCCCGGCCACCATGTCCCTCCAGTTTTATGGCGTTATAAAACACGACTGTACACTCCGTTCTTCACTGTGTGACGACTAGCCTTGGTGATCGTAATTCTTCCGATCGCTCCACCAGACAAGCTGATATTTCAATGATAAGCGGTGAGGATCTGTCTGATCGCTGTAGAATATACTCTGTTATAGTGATCGCTACATCGCACATGCATGTGAGCAAACCATCATTACATGTTAGTCCTTTCTATACAGGGTTTTCCAAATAACAACAACATACATTTCAAATACCCACTGAAGGGGAAAAACCCCATACCCACATTTCCTCCAAACTACAAATCTCTCTCCCTTCTATTTTCATTTGTGTGTGTGTGTGTGTGTGTGTGTGTATACACACACAATTAGGGCTCTGATGTGAAAGTTTGAGGGTGGGGGGGGGGGGGTGAGCTGAGGACTCTGGTGTGAAAGGTAGGGGGACTGAGAACTCTGATGTAAAAGGGGAGGGGGACTGAGGGCTCTGATGTGAAAGGGGAGGGGGACTGAGAACTCTGATGTAAAAGGGGAGGGGGACTGAGGGCTCTGATGTGAAAGGGGAGGGGGACTGAGGGCTCTGATGTGAAAGGGGAGGGGGACTGAGGGCTGTGATGTGAAAGGGGAGGGGGACTGAGGCCTCTGATGTGAAAGGGGAGGGGGACTGAGGCCTCTGATGTGAAAGGGGAGGGGGACTGAGGCCTCTGATGTGAAAGGGGAGGGGGACTGAGGCCTCTGATGTGAAAGGGGAGGGGGACTGAGGCCTCTGATGTGAAAGGGGAGGGGGACTGAGGCCTCTGATGTGAAAGGGGAGGGGGACTGAGGCCTCTGATGTGAAAGGGGAGGGGGACTGAGGGCTCTGATGTGAAAGGGGAGGGGGACTGAGGGCTCTGATGTGAAAGGGGAGGGGGACTGAGGGCTCTGGTGTGAAAGGGGAGGGGACTGAGGGCTCTGATGTGAAAGGGGAGGGGACTGAGGGCTCTTATGTGAAAGGGGAGGGGGACTGAGGGCTCTTATGTGAAAGGGGAGGGGGACTGAGGGCTCTGATGTGATAGGGGAGGGGGACTGAGGGCTCTGATGTGAAAGGGGAGGGGGACTGAGGGCTCTGATGTGAAAGGGGAGGGGGACTGAGGGCTCTGATGTGAAAGGGGAGGGGGACTGAGGGCTCTGATGTGAAAGGGGAGGGGGACTGAGGGCTCTGATGTGAAAGGGGAGGGGGACTGAGGGCTCTGATGTGAAAGGGGAGGGGGACTGAGGGCTCTGATGTGAAAGGGGAGGACTGAGGCCTCTGATGTGAAAGTTTGGGGGTGGGGGGGGGGGACTGAGGGCTCTGGTGTGAATGGAGGGAGGACTGAGGGCTCTGGTGTGAATGGAGGGAGGACTGAGGGCTCTGGTGTGAATGGAGGGAGGACTGAGGGCTCTGGTGTGAAAGTTTGGGGGGGGGGGGGACAGAGGACTGTTGGCACTATATATAGATCCTCTATAATAATGAGCGGGGTGGTTTATGTGGAGTAATGACATTTTCATTATTTTTCCATTTTCAGATGGTACAAGTGGCCTGGCTTTTCCTGTTCTCCAAATTCATTGAACTCCTTGACACCGTAAGTACCGTTTATCACTCTGTCTACATTTATAGAGAGGAGGGATCCTGTATGGTAGCAAATTTAATCAAGAAATGGAAGATTCCCATTTCTGTCCAGGCCAGCGATGGTCAACTTTCTTAATTTAGGGGGGCCCACAATGTGTGGCCCCTGGCATCATCCTTCATGCTCCTACCACCATGTCATATATTATTTTGTAAGGGACAATTGGATGAGATGGATAGAGGGATCATAGTTGGTGGAAACAACTTATATTGTAGCAATACAAACCTCTGTTGTCCTGTTTGTTGTGGCTTTTACCAACAATCCGGTTTCTGATTACCGTATTTATCGGCATATAACACGCACAGGCGTATAACACGCACCTTTATTTTAAATAAAGAACTTTGAAGCAAAATAAGGGTCAGTGCTCATCAATGCAGTCTGATCAATGCCCATCTGCAGCCTCACCATTGCCATGAATGCAGCCTGATCAATGCCCATCTGCAGCCTCACCATTGCCATTAATGCAGCTTGATCAATCCCATCTGCAGCCTCACCATTGCCATGAATGCAGCCTGATCAATCCCATCTGCAGCCTCACCATTGCCATGAATGCAGCCTGATCACTCCCCATCTGTAACCTCACTAGGGGTGCAACGAATCAAAAAACTCACGGATCGGATCGATCCTCGGATCAGGAGTCACGGATCGGATCATTTTCGGATCAGCAAAAAAAAAAAAAATGGTCCGTTTTCATTGGTCCAAAAAAATAAATAAATAAATATATAATATATAATATATATATATATATATATATATATATATATATATATATATATATATATATATATATATATATATATATATATATATATATATATATATATATATATATATATATATATATATACATACATACATACATACATACATACACACACACACACACACACACACACACACACACACACACACACACACACACACACACACACACACACACACACACACACACACACACACACACACACACACACACACACACACACACACACACATATATATATATATATATATATATATATATATATATATATATATATATTTATTTTGCTGTAAAAACATCAAGATTGTACTTTTAACAGGTCCCAAACAGCCTCACCTGCTTCCTCTTTAATCCACCCCTGAATTGTGCTCTTTTTTTCCCCCCCCTCCTCTCGCACCAGTGCTTCACTGCTAACATTCCCTCTCCAAGTCTGCTTGCCAGAGCCCAGTGCACAGCGTGACACGCCCCCCCGGGGAGGCGTGTCACGCTGGGCTCTGGCAAGCAGACTGGGTGGAACTAGATGGCCGCCGCTCCGGAGCTAGGCCGAAGCCGGGGACTTTCCTAGGCCTAGGCTCCGGAGCGGATCGCGGTGTGTCCCGATCCGAAGGGGGTGGCCCGTTCGGATCACGGATAGGTGACGATCCGTTGCACCCCTAAACCTCACAATTGTTTGATACATTATGTGCTTCTGAAAACAAAGTCCCATTCACTTGGGGTTTACATGCCTGTGTTCTGTTTTGTCTTAGTCTGTTTTTTTGTCTCCCTCCTTGGCAGGTCTTCTTTGTGCTGAGGAAGAAAAATGGGCAGATTACGTTTCTGCACATCTTCCATCACTCTGTTCTGCCCTGGAGCTGGTGGTGGGGTGTTAAGTTTGGTCCAGGTAAGAACCTTGGAAGCTTTAAGGCTTGATGTGACCTCTACTGTGCCTGCTATGGCATGCTGACCATGTCACCATTATCTCTGCCAGGTGGTATGGGATCCTTCCACGCCATGATCAACTCTCTGGTCCACGTCATCATGTACTTCTACTACGGACTCTCCGCTGCCGGGCCACGCTTCCAGAAGTATCTTTGGTGGAAGAAGCACATGACCGCCATCCAGCTGGTAAGAAAGATAAGTAAATGCAAGTACACAGTTTTGGTTTTCCCAGCTGTATACCCAGAGGACCAAAGCAATGAGAGGGGGGGCAGTCTAACCAAACTTGGTCCCGTATACCAGCTATGCAGAAGTAAATGAATGATACACCTTGGACATCGTGGCTTCTTCTGATCACGCACCTACGTTTTTGTGGACCCTCTTGACATGATTAATTTTAGGTGTCTCCAGTGAAGGGTACTATACTGCATCATACAAAGACATTGCCAGGGGTCTCAAACTAGCGGCCCTCCAGCGGTTGCAAAATTACAAGTCCCATCATGCCTCGCCTGATGGAGTCATGCTTTGTAACTGTCAGCCTTGCAACGCCTCATGGGACTTGTAGTTTTGAAACAGCTGGAGGGCCACCAGTTTGAGACCCCTGTAAGACAGTTGTGCTCTTTCAGCCTTGTGGTAACAGTTTTTGGTAGAGACCCTTTTCTGTTCCACCATGACTGTCCCCCGTGTTGAAAACCAGCTCCATAAAGACATGGTTTGACCAATTTGGTTTGGAGGAACTTCAGTGTCCTGCACAGAGCCCTGACCTGAACCCTACTAAACACCTTTGGGATGAGTTGGAACGCCGATCCAACTCTGATCACCCGTCCGCACCTGACCTCACAATGGCCACAAACTCTCCATACTTTTGGGAAAGCCTTTCCAAAAGAGTAAAGACTGGTATAACTGCAAAGGGTGGTGGTGGTGGGATAGATCCATTTTAATGGCCATGGTTTTGTAAAGTTGTCCCAACAAGTTCATATAGGTGTGATGGTCAGATGTCCATAAACTTCTATTGGGTACCTCCCCTTCCCTGGGGATCAGCTTACAATGCAGGTCATACTACTAAAATCTTTTAGATGGTGACATGGTCTTCACGATTATATAACCATAAAAAAATAAAGACCATGTCACCATCTAAAAGCTTTTAGTATGACCAGCATTCAGGGCTGGCCCAAGACATTGTGCTGCCTGGGCCCAAGAATGAAATGCGCCCATCCAGCAAAGAGACCTCCCATATATTCAGCAGGAGACGTGCCCCTTCCTGCAAAGAGACGTGCCCCTTCCTGCAAAGAGACGTGCCCCCTCCTCACAGCGGGTGATTTGTCGGGCGAATGGCTGGTGTTGGCACTTAAATCATCCTAACATTATGATTGATATGGTGTCAGGATGATCAAATCACATTATTTCTATTATTACATTGTAATACAGTGATTCTCAACCTGTCTAGTGCCGTGACCCCTTGATAAAATGTCGTGGGGAGTTGTGGGGACCCCTAACGGTAAAATTATTTTCCGATCGAGGGTTGTCGGCACCCAAGACAAGTAATTTGCGCCCCTAACCCACGGAAACTTGGCGCTCCCTGAGTCCCTTCCACTCGTACAGTATTAAAAACCCCTTATAGTAGTACATTTTAGGATCTCTCTCTCTCTCTCTCTCTCTCTCTCTCTCTCTCTCTCTCTCTCTCTCTCTCTCTCTCTCTCTCTCTCTCTCTCTCTCTCTCTCTCTCTCTCTCTCTCTCTCTCTCTCTCTCTCTCTCTCTCTCTCTCTCTCTCTCTCTCTCTCTCTCTCTCTCTCTCTCTCTCTCTCTCTCTCTCTCTCTCTCTCTCTCTCTCTCTCTCTCTCTCTCTCTCTCTCTCTCTCTTTTATCTCTCTCTATCTTAATTTCTTTTTTGTTATCCCCATCCCTCTCTAGACTTCTTAGACATCTTTCTTGTTCTTTCTCTTATTCTTCCTCTCCCTTTTTCTTTGTTCCTCCCCCTCTTTTCCTCTTCCTTCCATATGCTCTCTATTTTTATTCCTTCTCTTACTCCCTGGCGGGGAGTTGGGATCAGTGGCGGTGCTGGTGGGGAGTTGGGATCAGTGGCGGTGCTGGTGGGGAGTTGGGATCAGTGGCGGTGCTGGTGGGGAGTTGGGATCAGTGGCAGTGCTGGTGGGGGGTTGGGATCAGCCAACTTAGGTGCTCTTGATCAAGGTCATCTACTGATCTGAGAACTGTAGTGAGGACTTTTAAAGGCAACTCTAATCACAGGTAGTGTTACTCAATGTGTCTCCGACTTTGTGGTTTCTCGTAGCAGTGACACCTATGCTGAAATCAGCAGGTCTGTTCCAGCCCCTCCCACTTCACATTCCTCACCAGTCAGCTGACCTCTAGTCACTGCCCCCCAGCTATGCCGTGAAGTGAAGGGGCGGCTGTGAAGAGGCTGAGTGGGCGGCCGCAAGCTTCAGGAACAGCCCAGGTTTTGGGGACCCCTGGAAAATCCTCATTTGACCCCCAAGGGGGCCCCCCCCCCCCCCCCCCCCCCCGGGTTGAGAACCACTGTTGTAATATATAATGAAATAGTTCAACTCACCATAATGCAGAATCAGTGGGAGCCCCGAGCTTGTCACTTGTCACCGTTGCCTGTCACCAGATGCCGCCTGTCACTTGCCACCATTGCCTGTCACCAGATGCCGCCTGTCACTTGCCACCATTGCCTGTCACCAGATGCCGCCTGTCACTTGCCACCATTGCCTGTCACCAGATGCAGCTTGTCACTTGCCACCATTGCCTGTCACCAGATGCAGCCTGTCACTTGTCACCATTGCCTTTCACCAAATGCAGCCTGGCTCTCTCTCCCTCCCCTTCAGCATGCTGGGGGCTGCAGTTCCCCCCTAGAATTGCAATGGGCCAGCCAGTTATTGACTACATTTCCACTGACAGCGGCGCCGGCGATGCAGTGCAAGGATGACGCTTCACACTAGATGGAGGGTCCCACCGGGTCCCATGGTAGGGCAGGCCCTGCCTGCATTGTAAGCTGATCCCCAGGGAAGGGGAGGTACCCAAATAGAAGTTTACAGACATCTGACCATCACACCTAATATGAACTAGTTGGGACCACCTATTCCAAAACCATGGCCATTAAAATGGATCTATCCCACCACCCTTTTAGATGGTGACATGGTCTTCCTTGGTTATATAAACATGAATTAATTAATTTATTTTTTGAATGGTGTTGAACTCTAGTTGGTGCCCGCCATCTATCTATACCAGCCCCCCTATTCTGAGCCTTTAGCTAACTAATCTTTTGAAGCAGCACTGACCAAGGTGTGTGACGGTGTTTATTTCTGCAGAGCAAGTAAGAGCGGTCAAACAAGTTGATAGTAAAGTGGACCTAAACTCATGTTGTAAGGGGATATTTAGAAATGCTAATTATGCTTAAGCAGCACCCGAAAATGTAGCTTTTCTCTTTGAATTCCTCCCAAAAAGTAGTAGTGCACTTCCTGTGACCAGGCACTCCTGTACATCTGCAATGTAAGATCATCTAAGGCAATGCTGCCTCTGACTGCTAGTCTTAGGAGATTTATAGTGGCCCTACTTTTCTGCTCACTGTTCTCCTTGCTGGAGGCTTTGACAGGAAGCCAAGCCTTGCCTCTCCCAAGATGGCCGCCTTCACACAGAGACACAATGCAGAACAAGTTAGGTTAAGTTGGTAATGGGGAAAAGATAAGCTGCAGGAAGATCATAGGCAATACTGGTGACTAAATTAATAACAGAAAATTTGCACTCAACGGTCTATATCGGGGATATGCAATTAGCGGGCCACCAGCTGTTGCGAAACTACAAGTTCCATCATGCCTCTGGGTGTCATGCTTGTGGCTGTCAGAATCTTGCTATGACTCATGGGACTTGTAGTGCAACAGTTGGAGGTCCACTAATTGCATATCCCTGGTATATATGAAACCCTAACTGCTAGCACACCAATAGATAGGTAAACAAACAGGTGAAAAACGTGCTGCACTCATTAAAAAGTCATAAACCGTAAATAAAATCAGTACAAATCTGTGCAATAAAGTCCACTATTTAACAGTGAAATGCAAAGTGTAGCACTTGAGCAATAATCCTGTGCAGATCCTGTCACTCAGAAGACACCACGGCGATCCTCCACCCTTTAACCAATGGACACACAAGAATACAATGACACTCTAATTTTACAAACGAGTCCGTATGCGCTTTATATCGCAGGTATCGTCCGTGGCACCATAAAATATTCCACTTACACAGGTCTTCACTGGGTATCCTCCAGGACGCCCAAGAGATCATGTAAAAGAAAAATAAAAGCCAAGGATACTCTACAACAAGGGTCTCAAATTGGTGGCCCTCCAGCTGTTGCTTAACTACAAGTCCCATGAGGCATTGCAAGGCTGACAGTTACAAGAATGACTCCCTCAGGCAGAGGCATGATGGAACTTGTAGTTCTGCAACACCAGTTTGAGACCCCCGATCTCTAGACTAGACTATCTCTAAAATGTATTATTAAAACTATCAAAATACTCACAAAGGTACAGAAAGTAGAGCTTTAAAATAATACAGGCCAGTTCCAGTAGCTGAAGCAGCCACTTCCAGACTCTAGAGCAGGGGTAGGCAACCTCGGCCCTCCAGCTGTTTTGAAACTACAAGTCCCATGAGACGTTGAAAGACCCAGGCATGACTCCTAGAGGCAGAGGCATGATGGGATTTGTAGTTTCACCACAGCCGCAGTGCCGAGGTTGCCCACCCCTGCTCTAGAGAATATGTCAAGAATGTCAGCTCCGCCCTACTTGTTTCGTCACACCTTGACGTCTTCTGAGCGAGAAGATCTGCATGGGATTATTGCTTGAGTTCTACACTCTTGCACTGTTCATTTCACTGTTGGATTTTATTGTACAGATTTAATACTGGTGACTAGTCTTTAAACCTCTGTTTGGCTTCCAAGGTTCAGTTCCTCTTTTAAGTGCTGTAGATTAATACATCATGTTCACTCCAGATCTCATGTTCCATACTTCAGCCATTACTTTTCTTTGTCCTGTAGATTCAGTTCGTCCTGGTCTCCATCCACATTACTCAGTATTACTTCATGTCCTCCTGCGACTACCAATTCCCCATCTTCATCCACCTCATCTGGATCTACGGCACGGTCTTCTTCATGCTCTTTTCCAATTTCTGGTACCAGGCCTACACCAAAGGAAAACGCCTCCCGAAATCCAGCCAAGCAGCATCCAACGGGGAAGTCCACCAAAACGGAAAGGCCAAGAACAGCAAAGCCAAGGCAAACTAGATCCGAGCTTAGGCGGGCACGTGCGGTATCCCCAAAACGTGGGCACAAGGCAGGTGCTAAGTGGGGAAGATAATGGCACGTGTTCTTTTTTTTTTTTTTTTTTTTTTTCGTAAAACAAAAAGCCCAGCTGTTTGATGGCCAGTAAAAACTGCCAAACTGGTTTTACGAATACAACATTGGGCTTACACCAGCCAAAAAAATCCAAGTGCCTAAAACAAAAACAAAAAAAGACTTTGTATGACGCGAGTGTGTCCTGAATCCTATGTCCTTCCATGCCATCTCTGGCACCCCCACCCTCCACAAAACGTTCCACTCTTTGAAAGATTGTGTGTGTGTGTGTGTGTGCGTGTGCGTGTGTGTGTGTGTGCAAGAGGACAGCTCACTCCAAAAAAATAAAAAATCTCTGACCTCTATACTGTAATATCCGGGCCCTCAGCAAGCAACAAGAATCTTGATTCCTCCGCATCACATTCCAGTATAAATCCTATTCATCAGAAGAGCGTGGGCCTGACGGGGGGGAAGGGTAAGTGCCTCCCAACTTCAGAACCCCCCCCCCCCGGTCCGGCTTGTTTTTGCACTGGCATTTATTTATTTTTTTGCCATTTTTTTCAGGGCAAGTTCTAAGCCCTGCTCAAAACAGGTGCAGGAATTTTGATATACTTGAAATCTGGGGTGCTTGTATGTTATCAAATTCCTAGGTCATTGTTTTTTTTTTCGTCTGAAGGAGAAAGCAGTATTGTGCGTTTTTTTTTTTTTTTTTTGTGCATGTTTGGGGCTAAATTTTAAGTTAATTTTGAAGGAGGGGTTTCTCTTTTTTTCTTTTTTTGCTCTCACCTGTGTCACAGTCATATCTTTTACAAATAACTTGCCCTCCCCACGTCCCGTCCATACTGTAGTCACTCTTGTCCCTTTTCTATGTGCCACTGATCTAGATCTATAACACTGTAATGTTCTCCTAATTCCTCTGCTGCTTCTGGGGAACCGAAATCCCCCCCTACCCAGCAGCAGAAAGCAGTCCATAAAAATCACTTTGTATATTTAAATAAAAAGATAAATAAAAATAAATTCCACACCCCCCCCCCCCCACCTTGCTGTCGAGCACGCGATGCCGGGCCGCCGAGATGAGAGGCGCCGCGTCGGAATGGGGGATATTTTTCGTAACTTATCTGCAAGTCTGCCAGATACTATTTATCATATTTTTTTTTTGTGTAATACTATTAATAAAAAAAAAATGAGAGACTTATCGCACATTGTTTAATTCCAAAGCAAACTCTTGTTGATAATATTGTATGTGAAATTATTAAATTGGACTTTCCACCTCAGTGGCAAGTATTGCTTATACAGTTTGCTCCTCCTCCCCATAATGCTGTATAAAAGAACCTGGGGGGGGGGGGGGAGAATAGATAATATTCTTGCCTTTCCTCGACCAGGCAAAGGTCTCCTCTTGCTCTTCCTCTTCTTTCTTCTTTTCCTCCTCCTTCTTCTTTCTTCTTTTCTTCCTCTTCCTTTCTTCTTTTCCTCCTCCTTCTTTCTTCTTTTCCTCCTCCTTCTTTCTTTGTTTCCTCCTTCTTCTTTTCCTCCTCCTTCTTTCTTCTTTTCCTCCTCCTTCTTTCTTCTTTTCCTCCTCCTTCTTTCTTCTTTTCCTCCTCCTTCTTTCTTCTTTTCCTCCTCCTTCTTTCTTCTTTTCCTCCTCCTTCTTTCTTCTTTTCCTCCTCCTTCTTTCTTCTTTTCCTCCTTCCGGCCGCCGGGTCTTGGAGAATGTTGAGTAGCCCAAATCTCTCAAGAAGATGACTCCGCTTTATCTTATCCCAAAGATTTGGGCTATTCGGCATTCTCTGGCATCTTGTCAACTACAGACGTCGGGGTAAAGAAGTATAATATCTAGCCCGTTCCCCCCCAGGTACCTTTTTTTTACTTGCAGTATTTTAAATGAGGAGCGCCTTTTTATCAGCAGACCATGCCACTGAGGGGGAAGGTCTGTTTTAACAGAGGGCCGAGGCGACATCTGATCAGAAGGCACCACTTTGATGTAGGGCTTCTTGTGTCAGGATTAGAGTACCCCACCGCCAGTTTTGGTGTAACCACCAGAGACTGTACACTAATCCGTTTGGATTAGAGTACCCAATTGCTGGTGCTGGTGTGACCACCTCAAGTCTATTGGATGGTTTTATAATCGGTTAGGATTAGAATACCCCATCTTTGGTTCTAGTGGGACCACCTCAAGTCTACTAGCACTACTCGGTTAGGATTAGAGTACCCCATCACTGGTTCTAGTGTGACCACCTCAAGTCTACTAGCACTACTCGGTTAGGATTAGAGTACCCCATCACTGGTTCTAGTGTGACCACCTCAAGTCTACTAGCACTACTCGGTTAGGATTAGAGTACCCCATCACTGGTTCTAGTGTGACCACCTCAAGTCTACTAGCACTACTCGGTTCAGTTAGGATTAGAGTACCCCATCTCCTGGTAGACTTGAGGTGGTCACACCAAAACCGGAGATGGGACACTCTAATCCTAACTGAACAGAGTAGTGCTAGTAGACTTGAGGTGGTCACACCAGAACCAGTGATGGGGTACTCTAATCCTAACTGAATAGAGTACTTCTGGTAGACTTGAGGTGGTCACACCAAAACCGAAGTACTCTATTCAGTTAGGATTAGAGTACCCCATCACTGGTTCTGGTGTGACCACCTCAAGTCTATCGGATGGTCTTCTAATCAGTTAGGATTAGAGTACCCCATCACCGGTTTTGGTGTGACCACCTCAAGTCTACCAGAAGTACTCCAATCAGACAGGATTATTATACCCCATAGCTGGTTCTGATGTGACCACCTCAAGTCTACTAGCACTACTCTGTTCAGTTAGGATTAGAGTACCCCATCACTGGTTCTGGTGTCACCACCTCAAGTCTACCAGAAGTACTCTATTCAGACAGGATTATTATACCCCATAGCTGGTTCTGGTGTCACCGCCTCAAGTCTACCAGAAGTACTCTATTCAGTTAGGATTACAGTACCCCATAGCTGGTTCTGGTGTGACCTCAAGTCTACCAGAAGTAATCCAATCAGTTAGGATTGGAGTACCCCCATCACCAATTCTGGTGTGATCACCTCAAGTCTTACCAGGACATCTGCTATGGGTTTTCAGGCTGGAGGTGGAGTTGATGCAAAAACGTATCTTTTAATTGTTTCCAGTGGCAGTCCTCTAATTTTTATTGGCATAAAAATAATTTACTGGGACTCTTGTCTCTGATCAAAATGCCTTTGTGAAAATTCCCTAGTGGGAGCTCATGTCAGACGTCGTATCTGTTCAGATGCTCTACAAATGACATTGCAGTACTACGACGCATCCCAGGTGTTCAGGAATGGCAGCTTCCATCGAAGGTGTCCATCTGTGTGATAGATTGCCTTAATGGGCAAAGTGAAAAAAAAAACCCAGCTAGAGGCAGAAATGTGCCGCAAATCCGCCCATAGCGCCAGCGGTAAAAATAGCGGAGTTTTACCGCCAACGCTATGAGCGGCTCAGTGTGAAAAGGGGTCTAAAGGAGACCTCTTTATAGCAGCCACCACAGGCAGCACGGTTGGGGAAAAATGGATGGGCGGATCTACACTGTTGCCACTGGGAGTCCCTGAGTGGGTGACGGAGCCTCCCAGCATTGGCCAGAATCGACATCAGCAGTTTTGTATTTTGAGACGGACACAGCATCCATATTGTTCATGGAGAAAACTGGTTATCAACTCTCTCGGACAGCACTCGGGCCATTCTTCTTTTCTAGCCCACAACGTGTTTTTGCCCCTTTTTTTGAAGGTTTCATCAGAACACAAAAAAAGTGGTATGCCTTTTTTAAAACATGACCTTAAATATTTATGTGAAATGTGCTTTATTTGCTGGCTGTGGTGTCGGTGACACGGTTGTTCCGCACAGCTACTTGCACTGAACAGAATGCCAGGCATCGGGGTGAGTGTACCCGGCCATGTCAATGAGGGCGACTGAAATAAAGTTGTGTTTTTTCCTCAGATGTGTGAGTCCCTTCTTTTAATTTATAGTATCAGGGTGGATAGGTTGGAGTTAAGGTGATCTGTAGCTTTGACATATGTTAGTAAAACCGTACATATCACAACTATTTTGTGCATTCGGGTGGCTTCTTCCTTTGGTGGGGTCTTCTTCTTCCTTTTTGGTGGGGGTCGTCTTTTTTTCCTTTTGGTGGGGGTCGTCTTTTTTTCCTTTTGGTGGGGGTCGTCTTTTTTTCCTTTTGGTGGGGGTCGTCTTTTTTTCCTTTTGGTGGGGGTCGTCTTTTTTTCCTTTTGGTGGGGTCTTCCGTCTTCTCTGCTCCCGCTCTCCGGTTCTTTCTGCCGGGCTCCTCCCGATATCTTCTTCCAGCTCTTTTACTAGCGGTGGCCCGGTCTTCTCTTCTTCCGACTTCTCCCACTCTCCGTTTTTTTCTGCCTTCTGCTGGGCTAATCCGCCATCTGCTTCCAGCTCTTTTACTAGCGGCGGCCCGGTCTTCTGCGCCGTCTTCTTCCGATGTTGACTCGACGATCTCTCCCGCTGTAATGCAGCGTGGGCGCAACAATTTATATGGGCCTTTTATGATGTCACAGTCCCATCATGCTCTGGGTGGTGACGAAACATAAAGGGCGGGGTCGCTGAGTGATATCACCAGGTGACCACGCCCCATGCCTATATAAATTGTTGCGCACCCGGCCTTACAGCAGGAGGAAGCGTTGTGTCAATATCGGAGAAGAGGGAAGAAGATTACGGCGAAGACCGGGCCGCCGCTAGTAAAAGAGCTGGAAGAAGATGGAGGAGGAGCCCGGCAGAAAGTACCAGAGAACGGAGAAGTCGGAAGAAGACCCCTGGAGCTGCCTAACAGATTACTTTTAAAAACCTATCTAGTGTTTTTTTTTTCATGTGAATTCGATGTACCCCATACTCATTCATATAGGGTGAGGGGGCTGAAATCTGGGGGCACTCTTATTAAAGGGGGGGTCCCGATGAGCTCCCCGCACGCAGATCCTGACAACCAACAGCCAGGGTTGTCGGGAAGAGGCCCTTGTCCTCATCAACATGGGGACAAGGTGCTTTGGGGGTGGGCCTCGCTCGTCCCCACCCCCTTTCCTGATTGGCTGGGCTGCGTGCTCGCATAAGGGTCTGGCTTTTGTGGGGAACCCCACACTGGTTTTTTTTTCAGCGTAGGGGTTCCCCCTTTAAATCCATACCAGACCCAAGGGCCTGGCCTGCTCTGGGAGGGAAAACCCATGCAGGTTTTTTTTTTTATTTAAAATTTGACGTGGAGTTCCCCCCTCATGATTCATACCAAACGCAGTGCCTGGTATTGGCGGTGATACAAGTCGGATCCTCGTTCAATATCGTGCCGCAGCTAATCGCACTGTACAAATGCAGCTGATCGCTGTGCCTGGAGTCTTGAATTTCACAGAAAATAAACGTGCTTTTAACTGCAGCAGAACAGCCGTCCGTGTGAAAGGGGCCTTATGCCACGTTTTATTTTCAGGACAAATTAGGCTTACATTTGGTGGTAAGTGGATATCTTCTGATTTTTTTTTTTCTTCTCCTTTTTCATTATCAAAACTGGCCCAAAATTAGTAAATATTAGGGTTGTCCCGATACCACTTTTTTAAGACCAAGTACTCGCCGATTCTGATTACCGATACTTTTTTATTTTTTTTAATTCGCGACCGAATGTGACAGTGTTTCGTCACATTCGGCTACCCATCTCATCTTGCTACGGAAAAGTGACGTTCCGCCGAGAAATTTCGCACTGCGCATGCGCGCTGCATTCCAAACAATTTGCAACGATGCAGAGCAGTGAAACCGTCGGATAATGTCACGGAGATGACGTTACTGACAAACTTCCCTTGTTACCGCGTGTCTCCAGAACTGTCAGCTGCCCCTGTACAACCCACAACAATCTGTGGTGTTAGGCACTACAAGTACCAGCAATGCAGAACCTATCCAGAGCAGCCTGCTATGCTTGGACTTGTAGTGCCTCTAACTGGAACCGCCGCTATGCTCTTATCGTGCGCAGAATTGCCGCCTAAAAAAAGGATATTGGAATGATGCCTCTAGCTGCACCCATCATTCAGATATCCCCACACAAAGTACAGGACGTCATATGACGTCCTACGGTACAAAAGTGGTTTGTAAAGGGATGGTTTATGGATAAGGGCTCTGTCACACGTGCGGACTGGTCAGGTCCGCCTGCCAGTTTTTTTTAGGCGGACCTGAACGGGCGCTCCTGTGCACCTCTATGGAGCCACGGGTGTCAGCGGTGACATGCCCGCTGACATCCGATCCGCCCGCGCTCAAATACAGCAAGGGGTGGATGTTTTTTCCTAAGGGGCGGGTGTATTGTGCTTATCCACGCCGTTTGCTGATAGAGCAGCGCTGGCCGAGCATTTCAGAAAAGCACCCGCCCCTTTGAGGCTGGCCATCATAAATTTCTTCTATTCAGTGAGCGTGACCTCTTCTAATTGTATCCGCCCCTTGCTGTATTGAGTGAGCGCGGCCAGCGCTGTTCTATCAGCGAGCGGCGTGGATGAGCATAATACACCTGCCCGTTAGAAAAAAACATCTGCACCTTGCTGTATTTGAGCGCGGCCAGCGCTGTTCTATCTTCATGGGTCCCCCATCTGATAGAGCGAGCAGCGTGTTAACTGCGCATGCTCCAACTACAGCTGATGGAACAGATGTTCATTCTCTGAGATTTCCGCGGGGACCCATATTATTAGAACGCCGGAGCTGCGCTTCCCTGCATCAACACTGAATAAAGCGCCATTTTTTTTCGGGTGGTGTGAAGCCTGCCATCTGGGAAGAGGCGGGGGGCCCCCGATGGCACCATGATTACATATCATAGATCTTCTCACTTCGCTTTTTCAACAAAACATAAAAGCGGTTTCTGCGGACCGTCCCTTCACCAACCGATCCTTAGACACCAGGGCAGCCATCATAAATTTTGGGGCCCCTTACACAGCTTTAGGCAGGGCCCCCATGGAGCAGAGAACCGGGGAGGGGGGGGGTGCTGACAAAAAAAAAAATAGTGTAATCTCTTCTGACGCGAGATAATAAACGGGGGGGGGGGGTTTGGACTGGGGGTAATCGTGCCCCTTACAGGTGGAATGCAAAAAAAAAAAAATGGGAGGGGGGCCGACCAGGCATGTATGGGGCCCTGGGGACCATCGGGCCCCTTACAGGTGTAATGCAAAAAATTAATAAATAAAAAATAATAATAATTAAAAAAAAAAACGGGAGGGGAGCCAGCCGGGCCTGTAAGGGTCCCTGGGGACCACTGGGCCCCTTACAGGTGTAATGCAAAAAATAAATAAAAAACGGGAGAGGGGCCAGCCGGGCCTGTAAGGGGCCCTGGGGACCATTGGGCCCCTTACAGGTGTAATGCAAAAAATAAATAAAAAACGGGAGAGGGGCCAGCCGGGCCCCGTACAGGTGTAATGCCTGTACCCCCCTTGATGGCGGCCCTGTTAGACACACACATTGTACTCCTCCCCGAACCACACCAACATATGATGCATTGCAATATTGAGCCACCTATTTCACGCATTAACCAGTTCCCGACCGCCCCATACCAGTTATACTGCTACAGGGTGGCCGCTCTGCGCAGGATCACATGTACGCGATCTGTGTTCCTGAGCCGGGTGCTGTGATATGCTCCAGTACCGATCAGTCTACAGGTCCAGGCCAATCATTTTCGCCTTGGACCTGCTGATCGGTTCTGACAAATCACAGCACGTGCCTGGATTTATGAAAACACAGGCACAGGAAAAGGACGGCCTCTTCTCTCCTGGAGCGCTTTTCAGTTCCCTAGATAGAAGAGATAGCATCAGAGAGTGAGTAACAGCAGCACACTGGACGGGTTGTGGCCAGTGGGAGCAGAAAATGTCCTGGAATCAGTGGGAGTAAACAATGCTCCATCATTGGTATTAGGGGGCCTAATAGTGCCTCCATCATTGGTATTAGGGGGCCCAATAGTGCCCCATCATTGGTATTAGGGGGAGGAATAGTGCCCCCTGTCATTGGTATTAGGGGGAGGAATAGGGCCCCCATCATTGGTATTAGGGGGCCTAATAGTGCCGCCAGCATTGGTATTAGGGGGAGGAATAGTGCCCCCATCATTGGTATTAGGGGGAGAAATAGTGCCCCCATCATTGGCATTAGGGGGAGGAATAGTGCCCCCATCATTGGCATTAGGGGGAGAAATAGTGCCCCCATCATTGGCATTAGGGGGAGGAATAGTGCCCCCATCATTGGCATTAGGGGGAGGAATAGTGCCCCCATCATTGGTATTAGGGGGCCTAATAGTGCCCCATCATTGGTATTAGGGGAAGACATAGTGCCCCATCATTGGTATTAGGAGGAGGAATAGTGCCCCCATCATTGGTATTAGGGGGCCTAATAGTGCCCCATCATTGGTATTAGGGGAAGACATAGTGCCCCATCATTGGTATTAGGGGGCCTAATAGTGCCCCATCATTGTTTGAGCCTGGTTATTACGCTATACAACTTTATTTATTTACTTATACATACTGTTTGCATCAACACGCATCTCATTTAAAGTCCCAACCCTTTCTTTCTTTCAATTGTCAGGGATGGAGGCATGTGCCATTCACATGCCTCATTCAAAGTCCCAAACCCAGTTCCATGTTCATCATTGGTATTAGGGGAGGAATAGTGCCCCCATGATTGGTATTAGGGGGCCTAATAGTGTCCCCTCATTGGTATTAGGGGGCCTAATAGTGCCCCATCATTGGTATTAGGGGAAAGAATAGTGCCCCATCATTGGTATTAGGGGGCCTCATAGTGCCCCATCATTGGTATTAGGGGGCCTAATAGTGCCCCATCATTAGTATTAGGGGAAGGAATAGTGCCCCATCATTGGTATTAGGGGGAGGAATAGTGCCCCCATCATTGGTATTAGGGGGCCTAATAGTGTCCCCTCATTGGTATTAGGGGGCCTAATAGTGCCCCATCATTGGTATTAGGGGAAAGAATAGTGCCCCATCATTGGTATTAGGGGGCCTCATAGTGCCCCATCATTGGTATTAGGGGGCCTAATAGTGCCCCATCATTAGTATTAGGGGAAGGAATAGTGCCCCATCATTGGTATTAGGGGAAGGAATAGTGCCCCATCATTGGTATTAGGGGGAGGAATAGTGCCCCCATCATTGGTATTAGGGGGCCTAATAGTGCCCCATCATTGGTATTAGGGGGAGGAATAGTGCCCCTATCATTGGTATTAGGGGGAGGAATAGTGCCCCCATCATTGGTATTAGGGGGCCTAATAGTGCCGCCAGCATTGGGGTCAGTGGGAGGAATAGGACCCCCCCATCATTGGGGTCAGTGGGAGGAATAAGCCCCCCCATCATTGGGGTCAGTGGGAGGAATAGGGCCCCTCCCCATTATTGGGGTCAGTGGGAGGAATAGTGCCCCTATCATTGGGGGTCAGTGGGAGGAATAGGGCCCCCCATCATTGGGGGTCAGTGGGAGGAATAGGGCCCCCCATCATTGGGGTCAGTGGGAGGAATAGGACCCCCCCATCATTGGGGTCAGTGGGAGGAATAAGCCCCCCCATCATTGGGGTCAGTGGGAGGAATAGGGCCCCTCCCCATTATTGGGGGTCAGTGGGAGGAATAGGGCCCCCCATCATTGGGGGTCAGTGGGAGGAATAGGGCCCCCCATCATTGGGGTCAGTGGGAGGAATAGGACCCCCCCATCATTGGGGTCAGTGGGAGGAATAAGCCCCCCCATCATTGGGGTCAGTGGGAGGAATAGGGCCCCTCCCCATTATTGGGGTCAGTGGGAGGAATAGGGCCCCCAGGGCCTGATTAAAAGCAAAGGGCCACAATATACTTATTTTCATGGAAGATGTAACATACTGAATGCTGGTTCTTGTAGTCTCACAATGATGTTAGACATAGGGTTGCCACATCATCCCTTTAAAACAGAACACATATTAATTACACAGGTTCTGTGGCTGATTAAGGTGGTAATTAAACTCACTTGGTGCCATATCTGTATTAAATTAGCCTCAGAACCTGTGTAATTAATATGTGTTCTGTTTTAAAGGGATCAGGTGGCAACCCTAGCTGCCAGAGAGGCTGGCATACGTCGTGACCACTGTCCAGTGGCACGGCAGGAAACGACTTCCCGGTCCGAAGCACCGGAGACGCCAGCCACCACACCAGGGGAGACTTGACCAGTTGACTCAATTGAATCTGGTAATCCAAAGATGATGGGAGCTTGTCCCAATGTGACAGCAGTTCCCTCAGTAGCACCCTGGTGTGGGATTGGGCATACGAAACCGCCTCGAAAGAGGCCACCATCAGACCCAGAACCCTCATGCCGAATCGCAGAGATGACCACCTCTGGGTCGACAACTGCTGCCCTGCAGAATGCAGAGCCCAAAGTTTCTCCGTTAGGAGAAAAACTCTCGCCTCGGCGGAACCCAGGACTAGTCCCCGGTATTCCAGTCCCTGAGACGGAACCAACACTGACTTCTGGACAATACAGAAGCCAGCCGAACTCTTGGAGAGTCTGACACGTGATAGACACGTCCTCCTACTATTTTTGAGTCCGAAGAAACTCGTAGAAGGTCGTCCAGATATCCCACGATAACAAACCCCCGCTGCCACGGCAGGGCCAGTATCGGGGCGAGCACCTTGTTGAAAACCTGCGGTGCCGACACTAAGCCGAACGGGAGGGCCACAAATTGAAAAAAAGGTCCTCCCTGACCGCAAAGCACAGAAATCTCTGGTGCTTTGAGCATGTGGGTACATGCAGGTACGTGTTCATGACATCAAAGGACGCCAGAAGATCCCCCTGATGGAGTGCCGCTATTACCGAGCGAATTGACACCATCCTGAATTTTTTTGCACTTTGACAAAACAAGAGGGCCTCGAGGTCCAGGATTGGACGGACCCCATCCTTCTTGGGGACTACAAACAGATTGGAGTAAAAACCCCTGAAAACCGTTCCATCGAGGGAACTGGCACAATCACTCCCCCGACCAGAAGAACCTGGACAGCCCCTAACAGAGCCAACCGGCGAACCGGAGGAAGCCAGAGGTTGGAGGGAAACAATTCTGTTTGGTAGCCAAGAGAGAAACTCTATCTTGTACCCAGAGGAAACAACTTCGCAAATCCAACGGTCGGAAAGAAGAGACCTCCACCGAGCCGCAAAGTCACAAAGCCGGCCCCCCACCCGACACGGGCAGACCCACATGCGGAAGCAGTACTATCCGCAGGCCCGTTAGACTTGCGGTACCAGGCGTGCCTCAGCCCCGCAGCGGGGGTCTTAGCACCATGCAGATTTTTTCCCCGCCGTGCTGGGCACACGAACCGCTCGGGAAAGTAAAGGAGGGCCCTTGCTTACAGCGAGGCTCCTTGCACTCCCCAGACTGTGGAAGCAGCGTGCTCTTACCACCTGTGGCATCCTTAATGATGTCATCCCGGGAGGCCCAAAAAGCCGCCCACCCTTAAAGGGTAAATCCACCAAGGACCCTTTTGAGGATTGGTCCGCAGACCAGCATGTTCGCCACACGAGGCGGCGCAAACACCACCACAAGGGGAGCGTATCCAGGACCGACTCACAGACGAACTTCAGACCCTGAACCAATTGTTCAGCTAGGCCCTTACAGGTCTCGGAAGCATCTTGTGCCTCCAGCTCCTGCAGCAGGAGCTTCGCCTTTCAGTCAGAGTCTGTGACACTAGAGACCCAGCCAAGACCGGTCTCAGCCGGGTCCCTAAAGGCAGGAGCCCCTTCCAGGGACAACGTGTCGGCTTTGCTCCATCTGGACACTGGAGGATCCACAGGAGGAGAGACCCACTTTCTTACAAAGTCCACCTCAAAGGGATAACAGGTCGCAAAGCACTCAGGGACTGCAAAAAAAAAACATTCTGCGGTGTAACAATAAATTGTCCAAATAAGGAACACATTTGTAGTGCGCTGCGGTTTTCGGAACCCAAAAGGGACCGGTACATCTGGTACTTCCGCCAAAACCTCAAGCCGTTTAGTTTCATGAAATGTTGGTATGCAAGGCAGGCACACTACCACTGAGCTATAAGCTCTATGTGTCACCGCAGAAAATAAGAGCTCCAATAAATTCCTTGTCAGCAGATGACCCTGAAGCAGAGTCATCCTCAACCTCCGCGTGGGTTAAGCCCGCATCCTCTGACACCACAGAACCAGACGCAATAGCCGGGCATGGCCCAGTGTCAGAGGCATCCCCAGAAGCATGCTCAGGGAGGGGGCGCTTTTTTACCCCCCATCTGGGCACTAGCTGCTTCAAACCTGGTGATAAAAGACTCCCTCAACAGATGTGGGAGGGGCATCAAGGGTTAACTCAGGCATTAGTGGGGAGAAGAGTACCTTGTACAGGCTCCATAGTGTCCCACCGCCGTGTCACCCAAACTGCTAAGCAGAAAACCACCCACGGTCACCTCGTTTTACCGAGCATGAGGGCCCCCAGGGAACTCACCACCCCGCCTGGTGCAACGCGAGCTGAGAGGAGCCTGATGATGTGCTGAGAAGCCGGTCGCGCTGCTGACCGTCCCTGCTAAAACGGCCACACGAGGCCAAACGAAATTCCAAGATGGCCGCTGTAATGAAAAAAAACGCCAAGGACCACAAGAAAATGGCCACCGAGCTATATAAGGTGCAGCTACGGCTTTTAAAAGCACAGACACAGCCAGCAGCTCACAGCAGCACAGTAACACAGTCCAGCACACAAAGACCCAGCAGTGAACACACAGGCCCCAGTGTAATAAAGAGACCCCAGAAAAGCTCCCCCTCGCAGCCGCTACTCAAAGGGGAAGGAGGGAGAGGAACAAGGGAGAGAGGGAAGCAGGGCAAACCCTCAGTCGACCTCCCATGGGAAAATTCCAGCCAGACCACTTACCTGAGCAAGGGGCCACTACTTACCCGTCCTGCGACCACCGGCTGGAGGTATCCCAGACAGAACCAACGTCCGCTTAACGGCATGGCTGTCGGCCAGACACACTGTGACAAAGCAATAAAAGACCCGGTCATATGCGTGCCCTAGAACCGAAGTTCCCCCGGCCGCCCCTGGAGCAACGGGGCCTGTCGTGGACGTCCCAAAGCTGAGCTAAGGGCCGGCACACGCTCGATGGCCGAACATGGGGGGACTACAAGAGTCAAGACCCAGCCTGTCACCCAGTCGGCTGTTGATAGAAGAATCACAGGATTCAAAAAAAGCAGGAACAAAATAATAAAAAGCGAAAAAAACCTCCAGAGTACAGGACTCCAGAAGTGCCTGACCTCTCCTGTCGTTAGGCAGGAAAAAACTGAGGCTGCTAGAGCAGGGTGTGGGTTATACCGGGGGGGGGGGCCACGCCCCCTGGGAGGAGCTGCACTGAGGAATGTGTTGTTAACACTTAAAGTGCTTTTTTTCTGCCTAAACTCTCCTAAAGGAAGCGGATATAACCCTACTGTCAAAGGATGCTGTGTCCGTCCATGAACGGAAGAGAAAACCCCACACCATAATCCCCCCCCACCAAATGATTTGGAACAGTGCACAAAGCAAGGTCCATAAAGACAAGGACATTCAAACATAAAGACAAACATTCCTCAAAGCTCGACACACCCATTTTTGGGAAGTTTCTCCCATTCTTCTTTGCAGGACCTCTCAAGCTCCATCAGGTTCAATGGGGAGATGCAGAGATGTTTAAGTGGGTTCAAGTCTGGGCTCTGGCTGGGCCACTCAAGGATATTCACAGAGTTGTCCCATATCACTCCTTTGTTATCTTGGCTTGGGGTCATTTTTCTGTTGGAAGATGAGCCTTCGCCCCAGAGCGCTCTGGAGCAGGTTTTCATCAAGGATGTCTCTGTACATTGCTGCATTCATCTTTCTCTCGATCCTGACTAGTCTCCCAGTTCCTGCTGCTAAAAACATTCCCACAGCATGATGCTGCCACCACCATGCTTCACAGTGGGGATGGTGTTGGCCAGGTGATAAGCGGTGCCTGGTTTACTCCAGACATGACTTTTGCCATTCAGACCATTTTTTGTTTCATCTGACCAGAGAATTTTGTTTCTCATGGTCAGAGTCCTTTAGGCAAATTACAGGCGGGCTGTCACGTGCCTTTTTACTGAGGGGGGGCACTCCCCCCCCCATACAGGCCTGATTGGTGAAGTGCAGCAGAGATGGTTGTTCTCTCTCCACAGAGAAACTCTGGCGTCTGTCAGTGACCTTTGGGTTCTTGGCCACCTCCCTGACTAAGGCCCTTCTCCCCGATCTCAGTTTGGCCGGGCGGCCCGCTCTAGGAAGAGTCCAGGTGGTTCCAAACTTCTTCCATCTACAGATAACTGTGCTCATTGGGACCTTCCATTCTGCAAAAATGTTTCTATACCCTTCCCCTGATCTGTGCCTCCATACAATCCCGTACAGCAGTGTTTCTCAAATCCAGTCCTCAAGCCCCCCCAACAGGTCAGGTTTTCAGGATTTCCATTATTTTGCACAGGTGATTTGATCAGTTTTACTGCCTTAGTAATCACCACAGCCTTTTCATCTGAGGGAAATCCTGAAAACCTGACCTGTTGGGGGGGCCTGAGGACTGGAATTGAGAAACACTGCCGTACAGTCTCTGAGGTCTACAGACAATTCCGGCTCCTCTCGGCGCCCAATTCAAAAACGAACACTGCTGCAACCCCGGGCAACGTGCGGATGAAAGCCGCAGACGGACACCTGGACGGACGCTGCGAGGAAGCCACAGACGGACAACTGGACAGACGCCGCGAGGAAGCCACAGACGGACGCCGCGAGGAAGCCACAGACGGACACCTGGACGGACGCTGCGAGGAAGCCACAGACGGACACCTGGACGGACGCTGCGAGGAAGCCACAGACGGACGCCGCGAGGAAGCCACAGACGGACACCTGGACGGACGCTGCGAGGAAGCCACAGACGGACACCTGGACGGACGCCGTGAGGAAGCCACAGACGGACACCTGGACGGACGCCGCGAGGAAGCCACAGACGGACACCACTAGGAAGGCTGGACGGACCCCGCGCACCGAACAAGGCCGCCAGGCAAGACACCAAAACTGTAAATAATTCTTTTTTTTTTTCAGGACTTTCCCTTCCAGATTAGGGGTGCGCGCTATAGGCAGATAAATACGGTAATTGTGATCTGGGGCTGCCGTATAGGCGCTATCTTTCAGATGATCCAGCCAATGATGGTTTGCAAGTTAGACAGTTTTGTAGGCTCCATTCACGTTTCTGCAACTCGTCATACAACTATGGACAAAGGTGGCGTCCATGTATTTCAATGGATGGCATGCAAATCTGTGCGACTTTAAAGCTGAATTGCCCCTTTCTTTTCACTGGAACTGAATGAAATGATCAGTCCCCAGCATAGATCATACCCCTGTACCAGATTGCTCTGTTGTCTGCGGTCCCCCTGATATTCTGGGTTTAGTTGTGTGGCTGTGTGACATTCTCTATAATCCAATGTAGACTGAGACGCTTCCCACAGCAGCCAGAGTCTAACACCCACCTCCTGAGGTCTTTCAGACTCTGCAAAGTGATGAAACTTCCTTCACAGCTCTGATGGTGGGTGGGATTGAAGGCATTTAGTGCCACCCAGTCACACCTACAGATGGTGTCCAAGTCTCACCTCACAGCCTTGCTCAAGAAGGCAATCCCTTCATATACTCAGCCTGTTCTAATAGCTCGCTGGGCAGGAATAAAAAAAAGGATTACAATTCAGTCCTGTCCAGCTAAAGCCACTATTGTACCATCATGCCACCCCCTCCATTAACCACTTAAAGCGGAGGTTCACCCATGTAGAACACATTTTCCCCTTAGATGGATGCTCATTTTGTCTAGGGGAATCGGCTATTTGTTTTAAAATATGTGCAGTACTTACCCGTTTACGAGATGCATCCTCTCCGCCGCTTCCGGGTATGGGCTGCGGGACTGGGCGTTCCTTCTTGATTGACAGTCTTCCGAGAGGCTTCCGACGGTCGCATCCATCGCGTCACGATTTTCCGAAAGAAGCCGAACGTCGGTGCGCAGGCGCAGTATAGAGCCGCACCGACGTTCGGCTTCTTTCGGCTACGAGTGACGCGATGGATGCGACCGTCGGAAGCCTCTCGGAAGGCTGTCAATCAAGAAGGAACACCCGCTCCCGAAGACCCATACCCGGAAGCGACGGAGAAGATGCATCTCGAAAACGGGTAAGTACGGATCATATTTTAAAACAAATAGCCGATTCACCTAGACAAAACGAGCATGAAGCTAGGGGGAAAATATAAAAAAAAAAAAAAAAAAAAAAAAAAAAAATTGGGTAAACTCCCGCTTTAAGATCCACGCTACGGCCACAGCGCAGACCTCAATTACCAGGAGGCAGTCAATAGAGATCCTCCCCTTCGCACGCGACACGAGCTGAGTCACTGAGACTTGGGTGGTCACAGATCCGAGTAAGGGGCTGATCCCAGACCCTTACCACGTGATCAGCTCTCAGCCGATGACCTGATGTAAGCAAAAGCTTGATAACTGACAGCGCAAAAAAAAAAAAAAAAAAGGCCGATCATCGGCTTTTGTGCAAGGGACATCGGTCCCGAAAAGAATGAGGCAATTCTGCCTCATCTGTAAAAATCCGTACCACCTGCCAGTGCCCATAGGTGGTGCCAATAAGTACCACCTAGCTGTGCTGCCTATCAGTGTAACCTAAAATAAATGATAATCTCCCGCACTACTCTGAGTAGATAGTAAATGATCAAAAAAAAGTGTGTATATGGATCTAAGCAGAGATATCTGAATAGTGTACACTGTGCACCAATGATAAACAAGTATTTAACTACTTAACCACTTAAGGACCGCCTCATGTACATATACGTCAGCAGAATGGCACAGGCAGGCACATCAACGTATATATACGTGCCCTGCTTGACGTGGGTCGGATCGGGACCCCCCCCCGTAAATGCGGCGGTCCCCGTGGCTTCAGGAGCGATCCGGGACGACGGCGCGGCTATTCGTTTATAGCCGCTCCGTCGCGATCGGTCCCCGGAGCTGAAGAACGGGGAGAGCCGTATGTAAACACAGCTTCCCCGTGCTTCACTGTGTCGGCGCATCGATCGCATCATTCCCTTTATAGGGAAGACACGATCGATGACGTCAGACCTACAGCCACACCCCCCTACAGTTGTAAACACACACTAGGTGAACCCTAACTCCTACAGCGCCCCCTGTGGTTAACTCCCAAACTGCAAACTGTCATTTTCACAATAAAGAATGCAATTTAAATGCATTTTTTGCTGTGAAAATGACAATTGTCCCAAAAATGTGTCAAAATTGTCCGAAGTGTCCGCCATAATGTCGCAGTCACGAAAAAAATTGCTGATCGCCGCCATTAGTAATAAAAAAAATTAAATAAATAAAAATGCAAAAAAAACTATCCCATATTTTGTAAACACTATAAATTTTGCGCAAACCAACCGATAAACGACTATTGCGATTTTTTTTACCAAAAATAGGTAGAAGAATACGTATCGGCCTAAACTGAGGAAAAAAAAAATGTTATATATGTTTTTGGGGGATATTTATTATAGCAAAAAGTAAAAAATATTGCATTTTTTTCAAAATTGTCGCTCTATTTTTGTTTCTAGCGCAAAAAATAAAAACCGCTGAGGTGATCAAATACCACCTAAAGAAAGCTCCATTTGTGGGAAAAAAAATTCAAGTTAGGCTTACCGGTAACTTGTTTTCCAGAAGTCTTTCAGGACAGCACCTTGAGATATCATGATCCTCCCACTCCATCAGGAAACACCTTCTTTCATCCTTTTAAAAGGAGGCCCCTCCTTGCACTCCTCAGTTGTTATAGAGAAAACCTCCGGCCCCGGCTGGAACACACAAGCATATATGTTAGTCACAGCATAGTACATCACAAACAATAGGGCGGGTCGTTGCTGTCCTGAAAGACTTCTGGAAAACAAGTTACCGGTAAGCCTAACTTGAATTTTCCCGAGGTGTCTTTCAGGACAGCACCTTGAGAGGACCACAGAGACTTACTACCTTAGGGCGGGACGACAGCTTGTAGGACCTTCCTGCCAAAAGCCTGATCACTAGCTGAGGCGAGGTCCAACCTATAGTGTCGCACGAACGTGTGGAAACTTGACCACGTCGCTGCCCTGCAGATTTGCTCCGGCGTGGCACCAGCTCTTTCTGCCCAGGAAGTTGCGAGAGCTCTGGTCGAATGGGCACGGATACCTTCTGGCGGAGTCAGGCCTGACTGTAAATAAGCCTCCCTGATAGCCAGCTTCAGCCATCTAGCTAGTGTTCCCCTAGATGCCTGCTGACCCCTTTTGTTACCCCCGAAAAGGACAAATAAAGAATCCGAGCGCCTAAACGGGTTTGTTATTTCTAAATAATACAACAAGACCCGTTTGACATCCAACATATGAAAAAATAATTCTTTTTCACCCGAAGGGTTAGAACAAAAAGTGGGAAGTACAATGTCCTGTACACGATTACTGTTAGAGGCCACTTTGGGCAAAAACTTAGGGTCAGTTTTAAGCACTACCCTATCTGAAAATATACATAAATAAGGCTCCTTTACTGACAGGGCCTTTAACTCGCTGATCCTACGTGCTGAGGTAATAGCGATTAAAAATAAAGTTTTAAAGGTAAGGTTCCTAACTGAAGCTTCCCCTAAGGGTTCAAAAGGCTTGCTTGCCAAAGATCTCAAGACCACTGAGAGTTCCCACTTCGGGAAACCCTTTAACCTTGGTGGTCTAGACCTCAAAAGAGATCTAAAAAATCTCACCACCAATGGTTCTATGGCTACATATCTTTCCAAAAAAACTGAAAGTGCGGATACCTGTACCTTAAGGGTGCTAACAGCTAAGCCCTTATCAGCTCCCTCATGTAAAAATTCCAGGATAGATTTTAGTTCCCTAGGGTCCTGACTCGAAGAACTACACCAAGAGGAAAAAACTTTCCAAACCTTGGTGTAAATGGCTCGGGTTACTTTCTTCCTGCTGTTGAGTAAGGTGGAAACCAAGCGGTCGGAGAACCCCTTTCCACTCAGGATTTCCCTTTCAGAAGCCACGCGGTCAAGGACAACCGTGCCACATCTGGGTGAGAAATTGGACCCTGAACTAGGAGGTCCTGCCTGAGGGGCAGGTGCCAGTAAGGCCTGGTTGACAAGGCTAGAAGCGTTGCAAACCATGCCCTCTTGGGCCAGAATGGGGCGATGAGAATGACCGGCACACTTTCTCTCTGAACCTTCCTCAGAACTAGGGGAATTAGCTGAAACGGGGGGAAGGCAAAGCAGAGGCGGAAATCCCAGGGATGCGACAGAGCGTCTACCCCTAGGGACCCATCCCGCCCGACTCAGAGAAAAGTATCTTCCTACCTGGGAGTTCTCCCTCGAGGCAAATAAGTCTACCTCTGGGAGACCCCACCTGCTAGTGATCTCTGAGAAGACCTCCGCATTCAGGGACCACTCTGACTCCCGAATCTGGTGTCTGCTTAAGAAATCCGCCACCGTATTGAGGGACCCCTTTAGGTGTAGGGCTGTCAAGGAGAGCAAATTGCTCTCTACCCAGGAGAGAATCTCTGTGGCAAGGGACAGAAGCGAAGGGCTTCTTGTACCCCCCTGCCTGTTCAAGTATGCTACAGTTGTAGCGTTGTCCGATAGGACCTGAACATGATGGCCTCTGAGAAATGGAGCAAACTCCACTAGTGCCAGGGCCACCGTCTTTAGTTCCCTCCAATTTGAGGAACGCAGGGCTTCCTCCCTTGACCACCTCCCCTGTGAAAATTTCTCTTCTAGGTGCGCTCCCCATCCCCAGGCGCTGGCATCCGTGGTGAGCCTTAGTCCCACGGGGAAGGACCACTCCAGACCCTCTGCAAGTACTCGCTGGTTCTTCCACCAGTAAAGGGATCTTACTACCCGGGCCGGTATTTTTACCCGGGTGTCCAGAGAACTGGTTTTCCGATCCCATGTCTTTAAAAGAAAAGCCTGCAGGGGCCTGAAATGTAACCTCGCCCATTGGACCGCCGGCATGGTGGAGGTCAAAATTCCTAGGGATGCCATTACCTGTCTGACCGTCAAAGACTGATGGGACTGAAGCAACCGAACAGTGTCCAAGACCTTGGATGCTTTTTCTGGGGGGAGAAAAATTCTCTGGTTCCGCAAATCCACCTGGTATCCCAGAAAACGAATCTTCTGAGAAGGAACCAGGGCGGATTTTTGAAGGTTTAAAATCCATCCTAGGGATTCCAAATGGGTTCGCGCCAGAGAAAGATCCCTCAACAATTTTTCCTCTGAGGGAGCAAAGAAGAGGAGGTCGTCCAAGTAAGGGATGACTGCTATTCCTTGTAACCGCAGCGGGGCTAAGGCTTCGGCCAGCACCTTCGTAAAAATCCGAGGTGATGATGACAGCCCGAAGGGGAGGGCCCTGTACTGGAAGTGCTGAACTTGACCCCCCATCTCTACCGCCAGTCTGAGAAACGTCTGGGACTGAGGGGAGATAGGTAAGTGAAGGTACGCATCCCTCAGGTCTATCGACGCCATGTAGCAATCTGGCGTCAGTAGATTCCGGATTGAGAATATTGAATCCATTTTGAATCTCATGTACAGGACACATCTGTTTAAGGGCTTTAAGTTTAATATCAGCCTGAACTTCCCCGTAGGTTTCCTTACTAGGAATACATGGGAATAGAACCCTCTGCCCTGTTCTACTAGGGGAACCCTGACCAACACCCCCTGCTGTTGAAGTTCCAACAACGAGGACTTTAGCGCTACGTACTTCACTGGATCCCTTGGGGCCTGGGTGACCAGAAATCTCTTTGGCGGGGTTTCTGAGAATTCTATAGCGTATCCCTGAGCTAGAGTGGTCAGTATGTACTGGTTGTTTGATACAGCTGACCACTGCGGAAGGAACCCCTGTAACCTCCCGCCTACCCTCAGGGTCGAGTCATTGCGGCTTATTGGCCGGCGCAGGAGGATGGAAAAGGACTCCCTTTCCCTTGCGCTTCTGCGCTGCCCAGTTCCTTTTTCCTTGCGGTCTTTTCCCCTTATCACACTGCTTAAAGGCCCAAAAAAAACGCTTGGGAGGGGGGTTCTTATTTTTGACCGGGAAGGCCTTCTTGTCGGCCGTCCTGTCCAGGATACTATCCAGTTCAGGGCCGAAGAAAAGATCCCCAGAAAACGGGATTCCACACAGCTTGCTCTTGGAGGCTGTGTCACCAGGCCAGGTCTTGAGCCATAAAGCCCTTCTGGCTGAGTTGGCTAAAGCAGCGGATCTAGCGGACATTTTGATCGCCTCGGCCGAGGCATCTGCCATATAGGCTACGGCTGCAGAAATGGTAGAAAAAGAGTCCAAAATGTCCTGTTTTGGGGAGTCTGCCTCAATATGAGCTTTGAGTTTGTCTAACCAGAACTCTAAGTTGCGTGCCACACAGGTGGTAGCCATGGCAGGCTTGAGGTTAACCATAATAGACTGCCAGGCTTTTTTAAGGAGAAGATCCATTCGCTTATCCATCGGGTCCTTCAGGATCCCCATATCCTCAAAGGATAAATCTGTGGACCTAGACACCTGGGAAAAAGCTGCGTCGAGTTTAGGAATTTTGTTCCACACGACTGATGGACCTTCTCCAAAGGGAAACCTCCTTTTGTGGGATTTTGAAAAAAATGGTTTCTTTTCTGGGTCCTGCCATTCCCGCAAGATTGTTTCGGAGATGACCGGGTGAACTGGAAATGTACGCCCCTTGGGCTCGCAGAGACCGGCATTCATGCGATCGTGCAGGCTTAAGTCCCTCTTTTCCTCACTGAGACCTAAAGTGGCATAAATAGCCCTGAGGAGGCCATCCACATCCTCCAGGGACAACTTAAATTTTGAGGGAGGCTCTATTTCTTCCTCATTTTCTGAGTCCTCACTAGAGGGGGCCTGAGGCTGACTATCCCTGGACCCCTCGTTATCAGAGGGCCTAGGAGCCCACCCTGTCTCCTGAGAAGACTGATGTGGAGGGCTGAGAAATGGTGACAGGAGCTAGCGACTCTCTCATAGTCTGAAAGGTGGCCAAAAGCTCATCTTTGACAGAAGCCATCAATTCCTCTCTGACTGAGGCTGACTCCTTCTGTACTAAGGCTGCTATATATGCCTTACACCAAGGCTTCTTCCAACTTTCCCCCATTTTCTCCTTACAAGAAGGGCATCTCTTTTTTTCAGGTTTGACCTAAAAAAAGGAACAGGGAGAGAAGAAAAAAATATAGGGGGATCCAGCATGAGACCCGGTCTCAATAAACAAACATGACCCCCCCCCTCACCTAGGTGCACTTAGGAAACAAAAGGTGTCCACTCGTGCCCTGACAGGCCCCCATGCCACTGGAGGGAAAAAGTGAAGAGACCGAGAGAGAAATCCCAAAAAGGAGAGAACCCTCACCCCTGGGGAAAAAAACAGACTCATGTTGCTGCTTCCCGCCGAGGTCCTGCTGGTGCCCGTGCCTGTCTCCACCGCTGATGCATCTGCAGTCTCCATCGCAGGAATCAGCGTTTCTCTGTGGCATCCACGGCGCTTCCCGGACTCCAATAGCGCCGCTGCGCCGGACCAGGAAGCGGAAGTAGGCTCCAGCGTCCGCCCTACCCCTCCTCCTGGCGCGCCGGAAATGACGCGCCTCTCCGGCGACCAGGCTACGCCAAAATGGCGACGCCCCGCAAACACGAGGCACCTTACGATCGCCGAAGGCTGGCTCCACTGAGCACCGGGAGAGAGAGGAGCCCGACTACCATCACCGCCGCGCGGGTGGTACGGGAGAGCGGACAGTCCCTGAAAAAAAGGTAAGAGGAAAAGAGTCCGTTTCTCAGGCAGCACCTGAGACATCAGACCCTTCCCAAGAAGATGCTCCCTCCGGAGGAGGAAACACAAAAACTGAGGAGTGCAAGGAGGGGCCTCCTTTTAAAAGGATGAAAGAAGGTGTTTCCTGATGGAGTGGGAGGATCATGATATCAAGGTGCTGTCCTGAAAGACGCCTCGGGAAAATGCCAATTTTGTTTGGGAGCCACGTCGCACGACCGCGCAATTGTCTGTTAAAGCGACGCAGTGCCGAATCGCAAAAAAACCTTGGGTCTTTAGGCAGCATTTTGGTCCGGGGCTTAAGTGGTTAAAGGGTCACTAAAAGGAAAAAAAAAAAAATGTTTTGCCGAAATGACTGTTTACAGGGTATAGAGACATACAAGTTTGATTCTTTTTAAAAATGATTACAAATCAATCATATAATGTGCCTGTAGGTTAGCTTCACTTTTAAACTGGTTTCATGTTCCTGTGAACGAGAGACACACAGAACAAAAACAAATCCAGGGCAGTGTTTTTAAAATTAATCTGATTGGTTCTGTTACGTTTTAGACACACAATAATGACAGCTTAGACCATTGTGAAAAGCTCCCAGTATGATTGTTATAAGGAAACAGGCAACCAGGAAGTGTGGAGATCACAGCAGAATTACAGCAACTTCAAAGCAAAAACGAACAATAAGGACATGAAACCAGTACTGCAGTAAGGTAAAGGAAGCTATTTAGCTTAAAAAAAAATAAAAAAATTCCTTAAGGACCCCTTCCCACCGATATACGTCAGCAGAATGGCACGGCTGGGCACAACGTACCTGTACGTTGTCCAGCCGTGGGGGTCGCGTGCACGCGACCCGGTCCAAAGCTCTGTGACCGCGGGACCTGCGGACCAGATCGCCGCTGGAGTCCCACGATCGGTCCCCGGATCTGAAGAACGGGGAGAGCTGTGTGTAAACACAGCTTCCCCGTTCTTCACTGTGGCGGCGTCAATCGTGTGTTCCCTTTTATAGGGAAAACACAATCAATGACGTCACACCCCCCTACAGTCAGAAACAGAGAAGGTCACACTTTAACCAAGGGGTTAACTCCCAAACTGCAATTGTCATTTTCATAGTAAACAATGAATTTTGCTGTGAAAATGACAACGGTCCCAAAACGTGTCAAAATTGTCCACCCTAATGTCGCAGTCACAAAAAAAATATATAAATCGCTGATTGCCGCCATTAGTAGTAAAAAATTAAATAAATGCAATAAAACTATCCCTTATTTTGTGAACGCTATAAATTTTGCGCAAACCAATCAATAAACGCTTTTTGCGATTTAAAAAAAAAATAAAAACGTATCGGCCTAAACTGAGAATTTTTTTTTTTATATATTTTTGGGGGATATTTATTATAGCAAAAAGTAAATATATTTTTTTTTCAAAATGTACGCTCTATTTTTATTTATTGCGCAAAAAATAAAACCGCAGAGGTGATCAAATACCACCAAAAGAAAGCTCTATTTGTGGGGAAAAAAAAAAGCCAATTTTGTTTGGGAGCCACGTCGCACGACCGCGCAATTGTCAGTTAAAGCGACGCAGTGCCGAATCGCAAAGACTGGCCGGGTCCTTTAGCTGCCTAAAGGTCCGGATCTTAAGTGGTTTAAAAAATTAATACAAAACACAGGAGGTGATCAAATACCACTGAAAGAAAGCTCTATTTGTGAGAGAAAAGAATACAAAAAAAAAAAAAAAAAAAAAAACTCATGTGGGTACAGTGTATGACCGCGCAATTGTCATTCAAAATGCATCAGTGCTGAAAATTGGTCTGGGGGGGGGTTTCAAGTGCCCAGTAAGCAAGTGGTTAAATAAGTAGTGGCAACCTCAATGCAAAGAGTAGATGCCTGGTCCTCTATGGGTCCAAGTAGCTGGAGATAAAGCTCACGAGGCGCAAAATCTCAAATAAAAAAACAAGTCTGCCACTGCAAAGATCGATCTACCACCAATCTACCTTCCAGCCTCTAGCTCAGGGATATGCAATTAGCGGACCTCCAGCTGTTGCAAAACTACAAGCCTCTGGGCATCATGCCTCTGGGCGTCATGCTATGCATAATGGGACTTGTAGTTCAACAGCTGGCGGTCCGCTAATTGCATATCCCTGCTCCAGCTTCTTATAGCTCCATACATATTCTGCAGCAATGAGATACCAATTTTCTTTATCACAACTTTTATTAGACAATTTAGTAAAAACCAGTTTACATGAATATAAATAAAAAAATTGCGCTCCTTCTCAGACACCATCAGTCCCTTTAATTCGTATGCAACTTTCTCCAGATTGCATCTGCAGATACAGAACACCTGTTGAGATGCCAGAAATCCAGAGAGCTCCCAACTTCCCTCCAATATCGCACCAAAATCTAAAAAGCAGACCTGCCAAGCCCCTTTACCTGCAAGTACAGAACACCTCACACTTTAAGGGACTGGGGAGAGGTTCTGTAGTCCAATAAGAAAGAATTGGGCAGAGAAGTTGGTATTTTTTTTAAAAACATTGCTAATCTTATCCCCTCCCTGGCTCCAACATTCAGGGGGTCATTTACTAAAACCGGCATGTGCAAAATCTGGCGCAGCTCTGCATGGAAACCAATCGGCTTTCAATGCCAAAGTTTAAATGAACAAGCTGAAGTTGGCCGCCATGCACCAGTTTTAATAGATCGCCCCCTAGTGTCTGAAAGAAGTTCGTCATTCCTTACCAGCTGCAATTGGCTGGGGCCCCAATAATAAAACGACACTTTGAACCTTGAACTCCCATGTGTACACTAGACCCGTCATTGCTCACGGCCAGAACTTAAAAGCCACCAAACACCCCAAAACCCTCCCCCCCCCCCTCCCTTTGTCACTCACATGCATTTTAAGATGGCTTTGTTTTTAAGCCTGAAAAATTTAGAAAGCCAATCAGCTTGGATTACAACATTAAGATCTGTTAGTCAGAATAAGGTCCCTTGAATGCAAAAGTGCCCCCCCCCCCCCACAAGTGTCACAAAATTGGGCACATTGTTAAAAAGGTTTAATTGAACATTGTTCATACAAATGTGTAGCCAGTTTATAGGAATACATTAGCCAAATGTTACAGCGGTCAATAAAAGCGACCGTAAAATAAAAACAAAAGGGCGATTCAACACATTTACAGGCAATGAGAACATAAAAGTTTAAGTATTTACATGTGAATGATTAAAAAATAAAATAAAAAAGGGGGCGGTCGGCTCTCATCGGATGCTCTGATGGATGATGCTTTTGCTGCTGCTCCTGGCCTTCTCCTTTTCCTTCTTTGTGGCGGGATCTACCTCGAAGCACTTCCATAGTCTCAAAGTCTCATCTGCTGCGGCGGAGGCCACGGTGCAACCGTCTGGACTCATCGCGAGATTGAGGACCCGTGCGCTGTGACCTGGAGGGGACGACACACGGCTCATTTTAACTTTGTAGAATACAAGGATGGTAATTAAAGGGGGGGGGGGGGTAGGTACTGTGCATGTAGTGCAATTGTTGAATTTTAACTCAAATGCCTTAGGCTGCAGGGGGGGGGGGGGGGGGTTCACATGTGTGGCTGCAGGTTCATGGCTGGGGGTCTGGTGGCAGTTTACTGGTTCAGAGGCAATTTTTTGCATGAATTAGCACCTGAACCAGACCCAAACACACATGCAACCTATCTGCAATCTGGACTGCAGCCACTCTTGACCTGTATGAACCTGCTCCAGAGAGACCGTCATACGGTCATCATGTGAATTGGATGGGGAGAATTGTAACCTGCATACATGCGAACCCAGTCTTACCGGCTGTGTGTAGCCCCCCCCCCCCCCAAGCGTGTCACGATCCTACTGGGTAAAATGACCGCACCAGCCAAGCAGACACTGACTGGAAAAGCGCCCAGAGGCGATTCAGTTTGCATGAGTAGCGCTATACAAGTCATTCATCCACCGAGTCTCTTGTCCCATGCCCAACTACCTGGAGATCCCCAGCAATGTACTGAATCAAAGACTAGGCCAGTGATGGCGAACCTTGGCACCCCAGACGTTTTGGAGTTGAGCATCATGGGAAATGTAGTTCCAAAACATCTGGAGTGCCAAGGTTCGCCATCACTGGACTAGGCAATGCATTTAAAAGTCAGCAGCTACAAATACTGTAGCTGCTTACTCATTAGGGCACTTACCTGTCCAGGAATCCAGTGGTGTCCTCACCTGAGCTGTCAACTAGGTACTCCAAATGCGGCACCTTTTAGGTGGAGCAACGCTTTAAATCTGAAAACAAAAGATGGGGTGCAGTGGCTTTGATTGAGCTGCCCCCCTTCTTACCCCGTGTTCTTTACAGAAAGGATACTCCCTAGCCCAGGGTTTGACAAACCATGGGCCCCAGGTCACAATTGCGACTAGAATTAGTGACCTGGGGCATTGTGCGTCTCCATGCGCTCACAATTGCATTGGGCGGTAATTGAGGGCGAGGCTTTGTGGCCTTCTGAATCTGGCACCATCTTGGTGGCTGTTGGTATGAAAAGTCAACCAGCAATGCTAATGGAGCTTCCCCTGTACGTTTTCACTGCCATCACCATATATATATATATATATATATATATATATATATATATATATATAAATATAAAAAAGGATTTTTGTACTCACCGTAAAATCCATTTCTCTGAGTTCATAGACGGACACAGCCTTCACTGACCTTAGGGTTATGCTTCTTCCTACCAGGAGATTTAGGCAGAATTCTACAGCACTTAAGGTGTTAAAAACTTTCCTTCATGCCGCTCCTCCCAGGGGGCGTGGCTCCCCCAGGCATAACCCACACCCTGCTTTAGCAGCCTCAGTTCGTAACAAGCAGTACAAACAAAGGAGGGGTGGGTGCTGTGTCCGTCTATGAACTCAGAGAAATGGATTTTACGGTGAGTACAAAAATCCTTTTTTCTCTTTCGTTCATAGACGGACACAGCCTTCATTGACCTTAGGGACGTCCCCAAGCAGTGTCAAAAAATTCGAGGGGTGGGAAAATAACACAGCAAAAACAGGTTACACCCCAAACAAAAACCGGAGTTACTCAACGGAGGAACTCCAACCTTAAACTGCCGCCTGTAACACCCTGCGGCCGAAGGAGGCATCAGAAGATGCACTCACATCCACCATATAAAACTTTGAAAAAGCGTGGGACGACCAGGTCGCAGCCTTACACACCTGTAACACAGAGGCTTGGTGTCGGAAAGCCCAAGAGGCCCCGATCGCCCTGGTCGAATGCGCCATGACCCGAAAGGCCTGAAGCACAACCTGTCGGATCCACCTGGAAATGGTGGCCGACGAGACTGCCAGGCCCTTACTGGGACCGGACGCAGACACGAACAGCGAGTCCGACATCCGGAACGGAGCTGTCGCCGACAAGTAAACTCGAAGGGCCCGAACCACATCCAAAGAATGTAAAGTGGCCTCCTTCGGGTTCTTCGGGTTCTTCGGCTGAGGACATAAGGATGGAAGAACAATGTCCACATCCAAGTGAAAAGCCGAAACGACCTTAGTGAGAAAAAACGGCTGCGGCACCACCTCATCCTTACGGATGACCAAGCAGGGAGCCTTGCAAGACAAGGCCGCCAGAACAGACAGACACCCGTCTGATCGAGGTAATTGCTACCAGAAATAAAATCACCTTTTGTGACAATAAACAAAAAACCTCCCGAATGTCCTCAAAGGGAGCATCCTGAAGCACTGAAAGGACTAAATTCAAGTCCCATGGGGGTAATGGAGGGCGCACCGGAGGGGCCACCTGCCAGACCCCCTGACCCAACGCACGCACCGAGGAGTGCGATGCCAAGGGTCGCTGCAAGTAAAAACAGCCAGAGCAGAAATCTGGCTCCTAACCGTACGTAAGGCGAGAGCCTGAACCACTCCCTGCTGCAAAGACAGCAGAATCCTGAACACAACGCATGTACTAGAGTGCCAGTTCATCTCCCCACACACAGAGAAGTAGGCCTTCCATGTATGAGGAAAAAACCTACGTGAGGTAGACTTCCGTGCAGGCAGCACGGTAGAGACCACCAAGCCCAATAGGCCTCGGTCCTTAAGCCCCTGGCTCTCAACAGCCACGCCGCTAAGGCCGGTGACTGTGAAACAGGGTGGAAGATCGGACCCTGTAACAGAAAATCAATTCTCAGGGGAAGACGCTAGGGGGCGTCTGCCAGCAGACGCACCTGGTCCGCGTACCAGAAGCGACGCTGCCAATCTGGGGCAATCAGGACCGATAGAATCCCTACAGCTTCTACTCTGCGCAGCAGGCGAGGAAGAAGCTTCCGAGGAGGGAAGGTGTAAAGTAGGCGACAGCGGCCCCAAGGAGCCACCAACGCGCCTGACGCGTCCGCCCACGGGTCCTTAAACCTGGCCACGAACCGTGGCACCTACCGATAGAGACGGGACGCTAGAAGGTTCACGTCCAGAGTGCCCCACTTTCGGCAGACCCCGAAACACCTGCGGGTGGAGAGACCACTCTCCTTGGCCCAGTGCAGTGCGACTTAGGTAGTCGGCTAGCCAATTCCGTATTCCCGGAATGTACCCAGCCGATAGAGCCGGAACGGACCCTTTGGCCCACCGAAAGGATGCGCGCGACCCCCGTCGCTGCAACAGAACTCTGTGTGCCTCCCTGATGATCAACCTACGCCACGGACGTGGTGTTATCGGACAGGATCCTGACCGGTCAGGCCTGTAGATCCAGGGACCACCTGGCAAGGCAAAGCTTGATTGCTCGGAGCTCCAGAACGTTGATCAGTAAGCAGGACTCCACCTGAGCCCAGTGCCCCTGGGCTGACTGGGTGCCCCAAGCGCCCCTCCCCAACCGGAGAGGCTGGCATCCGTCGTGACCACTGTCCAGTGGCCTGCAGAAAAAAGACTTTCCGGCCCGAAGCACCGGAAACGCCAGCCACCACACCAGGGGAGACATGATCAGATGACTAAACTGAATCTGGTAATCCAGAGATGACGGAAGCTAGTCCCATCATGACAGCAGTTCCCTCCGTAGTACCCTGGCGTGGAATTGGGCATAAGGAACCGCCTCGAAAGAGGCTACCAACTGACCCAGAACCTTCCTGCAGAATCGCAGAGATGACCGCTTCTGGGTCGGCAACTGCTGCACAGCAGATAGCAGAGTCTGAAGTTTTTCCGCTAGGAGAAAAACACTCCCGCCCCGGAGGAATCCAGGACCAGTCCCAGGTATCCCTGAGACGGAATCAACCCTGATTTCAGGACAATCCAGAAACCAGCCGAACACTCGGAGAGCCTGACACGTGATAGACACGGCTCCACCAATGCAGAGCTCGAAGAAGCTCGTAGGAGAATGTCGTCCAGACATCCCATGATAACAAACCCCCGCTGTCACAGCCGGGCCAGTATCGGGATGAGCACCTTGGCGAAAACCCGCCGAATGGGAAGGACACCATTGAAAATGGCCCCCCCCCCCCCCGACCGCAAAGCACAGAATCTCCGGTGGTTTGAGGATATGCAGGTACACGTTCATGACATCCAAGGATGCCAGAAAATCCCCCTGATGAAGTGCCGCTATTACCAAGCGAATCGACACCACCTTGACAAAACAAAACGAGGGACTTGAGGCCCAGGATCGACCGGGCCCCATCCTCCGTGGGGACACAAACAGAATGGAGTAAAACCCCGAGACCGTTCCAACGAGGGAACTGGCACAATCACTCCCCTGACCAGAAGATCCTGGACAGCCCCCGACGGAGTCAACCGGCGAACCGGAGGAGGCCAGAAGCCGGAGGGAAAAAACCTGTTTGGCAGACAAGAGAGAAACTCAATCTTGTACCCCAAGGAAAACACTTCGCAATGCGAAGCCAGTCTCCCACCCGAGACACGGGCGGGAGCAGACCTTCAGGCGGAAGCAGGTATGTCCGCAGACTTGTTAGGCATGCGGTATCAGGTGCGCTGCTACCCCGCAGCGGGGATTCAAGCACCATGTAGACCTACCCCCACCGCACAGGGCGAGCGAAAAAACGCTCGGAGGTAGGCAAGGAGGGTCCTTGTACAGGGCGAGGTCCCGAGCCCTTCCCAGACTGTGGGAACAGCATGCGCTTACCACCCGTGGCATCCTCAATGATGCCAGTCAGGGAAGACCAAAAAGGACCGTTCACCCTTAACGGCCATCACCAAGGCCACCTTAGAGGTCCTTCTTCCAGCTCCTGCAGCAGGAGCTTCGCCCTTTAAGTCGGGGCCTGACCAGGGCCCCGGCCAGAGCCGGCCTCACCGCCGAACCCACCACCGTGAATAGGGAGCGGGCCACGGCCTCCACTCTCCTATCAGCGGGATCCTGAAATGCAGGAGCCCCTTCCACAGGCAACGTGGTGGCCATGCGCAGTCTGGGTCCACTGGCGGAGGAGAGACCTACTTTTTTTTTTTTTAAGCCCCCCTCAAGGGGGTAACAGGTTGCAAAGTTTTTTGACAAACTTTTTGCGGTGCATCCCATTCCTTGTATAACATATTGTCCAAATAAGGAACACAAGGAAACCCTTCAGCGGTGCGTGGTAGTGTGCTGGTACTGACACGGAGGTGTCTCCGCCACATCCTCAATTTTTAGAGTCTCACGCACCGCAGAAACAAGAGCTCCAACAAATTCTTGCCAGCAACTGACTGCAGCAGAGTCATCCTCACTATCCATAAGGGTTAAACCCGCAGCCTCTGACATAACAGAACCAGAAAAAAAAAACAGCGATTCTGTGTCATCCCCAGAAGCAGGCTTCAGGGAGGGGGCGCTTTTTTACCCCCCATCCGGGCACCAGCTGCTTCAAAACTGGCAAGAAACCCAGTACAGCCAACATAACAGATGTGGCAGGGGAAGGGGCATTAAGGGTTAACTCAGGCATAGCTTGAGTTCCATAGTGTCAGCGCCGAGTCACCCACCCTGCAAGGCAGGACAAAAAAACCCCACTGGTCACCTCCTTGCTGCTATTGCAGAGCATGGGGGCCCCCGGTATTCACCACCCCACCCAGCTGCAGAGGGAGCTGAAAAACCTCAGGTGTGCTCTGATGTGCTTGTTATAATGTGTATTCACCTCATGGAAGATTCACAGCGTTTCACAGCACTAAAAACTGGTAAAAAAGACCAGAGGCTGTGATGAGTCATCTCAGGGAAGAATCACATCGTTACCAAGGAGATTTCCAAGATGGCCACCATCTGAGGTAAAAATTACCTCATAGAACACAGCAGCACTGGCTGTGCTTTGTCTGGTAAAAATTACCTCATAGAACACAGCAGCACTGGCTGTGCTTTGTCTGGTAAAAATTACCTCATAGAACACAGCAGCTTTGTCACCTCAGAAAAGAATCACAGCGTTACCAAGGAGATTTCCAAGATGGCCGCTGTCTGAGGTAAAAATTACCTCATAGAACACAGCAGCACCCCCCAGAGTAACAACACAGTACCCCTAACAACACACGGGCTCCGGTGGTAACAAAGAAAACCCAGGAGGCCCCCCTTCACAGCCACTACCCAGTCAGGGGAAGGAGGGAGAGGAAGGGGAGAGAGGAAAGCAGGGCGGACCCTCAGTCGACCTCCCCAGGGAAAACCACCAGCCAGACCACTTACCTGAGTAAGGGGCCACTACTTACCTGTCCTGCGACTACCCGGCTGGAGGTATCCCAGACAGAACCAACGTCCGTAAACGGCATGGCTGTCGGCCAGACACACTGTGACAAAGCCATAGAGACCGGTCATATGTGTGCCCTAGAACCGAAGTTCCCCGGCCGCCCCTGGAGCAATGGGGCCTGTCGTGGACGTCCCAAAGCTGAGCTGAGGGCCGGCACACGCTCGAAGGCCGAAAATGGGGGGACTACAAGGGTCGAGGACCCAGCCTGTCACCCAGTCGGCTGTTGATAGAAGAATCGCAGGATTCAAAATGCAGGAACAAAACAATAAAAAAGCGAGAAAAATCGCCAGAAAAAAACTCCAGAGTCCAGGAACTCCAGAGAGAGCCTTGACCTCCTGTCGTTAGGCAGAAAACAAACTGAGGCTGCTAAAGCAGGGTGTGGGTTATGCCTGGGGGAGCCACGCCCCCTGGGAGGAGCGGCATGAAGGAAAGTTTTTAACACCTTAAGTGCTGTAGAATTCTGCCTAAATCTCCTGGTAGGAAGAAGCATAACCCTAAGGTCAATGAAGGCTGTGTCCGTCTATGAACGAAAGAGAAATTATATATATATATATATATATATATATATATACACACACACACACACACACACACACACACACACACACACACATATATACATACACACACACACATACATACATACATACATATACACACACACACACTACATGTTAGAGGGCTAGAATTATTGCTCTCGCTCTACCAATCGTGGCGATACCTCATGTGTCATTTGACCACCACTTTCATATGCGTTCACTTCTGCGTGTGAGCTCGGCGGGACGCGTTCCTGGCTCCTAGATTCCAAGCAAATTCCAAGCATTGTCATGCTAGGATCCTACTCTGCAGTCGTTGCATGGGCCTGATGCCATAATGCCTTCCAACAGCTGCTGGCTCTCCTAGGCCCGACTACACCCCTCCTTTACTGGATGGAAAAGTATAGTGCACCAGTGAATCCTGGGATAGGCACATCATGCATATCAGGAGGCACCACCATTATTCTAGGCAAGATGGGGAGGGGCACCAACCCAGGATCTAAAAAAAAAGCCAGACCGACATTTGTGGTCTCAGCAGTAACCTTGGAGGGTTTTGTTCCAAGGCAAGTAGAATGTGCCAGTATGCAATGCATACTCATGGCCTTGCAGAGATTATGTGGTTAAAAACAAAATAAAGTCTTGTCTGAGTGCTTCCAGGACTGAAAACCAGTGGAATTTCCTTTACTTTGGCACTTGTGGGACAGGAAGGGATGGAAAACCTCCAAGTTCTAGCGCCCCCCAGAGTATACTTCCATTGTAATTGTAGCTCTTACCTTTCAGCTCTGAAACCCGGGTCATTGTTGGATACTTCCAGATGACAAGCTGGTTCTGTGCAAACCCATGGCCGGAGATGAGTTCTTTGTACATTGTGGACCACAGTATAGAGCAGACCTAGAGGAGGAGATTTGAGCTTTTAGCAAGGCCAAGCCATGTCAAAGCGATCAAACACAAACCAGCTGCAGTCCACTTACCTGGGAGTGGGTGTCCACAGCGTTTAGACATGTTCCAGAGCACACATTCCAGATCCTGATATGTCTGTCACTTGTTCCCCCACCGGTTGCCAGCACATTAGACTGCCATGGGCACCAGGCCACAGCCTAAGAAAGAAAACAAGAGCATTAATATCCTCCCTACAATGGAGCTCTCAGAAGAGATCAAAACCTTTGGCTCCTGCCAGACAAATCCTGCAATGAGGGAGCAGGGGGTGCGACTGTGTGCATCTATGGACACATGCAGCCCAGCTTGCAAGAGCTGTTTAAAGGTTCAGTATTCTGTTTAAACCAAACATGTTATACTTGCCTCCACTGTGCAGTTCGTTGTGCACAGAGAAGCCCTGATCCTCATCTTCTGGGGTCCCTCGGCAGCTGTCTGCCTCTCCCCGCAAGAGCCAAGCCCCCCTCTGGGAGGAGCTCTCCCAAGGGGGCTAACTTTTGGGCACGCTCCTGTGTGTATTACTCAGCCCCCCCAGTGCGCCGCATCATTGATTTGCTTGACAGCAGCAGGAAGCAATGGCTGCACTGCCATCATCCAATGAAGAGCCCACAGGAGCTGGAGGAAAGCAACGCAGGATCACGCCCATGGAGATTCAGGGCTCAGGTAAGTAAAACAGGGGCTTGGGGGCTGGAGAAAGCAAGGTGTTTTTCACCTTAATGCATGGAGAGAAAAAAAAATAAAAAAGGGGCCCATCACACCAGGAACAATCCACCATACTACATGCAGGACAGGCTCACCTTGACTGCCCCCTGGTGTTGTGTGAAGGTTTGCACCGGTGTGAACTCTCCAGAATCCCCCTGGACAGAAGGCCAGATGTTCACCAGGTTGTCATTTGCCCCGCTGGCCAGGTAGCGGCCATCTGGAGACCATTTCAGGCCGCAAACCTCCTGCGTGTGTCCGGACAGCGTGGCGACGTGATGCTGAGAGACTCGCACATCGTGGTGATGGATTTGACCAGTCCGAGAACCGCTGGGATAACAAAGTAGAACAAGAGTCAGAAAGATCACACATCCACAGTTGTACACAATGCAAAAAATATATAACGCTGGAGTTATCCGCTTATCCATTTTCCTTCTCCCCAAGGAAGTAGGAAACGTAATTGCCTTGTTTTAGATAAATTGCACAAAACCCCTGCAACATGGGTGAATGGATGCATTATGACATCACAATTCCTTGGAGACTTTACATTGTAAATTGAGATTGTGAAGTATTTTTAACTTGTACATGTCATATTTGCCTCCACTGTGCAGCCCTCCCTGCATCAGATAGTCGCCTAGGAGAAGTGCTCTCCCGGGGGGTCCATACACATGAATGCCAGACTTAGCCCTGCCCACAGGTGCCTGTGTCATTGGATTTGATTGACAGCAGCAGGAGCCAATGGCTGAAGTGCTCCCTGAGGGTCCATAAACATAAATGCCGACTTGGTCCTGCCCCCCAGGTGCCCGTGTCATTGGAATTGATTGACCTCCAATCACCTGACCTTTATCTATCCATCAGCATGCATGTGCTTCCACTGAGAGACTTTACATTTTAGAGTTAGGACTGCAGTACACAGAGAGCCTTGACGGGGCCTGCAGCCTACACATGCATTTGCAAATGCGTGAAACCAAACCTCTGTTTTTAAACGCATACTGTTAGAATATCCAAGCTCAAATTCACCTGTCTAACAGTATGCGTTTAAAAAACGGTTTAGTTGCACGCATTTGCAAATGCATGTGTAGGCAGCAGGCCCCGTCAAGGCTCTCTGTGTACTGCAGTCCTAACTCTAAAATTTAAAGTCTCAGTGGAAGCACATGCATGCTGATGGATAGAGGGAAGGTGACTGGAGGTCAATCAATTCCAATGACACGGGCACCTGGGGGCAGGGCCAAGACGACATTCATGTCTATGGACCATCAGGGAGCACTTCAGCCATTGGCTCCTGCTGCGGTCAATCACTTCAACAAATGTCACTGCCCCTACCTATGACTGGGTCTATACAGTAAGGAGTGCTGGAAAGGGCATGTATACATACAAAACCATAGAATATCCAAGCTCAAATTCACCCGTCTATGTTTTTGTATATATACATGCCCTTTCCAGCGCTCCTTACTGTATAGACCAGTCATAGGTAGGGGCAGTGACATTTGTTTTTTGAAGTGATTGACAGCAGCAGGAGCCAATGGCTGAACTGCTATCTATCCAAACAGTTGGGACCCCATGGAGTGAGGGACAGAGCGCCCCTGCTGAGGGAAATTTGAGACTTAGGCAAATTTAAATAAATAAAAAATAAAAGGGGCTGGTCACTACCAAAAAATGTCACCTTAATGCATAGGGTGCATCAAGGTGGATCATGAGGGTTTATAACCTCTTTTAAAAAAAAAAAAAAAAAAAAAAAAAAAAAGCCTTTACCAGCACTTTTAAATAGAAAAAAAAAAAACACATATTGTTATACTTGCCTGCTCTGTTGCAGTGGATTTGCACAAGGCAGCCTGGATCCTCTTCATTCTATGCATTAAGTTGAAAACCTTTGCGCTGCAGCAGGACTCAGGAGTGCACCTGCACAAGTGCCCCCATGGAATGTGACTCCATGTGGGGGCATTTGAGGAGCAGAGAGTGCCACCCAAGAGGATTGGGGCCAATGTGCAAACCCCTTGCAGAGGAGGTATGACTAACAAAACAAACCTTTAGTCACTTTAAGTATCTTAATTTTTTTATACCAAACTACTCCAGAAATGACATTCCATAAAGAAACTTCTATTGTCTATGAAGGCTGTAAATAAAGTTGCATTTTGAACAGACTCACCTGGACAGGATATGGTTGTTCCAGGTCAAAGCACCAACACGTGATGAATGGCTGGCCATATTACGCAGACGCTTTTGCTGCTGAACATCCCAGAGCTGGAGAAGGGAGATAAGATGTTAGAATACTCAAACACACATGTGATAGGCCCTCACAGTAAAACTCTAGCTTCTATTCCAAGTGCAATTCCTCTAGTGACACAACACCAACTGTCCTCACAGAAGTTGTGTCAGTCCCAAAGAGGTTTATTTATCCAAGACGATTTGCCATTACTTGCTTTTGAGTGGAATTCCAGGTATTGCCATTTGCATCGTTACATTGATCCAAATGATGCAATATACATACAATAGCTGGCCAATGCCATTGGAAATCACAGATACACTACAGCAGGGGTCTTCAAACTATGGCCCTCCAGTTGTTCAGGAACTACAATTCCCATCATGCCTAGTCATGTCTGAATGTCAGTTTTACATTGCCTCATGGGAAGTGTAGTTCCACCACAGCTGGAGGGCCGTAGTTCGAAGATCCCTGCACTACAGTGACCTCCACAAGGTTGGCCGCTCAGCACAGAGAATGCTTTGCATTTCCTAAATCATGGGTCTTCAAACTACAGCCTTCCAGTTGTTCAGGAACTACAATTCCCATCATGCCTAGTCATGTCTGAATGACAGTGTGTTACGATGCCTCATGGGATCTGTAGTTCTGCAACAGCTGGAGGGCCGTAGTTTAAGGATCCCTGTCCTAAATGAATTCAAAAACTGTTCTGATTGGATGAACTGAGAGACTGACAACAGATCACCTAGTAGTGGCATCTAGTGAATTTCAGCTTCCAGGGGCATCAGCCATGGTGTATACATGGTGACATTGTGCAGTTTGGATTAGAGCAACACGATATACATACCTGGAATTCTGAAAGGTTTTGTTCAAGATCCTGTTCCCTTAAAGCAGGGGGGGGGGGGGGGGGTCTCCAAACTTGTTAAACAAAGGACCAGTTTACTGTCCTTTGGGCTTCAGGGGGGGCCAAAATTTGGCCAATGTGAGTAGAACATGTCCCGGCATCAGCGGAAGTAAACCTTGTCCCCGTTATTGACTTTAACAGAAGGAATAGAGCTCCACCGATGGCATCAATGGGAGAAATGATGCCCCATTATTGGTCTTGGTAGTAGAAACAGTACCCCATCAATGGGGTCAGTGGGAGGAATGATGCCTCATCATAGTAGAAGGAACAGTGCCCCATCGATGGGGTCAGTGGGAGGAATGATACCCCATAATTGGTCTTGGGGGAAGCAGTGCCCCAGTGATGGTGTCAGTGGGAGGAATTGGCCAATGTGAGTAGAACATGTCTCTGCATCATGGGGAATAACATTGTCCCGTTATTGGTTTTAACAGAAGGAATGGTGCGCCATCAATGGTGTCAGTGGGAGGAATGATGCCCCATAATTGGTCTTAGTAGGGGAAGCAGTGCCCCATTGATGGGGTCAGTGGGAGGAATAGTGCCCCATATTGTCTCAAGGAGAGCAATCCCCATTAATAGCATTAGTGGGAAGACTAGTGCCCCATCATTGGTCTTGGGAGGAATTTTGCCCAATTGATGGTGTCAGTGAGAGGACTGGTGCCTCATTGTCAAAACAATGTCCCGAGGGCCGATAGAAGCATAGGGCTGCATCTGGGCCACAGTTTGGAGACCACTGCCTTAAAGCATGGGTGCTCAACCTGTGGCCCTCTAGCTGTTGTAGAACTAGACATCCCATGAGGCATTGCAAGCCACCGACAGTTACAAGCTTGACTCACAAAGGCAGAGGCACGATGAGAATTGTAGTTTCGCAACAGCTGGAGGGCCACAGGTTGAGCACCCATGCTTAAAGTCTGCTATGGAGCACAGTGCTTGTGCTGTATAATTTGGCCCCTTTAAAACCTGGCTATACCCTTCCCCTTGTATGCCAACACCGATATATCAGGGCTGCCGAGCCCTGACACCGTCGTCAGCGTACATGCCTCCGTTACACACTGCCCTGCTGTCCTCATCCCCCTCCATCTGCTTGTACCAGTGCCCATCCGCCTCCAGATGAAACCCACCTGCACTTCAGCATTGCTGGTTCCCACAGCCAGATAGTTCCCCTCTTTGATCCAGGAGACGGATGAAATGTACTCATCTGGTTGCTGTATCTGTAGTAGGAGGATGATGTCTCCACTCATGTAGTTCCAGAGGTAGACCGAGTCATTCAGAGCTACAGCCAGCAGGTTCTGTGAGCTCCAGTCGATCAGATTCAGATCTGAAATGTAGACAAGGATTAGAGGCCTGAGGTATGACAGGAAAGAAAGCGAGGATTATCCAAGACGGGACTTACAATAATCATTTCTGATCTCAGGAGCGTCAAGGACTCTGTCAGGCATCGACGGGATGTATCGGGTGGGTTTTTTGCTGGATCCAGGGGTTGCTTTTTGGCTGTATAAAACCTTCAGGTTGTTTTGATAGCCTGCAAGAAGAAAATACTGTGAGGACCAGTCGCATCGAGCAACGCAAACCTACATCTGATGTGCAAGCAGCCATTAGATTAAAGCAAACTGGACATCTTGTGCTCACCTTGCATTTTATACCCACCCCACTGTACCCTCCAGCTGCCAGCGCTTGTTTAGGGTGAGACTGAAGCTTCCTCCCTGAGATATGCAGGTCATATCCCAGGATGCTTCACTTCCCCCCCAAAAGCTGAAGGGCAGGCCTGGTGCACATTAAGGGGGCTTCCTGGACCAGAAGAGGTACCCAATGACGTCAGGACCAAAGATGGTGGCACTAGACAGCACAATGCTGGATTCACTGGTTAGGTCAGCAACACTGTAAAGCCAGGCACAACTTGGTGGGTGGGGGGGATAAGAGACTGGGAATAGACAGGCAGCCCTACAAAGCCAAATTCACCACATGCCCCCAAAGTTGTACATTTTCCCCTCGCATCTGAAGACCTTTCTTCAGTTCCCTTTCAGAGCCCAGATGTACACTAGCGAAGCCTTCTACCCCTAGGGCAGGGGTGGCAAACTCAATTTCTTGTGATGGCGATGATCATGTAAAGCAGGGGTGTCAAACGAAATTTCATTGTGGGCCGCATCAGCATTATGATTGTTCTTAAAAGGGCCGGTTGTATCTGTAAGATTAGATGTCCAGCGCATTCCCTTACATTAGATATGAAGAGGCCCCCCCCACCATCAGAAGTTGAGTCCCCACATCACAGTGCACCCCCTTTCCTTATGCTGCTGGATGCATTGCTCAAAAGCAGAAAGTAGGGGGCTGGAGCTCTCCTGTAGCTAAAGGAGAGGTGTGAGGAGCACATGAAACGGCCTGGAGGGCCGGATTCGGCCCACGGGCCTTGTGTTTGACACCTGTGCCCTAGGGTGTGCAGAAACACTGGGGACAAAAGTTTGTCAGGAGTATACAGACTGAGCACTGTAGGCGAATCTACATCAGACGGTCTGCGCTCCGAGTACATGTACAGCCTCTTCCTCTACACACCTTCAGGGGCATTAACGGGTTTGCCTCCAAGCTTTAGGATTTTGGCTTCTTCCATGTCAAAGCCGTTCAGGTTGACAGCCCAAGCCTTCTGCTGCTCCTGTAAAAAAAAAACACATGACAGATATCAGTAGCGCCCTGTTTGGGGGTGAAAAAAATAAAAATAAAATTTGTAACATCAACCCATTCTGTGCATGTACTGTGCTAGACCCCAGCGGGAGATTTGGGAAAAGCCGTGCAAGTCACACTAATACACCCCCCCCCCCCCTCCATACAATACTATGGAAATACACTTGCAAGCCAGTATAGCTGTGGGCAGGTCATTACCAGGTACTGTTCCATCATACCTACCCCCACCAGTGCCCAGGACAGCCTTCTCCTGCCCACCCCTGCAGCAAGCCCACCCCGATGGAACATGGAGGACAATGCAAGGACTGTTCTGCGGTATGATGCCAACATGAGTGAATGTAGCAGAGTATACTGTACCCTCTTGGTTGGCGATAGGTCTTCAGGCTCATTCTCTTTACTCAAGAGGAAGCTGGCTACATCCATTTGCATTGTACTCCGGTTGGGTATGAAGCGATCTCCTCCGGCTCTGGAAGGCGTGCCCTGCATTTTACCCTGCGACTTCCCTGAAAGTCAAAATATATCATTAATGTCAACCCAATAGCCCACTTAAAGTGGGACTAAACTCCTACATCATTTTCAGCTATAGGCGAGCTTACTGATTAGGTACAGTAAATCTCTCCTAAACATGCACCATTTAGAACAGAGGTAGGCAACCTGGTGCCCGCCAGCTGTTGTGAAACTACATTTCCCATAAGGCATTGCAAGGCAGTTACAATTCCTCCCAGAGGAATGATGGGACTTTTAGTTCTGCAACAGCTGGAGAGCCCTCAGGTCGCCTACCCCTGGTTTAAAAGATATTTAAACTCGATGCAACCGGTGATGTCACCTGCGCTCTGAAGGAACGCCACACCCGTTTGTAATCCACGGCGCACGTGCAGGAGTGACATTATGGCGGCTTGTCCAAAGGGCCAGAGTCACCAACCCCAGAAGGAAGACCAGGCGAGGATGGAAGCCCTGGCAGCATGCCGCTTGAGCTTTGTTTTAAGAAAAGTTTCACATAATGTAGAGCTGCACAATCGTATAAAAAAAAAAAAAAAAAAAAAAGAAAAGAAAAACCTCCAATCTCGATTCAACACTCACAGCATGACCCACGTTAGAAACAGCACAGCATGCATCTTCCAATGCTGGCGCATACGCAGAAGAAATCGCTGAATGGCAATTTGCAAATATCTCCTATACTGTGCAGGTCTGGGAGATATTTCAAGCGCCTACAGGTAAGCCTTAATCTAGGCTTACCTGTAGGTCAGGGATATGCAATTAGCGGACCTCCAGCTGTTGCAGAACTACAAGTCCCATGAGGCATAGCAAGACTGACAGCCACAAGCATGACACCCAGAGGCAGAGGCATGATGGGACTTGTAGTTTTGCAACAGCTGGGGGTCTGCTAATTGCATATGCCTGCTGTAGGTTAAAGTGGTCTGTAAGGGTTTACAACCACTTTCAGGGCCAATACCAATTTTTCAGCTGCCTTAAATTTTTTATATATATATATATATATATATATATATATATATATATATATATATATATATATATATATATATATATATATATATATATATATATATATATATATATATATATATATATATATAATTTTTTTCCCCCCTAAATCGCTTCCTTTTCCTTAGTGCAGCCCTCCTTCACTTACCTCACCCTTCCATTTTGCTTTTAAATGTCCTTATTTCTTCTGAGAAATCCTCACTTCCTGTTCTTCTGTCTGTAACTCACCACAGTAATGTGAGGCTTTCTCCCTGGTGTGGAGTGTCGTGCTCGCCCCCTCCCTTGGACTACAGGAGAGTCAGGACGCTCTCTACGTTGCAGATAGAGAAAGGAGCTGTGTGTTAGTGGGCGTCCTGACTCTCCGGTAGTCCAAGGGAGGGGGCGAGCACGACACTCCACACCAGGGAGAAAGCCTCGCATTACTGTGTGGAGTTACAGACAGAAGAACAGGAAGTGAGGATTTCTCAGAAGAAATAAGGACATTTAAAAGCAAAATGGAGGGATGAGGTAAGTGAAGGAGGACTGCACTAAGGGAAAGATAGATATTAAGGGAAAAAAAAAAAAACCCACATACAACACACCGGTGGTAGAACTGCCTGGATGGCAAAGGTCTCACTTGTGACTGGGCCCTGGCGTTCCACCACTGTAAAGGGACAGCAGGAAGGTGGGCCACTGTGGGACCGTAATAAAGGGAACCAAGGATCAGGGGGGGGGGGGGACCTTCATGGTTTCCTGCACCATGGCCCCCGTACACACACACCCCACCACCCTGTTACACACCTGGGGTCCTGGATGGAGTCCTGCTGGCGCTGTGTGACCGGTTTGCGGCCTTCATCGGTGACAGGACACTGGTGTTCACGGAGGTATTGGTGGAGGAGCAGGTCCCTTCCTTCGCCTTCCGCTGCCAGCGGGCCATGGGGGCGTTTGTGATTGGGGCGTCCAGCTTGAGGATGCTGTTCAGGTCGTTTTCAAAAACAAAGTGAGCCATGATCTCTAATCTGCAGGAGAGAGAATGAGGGACGGACAACTAGATTACAGCACACCAGCCCCTCTGTCCCCTACGGATAAAGCCACCCCCACGCCAGCCTCTGCCCCCCTTCAGATAAAGAGGCCAGTATGGTATAGCAAGAAAGGGTGGCAGTATAATATAACATTGAGAGGCGAGTGTAATATGGGAGGGAGGTGGGGGTGAGCATTTTATTAATACAATACAGGGAGGCCAATACAATATAAATATAACAGGGGGGGGGGGGGGAACATAATAGGTCAGTGGGGATGGGGAGGCCAGTATAATAATGAGGGGAGTCCAGTAGAGTATAATTTGTGTGGAGGGGGGATATTATAGGGAGGCCAGCATTATAAAAAGGGAAAGCAAGACAAATATGTTAGGGGGGAGGGCAGTACAACATGAGAAGATCTGACATACAGGAAGGGGAGGCCAGTATAGAGCAGCGAGGGGGGAGGCCAGTATAGAGCAGCGAGGGGGGAGGCCAGTATAGAGCAGCGAGGGGGGAGGCCAGTATAGAGCAGCGAGGGGGGAGGCCAGTATAGAGCAGCGAGGGGGGAGGCCAGTATAGAGCAGCGAGGGGGGAGGCCAGTATAGAGCAGCGAGGGGGGAGGCCAGTATAGAGCAGCGAGGGGGGAGGCCAGTATAGAGCAGCGAGGGGGGAGGCCAGTATAGAGCAGCGAGGGGGGAGGCCAGTATAGAGCAGCGAGGGGGGAGGCCAGTATAGAGCAGCGAGGGGGGAGGCCAGTATAGAGCAGCGAGGGGGGAGGCCAGTATAGAGCAGCGAGGGGGGAGGCCAGTATAGAGCAGCGAGGGGGGAGGCCAGTATAGAGCAGCGAGGGGGGAGGCCAGTATAGAGCAGCGAGGGGGGAGGCCAGTATAGAGCAGCGAGGGGGGAGGCCAGTATAGAGCAGCGAGGGGGGAGGCCAGTATAGAGCAGCGAGGGGGGAGGCCAGTATAGAGCAGCGAGGGGGGAGGCCAGTATAGAGCAGCGAGGGGGGAGGCCAGTATAGAGCAGCGAGGGGGGAGGCCAGTATAGAGCAGCGAGGGGGGAGGCCAGTATAGAGCAGCGAGGGGGGAGGCCAGTATAGAGCAGCGAGGGGGGAGGCCAGTATAGAGCAGCGAGGGGGGAGGCCAGTATAGAGCAGCGAGGGGGGAGGCCAGTATAGAGCAGCGAGGGGGGAGGCCAGTATAGAGCAGCGAGGGGGGAGGCCAGTATAGAGCAGCGAGGGGGGAGGCCAGTATAGAGCAGCGAGGGGGAGGCCAGTATAGAGCAGCATTACACAATGATAAGGGAGGACAGTATATTATGGTATAATGACAGGAGGGGGTGTAGTATATTATGAGGGGAGTCCACTATCATTATATAGGAAGCCAGTACAAAATAATAATTGGGAGGCAGTATAGTTTAACATAGGAGGTCATTGAAATATAAGGGTAGGTGAGGCCAGGATAGAATAATGGAGGGGAGGCCAGGGCAATATGAGGGTGGGCAGCATAATATGGGGAGGGCAGTAAAGCATAACATAGGAGAGGTGGTGAGGCCAGGATAGAATAATGAGGAGGCTGGAATAATATGACAGGGGAGTCCAGTATGGTAGAATTTGAGTGGGGGGGGGGGGGGATATATAGGGAGGCCAGTACAGCAAAACATGGGAGGTCAATGAAACATAGGGGGGAGGGGAGGCCGGTATATTATAGTATAATGTATTATATAACAGAAGATATCAGTGGAGGCCAATATAAGGGAGGCGAGGCCGGTATGAGAACATTACAGGATAGGGGAGTCAGAGAATATATCTATATATCTCAGACTCCCCTATCCTTCTGTAATGTTCTCATATACCGGCCTCACCTCCCTTATACCGGCCTCCACTGATCTCTTCTGTTATATAATACATTCTATCGGTCTCACCTCTCCTTATATTCCATTGACCTCTCCTATGTTATGTCCCCCCCCCCCACTATTATTTATATTGGACTGCTTCGCCTATATTATAATCCCCCCCCCACCAAATTATAGCATATTGGACTCCCCTCATTATATACAATACCCCCCTTACAATATATTATGATAAGGGGGGGTTGTATATAATATAGGGGAAGCAGTCTTATATAAATAATAGTGGGGGGGGGGGGGCGCATTACAACATAGGAGAGGTCAATGGAATATAAGGAGAGGTGAGACCAATAAAATAGAATGTATTATAACAGAAGATATCAGTGGAGGCCAATATAAGGGAGGTGAGGCCGGTAAACGAGAACATTACATAATGATAGGGAGGCCGGTATATAGTGGGGGGGGTTGTATAATATGAGGGGAGTCCAATACAGTATAAATTTGGGGTGGGGTGGATAGTTATAATATAGGGGAGGCAGTACAATAATATGGGGGGGGGGGGGGGACACAGTACAACATAAGAGAGGTCAGTGCAATATAAGGGAGGGGAGGCCGGTACAGAATAATGAGGAGACCGGTATGATAATAGATAGAATGGAGGCCGGTGTGATAATAGATAGAATGGAGGCCGGTGTGATAATAGAAGGAATGGAGGCCGGTGTGATAATAGAAGGAATGGAGGCCGGTGTGATAATAGAAGGAATGGAGGCCGGTATAATAGATAGAATGGAGGCCGGTATAATAGATAGAATGGAGGTCGGTGTAATCTTCTCCCCCCCGTAGCCCCATCCAGAGAGGGGAACCACCAATAGCAGAGCCCCGAGCCGTCCTCCTCCACCCCAGCTCGGTGTATAATCTGAGCTCCAGGTCTCGCTCACCTCCGTGCTCTCCGCTTTCCTTCTCACACTCGGTATCACTAACGGTCTCTCTCTGCCACGCCGTGGAGGGTTTTAAACTCCAGTCGCCGCTGCCTCTGATTGGCTGCCGGAGCGCAGGCGTGCCGTGGTAACCAAGACACCGGACGCCAGAAACCGTCGGCGCTGTCCTCTGATTGGATACCACGCCCCAAGCAGCAGGCGGGGCTACATTCGAAGCAGCCAGCTGTTTTTTTTTTTTTAACCGGACGTGACGTATAGGAAGAGCCCGTGTAGACGCCATGACTGTTAAGGGCGGATGTGTGGGAGTGATGGAAAAAGAGTTAATGTCAGCTTTTGATTTATATTGTTACGCTATAGCGAGAGAGCAGAAAGAGGAGTGATACTGACATCTTCCTTATGTTCTCTGCTGGAACGTACAATAAAACGCAAACTACAAGAAAGTGAAAGTGACATTATACACTAAGGTGACCCGATTTTTAAAATGAAATCCGGGGACATATTTTTTCTTTACTAGTAATGGCGGCAATCAGCGACTCTCTGCCCATCGCCGCCCGCCTCACAGCCTCTCAAGTCTTACTCTTCAGGCCCCGGCTACTACTGGATGGGGAGCGGAGGAAGATCACTCCGCCAGGGAAGGCAAGGAGATAGGCAGGTGGCTGGCCAGGATTTGAGCCAAGGCAGAAGAACATGCGAGCGAAGCTGAATGGGCATGTGCCCGAAACTGAAGAAATATTCCCTCCGCTCCGACCAGCACATGATCATCAGAAGGGGGCGCAGATAATGGGAAAATACAACCCCCCTATGCTAGTAGGCACGGCGGAGCGGGGGTGTGTAATTCAATTTTTTTTAATTTTAATTCTGCACTGACTGTCTTTGAAATTGCCCCTGCCCCCTATAAAATCCAATCTGGGGACAAAACCAGGGACAGACTTGGTCCGGGGACAGTGTCCTCAATCAGGGGACTGTCCCCTGAAACCGGGGATGTCTGGTCACCCTAATATACACGTAATGATTAAATACAAAACAAAGAGGGAGCTGCGGTGGCTCAACGCGATTGGCACTGCGCTGATAAGCCATTCACCTCTGCAGCTAGGGGTTCGGATCCCGTGCTCAGCTACATGTGAATTGAGTTTGGTGGTCTCAGCCCGGCTCCTGGTGGGTGTGCTATGCGAGGTAAGCCTGCGCTTAGTACGCCCACCCCCCTCCCACAAAAACCACCACACTTACACACGCACTCGAAATTGGGTTAACATGCACGCACTTTGACCATGCGGTCTCTAAAAAAGAGAGGCGAAGGACTAACGGGGCTGGTTGAGCGGGCAAATCCTCTCACTCCCTTATAGGGAGTCCCTCTGCCCCGTTGGGCTTCAAAGCGGAGCAGGTAGGGCGGGCTGTGTGGGAGGACCCCCTCACACACCCGCCATTGCCACCCGGGGCATGGAGAAAGGTGGCAGATTGCCTCTGGTGGAGGCCTGCCTACTCCCAACTCCTGCAGTCCGGCTCCTCTCTCGAGTACACGCGCAAAATACACTTTAAAAAAAAAAAAAAAAAAATACAAAACAAACGGAAAAATAGAGAGAGCACCGACTGAAATAAATGAAACTAGAATAAATATCCAATACCCCCCCCCCCCAAAAAACGAACCCATTAGGGTGAACACGTGTCCTGGATTGCCCGGGACAGTCCCACATTTTGCAGCTTGATTCCAGGACAATACAGTGTCCCGGGAAAAAAAACCTGACACACCTACCTACCCCCGGGCCAATCTGATGCCACATCACTGTTTACTCACTTACAGTACTTGCCCTGGAATGCCTGGAAGAGCACAAGCCCCCTGCTTGTGATTGGAGAAATCATAAATCCCGCCTCTTGTGTCCAATCACTGTGCTGTGATTCGTTACAGCACAAGCTGATTTTTGGGAAGGAGGGTGTCCCCGAATGGTAGTTTGGAAATGCATACTTGCCAACTGTCCCGTTTTTAACGGGACAGTCCCGTTATTTGGGACCTAGTCCCGGCTAATTTAGCCTGCCGGGACTTGTCCCGGCTAGTGGGGAAGGCAGGTGCGGTAGTCGTTACCGCTGCGCAGTCCTGTGGACGGAGAGGAGGCGCTGTGAGCTTGTCACAACCTCGAGCATCCAGTCAGTGGGTGGATCCATGTGCTTCCCCCTCCCCCGGCTCCTCCCAGGCTCCCCTTCTCCAGCTCTGCGGATCTCCTACCATGTGCTGTGCAGAGCGTGGATGACTGCCGCCGCCGTCGCCGCCGCTGAGCAGCTCTTTGACCTTCTCTCCTCCTGGATGGACCGGACTGCCGTCACAGACCTGTCACCTGCCAGAACATCGATCATCAGAGAGGTACTCACTGTGATGACAGTCCGCGGCGCTGCCCGACATCCTGTGACGTCACTGCCTGATCGAGGGTGCCCTGAACATCCCTGCTGACCTCACACCACACTCCTGTCATCATCATGCTCCTCGTTATCCCCCTGTTCCTGGCATTCCACCATCCCACCTCCAAGGCCTGTCATACATTTTATCACCTCCCTGTCACTTCCTACCGCCCACCCCTGTCATCTCCATCCTTCCTATCATCTCCATCCTTCCTGTCACCTCCCTGTCATCTCCATCCTTCCTGTCACCCTCCTACCACCCACCCCTGTCATCTCCATCCTTCCTGTCACCTCCCTGTCATCTCCATCCTTCCTGTCACCCTCCTACCACCCACCCCTGTCATCTCCATCCTTCCTGTCACCTCCCTGTCATCTCCATCCTTCCTGTCACCCTCCTACCACCCACCCCTGTCATCTCCATCCTTCCTATCATCTCCATCCTTCCTGTCACCTCCCTGTCATCTCCATCCTTCCTGTCACCCTCCTACCACCCACCCCTGTCATCTCCATCCTTCCTATCATCTCCATCCTTCCTGTCACCTCCCTGTCATCTCCATCCTTCCTGTCACCCTCCTACCACCCACCCCTGTCATCTCCATCCTTCCTGCCACCTCCCTGCCACCCACCCGTGTCATCTCCATCCTCCATGTCACCTCCCTACCACCCACCCCTGTCATCTCCATCCTTCCTGTCACCCTCCTACCACCCACCCCTGTCATCTCCATCCTTCCTATCATCTCCATCCTTCCTGTCACATCCCTGTCATCTCCATCCTTCCTGTCACCCTCCTACCACCCACCCCTGTCATCTCCATCCTTCCTGTCACCTCCCTGCCACCCACCCGTGTCATCTCCATCCTCCATGTCATCTCCCTACCACCCACCCCTGTCATCTCCATCCTTCCTGTCACCTCCCTGTCATCTCCATCCTTCCTGTCACCCTCCTACCACCCACCCCTGTCATCTCCATCCTCCCTGTCACCTCCCTACCACCCACCCCTGTCATCTCCGTCCTCCCTGTCACCTCCCTACCACCCACCCCTGTCATCTCCATCCTCCCTGTCACCTCCCTACCACCCACCCCTGTCATCTCCATCCTCCCCGTCACCTCCCTACCACCCACCCCTGTCATCTCCATCCTCCCTGTCACCTTCCTACCACCCACCCCTGTCATCTCCATCCTCCCCGTCACCTCCCTACCACCCACCCCTGTCATCTCCATCCTCCCTGTCACCTTCCTACCACCCACCCCTGTCATCTCCATCCTCCTTGTCTCCTCCCTACTACCCTCCCCTGTCATCTCCATCCTCCCTGTCACCTTCCTACCACCCACCCCTGTCATCTCCATCCTCCTTGTTTCCTCCCTACCACCCACCCCTGTCATCTCCATCCTCCCTGTCACCTCCCTGCCACCCACCCCTGTCATCTCCATCCTCCCTGTCACCTCCCTGCCACCCACCCCTGTCATCTCCATCCTCCCTGTCACCTCCCTGCCACCCACCCCTGTCATCTCCATCCTCTCTGTCACCTCCCTGCCACCCACCCCTATCATCTCCATCCTCCCTGTCACCTCCCTGCCACCCACCCCTGTCATCTCCATCCTCCCTGTCACCTCCCTGCCACCCACCCCTGTCATCTCCATCCTCCCTGTCACCTCCCTGCCACCCACCCCTGTCATCTCCATCCTCCCTGTCACCTCCCTGCCACCCACCCCTATCATCTCCATCCTCCCTGTCACCTCCCTGCCACCCACCCCTGTCATCTCCATCCTCCCTGTCACCTCCCTACCACCCTCCCCTGTCACCTCCATCCTCCCTGTCACCTTCCTACCACCCACCCCTATCATCTCCATCCTCCCTGTCACCTTCCTAACACCCACCCCTGTCATCTCCATCCTCCCTGTCATCTCCCTACCACCCCCCCTGTCACCTCCATCCTCCCTGTCACCTCCCTAACACCCACCCCTGTCATCTCCATCCTCCCTGTCTCCTCCCTACCACCCACCCCTGTCATCTCCACCCTCCCTGTCACCTCCCTGCCACCCACCCCTGTCATCTCCATCCTCCCTGTCACCTCCCTGCCACCCACCCCTGTCATCTCTATCCTCCCTGTCACCTTCCTACCACCCACCCCTGTCATCTCCATCCTCCCTGTCACCTCCCTACCACCCACCCCTGTCATCTCTATCCTCCCTGTCACCTTCCTACCACCCACCCCTGTCATCTCCATCCTCCCCGTCACCTCCCTGCCACCCACCCCTGTCATCTCCATCCTCCCTGTCACCTTCCTACCACCCACCCCTGTCATCTCCATCCTCCTTGTCTCCTCCCTACTACCCTCCCCTGTCATCTCCACCCTCCCTGTCACCTCCCTGCCACCCACCCCTGTCATCTCCATCCTCCCTGTCACCTCCCTGCCACCCACCCCTGTCATCTCTATCCTCCCTGTCACCTTCCTACCACCCACCCCTGTCATCTCCATCCTCCCTGTCACCTCCCTACCACCCACCCCTGTCATCTCTATCCTCCCTGTCACCTTCCTACCACCCACCCCTGTCATCTCCATCCTCCCTGTCACCTCCCTGCCACCCACCCCTGTCATCTCCATCCTCCCTGTCACCTTCCTAACACCCATTCCCGTTTCAATTTCCTGTAATTCTCTCTTTATTGAGTAGACCCTATAATCTGATAAGTAGGCGAAGATTATGCGGAGTGGGTGGAGTGGGGGGAAGTGAGTGTGGTAATTAATAGCTGTGCTGCAAAGTGTCCCTGGAATTTTTTTTCAAATGTTGGCAACTATGGAAATGTGGTCACCCTATAACCCATACCTCACTTTTTTGTTTGTTTGCCATCTGTGGTCTGTGTCTCCCTGAAGTGTCCCTCATTCTCAATTTTTATAAAATTGGAAGGATTGTAGGATATGGCCTAGACCTGCTTCTCTTTTCACTGTCCAGTCACAGGATTGGGAAGGTGCGAGACCTGTAAGTGTTCCTGAACAGCAACAAGATCGGGTCTCCTGTCCTAGCAGACAGGGATGTGCTGTGCGACAGAGCTGTGTGAATCACAGGACTGGATAGACAGAAATACGAATCCTTTGGCTGGTAAAATAGTCCCTGCAAATATATTACATGGAAGGAATGTCACGGCTCTTGCTGAGATTAGAGTGGTGTCCCCTGACAGCTCACCATTCAGGTAACTCCAGAATTTGAATGTTTTTGTGTGCAAGCTGCATTCCAAAAAGAGATAGGGGCAGATCCACAGAGCGAGTACGCCGGCGTATCTACTGATACGCCGGCGTACTTTCAAATTTCCCGCGTCGTATCTTTAGTTTGAATCCTCAAAACAAGATACGACGGCTTCTGGGTTAGACCTGACAGGCGTACGCCTTCGGATCGTAGATGCAATTCTTCGGCGTCCGCTGGGTGGCGTTCCCTTCGCTTTCCGCGTCGAGTATGCAAATGAGCTATTTCCGACGATTCACGAACGTACGAGCGGCCGGCGCATTCCTTTACGTCGTCTCTAGTCGGCTTTTTTCGGCGTATAGTTAAAGCTGCTATTTCGCGGCGTACTCAATGTTAAGTATGGCCGTCGTTCCCGCGTATAATTTCATTTTTTTTTTTTGCGTAAGTCGTTCGTGAATCGGGATGGACGTAATTTACGTCCAGGTCAAAACCAATGACGTCCTTGCGACGTCATTTCGCGCAATGCACGGCAGGAAATTTAGGGACGGCGCATGAGCAGTTCGTTCGTCGCGGGGACGCGCTTCATTTAAATGAAACACGCCCCCTACCCGCCCAATTTGAATTCCGCGCCGCTACGCCGCTTGAGATACACTACGCCGCCGTAACTTACGGCGCAAAATCTTTATGGATTCGAACCAAAGCCAGGTAAGGTACGGCGGCGTAGCGTATCTCAGATACGATGCGCCGGGGCAGATCTTTGTGGTTCTGCCCCATTATTGTGGCATTATGAGGAACAGAGGGAATCGGGATAACGCAGATTATTTTATCGGACACTTTCGGTGCTCTAATCCCTACTAATCCTCTGTGATGACACATACCTGCATTAATCAGCCTTCATTCCCTAACGACACCTACTTAGTAAATAGTGTCATGTCCTCACAAACATTATAAATTGTGCATTTCAATGAAGGTTTCTTTGTGAGACGAAACGCGTCGGTAGTTGATGTACCCAGGTGTCATATGACACGCTATGCTCAGGGGTGAGGGCGATAGCTTCCTGGAACTACTGAACACACTCCATTAACCATTTAACCTCTAGAAGGTTTTACCCCCCTTCATGGCCACAGCATTTTTTGCTATTCACCACAGAGCTACTTTAACCACTTCAATACCGGGCACTTCCCCCCTCCCCCTTCCTGCCCAGGCCAACTTTTAGCGCTGTCACTTTTTGAATGACGCGGTCGTGCTACTCTTTACACAAACTCAATTTTTATCATTTCCCCCCCCCCACAAATAGAATTTTATTTTGGTGGTATTTGATCACCTCTGCGTTTTTTATTTTTTGCTAAACAAACTAAAAAAGACCAAAAAAAATGGAAAATAAGTTTTTCTTTGTTTCTGTTATCAAATTGTATAAATACGTATGTTTTCTCCTTCACTGATGGGCACTGATGAGGTGGCACTGATGTGCACTAATGATGAGGGACTAATATGCAGCACTGATGGGCACTGATAAGTGGCACTGATTGGCAGCACTGATGGGCACTGATAGGCGGCACTGATAAGCACTGATAGGCACTGATGGGTACTGATGGGTGGCACTGATGGGTACTGATAGATGCCACTGATAGGCAGCACTGATGAGGAGGCACTGACAGGCATTACTGATGGGCACTGATTGGCATCCTTGATGGGCACTGATTGGCATCTCTTTTGGGCATGGGTTGGCATCCCTGGTGGATATGGGTTAGCATCCCTGGTGGGCACAGGTTGGTATCCCTGGTGGGCACGGTTAGCATCCCTGGTGGGCACGGGTTGGCATCCCTGGTAGGCACGGGTTAGCATGCCTGGTGGGCACAGGTTGGCATCCCTGGTGGGCACGGGTTAGCATCCCTGGTGGGCACGGGTTAGCATCCCTGGTGGGCACAGGTTGACATCCCTGGTGGGCATGGGTTAGCATCCCTGGTGGGCACGGGTTGGCATCCCTGGTGGGCACGTGTTATTCCCGGTGGGCACAGGTTGACATCCCTGGTGGGAAAAGGTTGGCATCCCTGGTGGGCACGGGTTAGCATCCCTGGTGGGCACAGGTTGACATCCCTGGTGGGCACGGGTTAGCATCCCTGGTGGGCACAGGTTGGCGTCCCTGGTGGGCACGATTTGTCATTCCTGGTGGGCACAGGTTGGCATCCCTGTTGGGCACGGGTTAGCATCCCTGGTGGGAAAAGGTTGGCATCCCTGGTGGGCACGGGTTAGCATCCCTGGTGGAAAAAGGTTGGCATCCCTGGTGGACACTGTTTAGCATCCCTGGTGGGCACAGGTTGACATCCCTGGTGGGCTCTAGTGGGCATCCTTGATGAGTCTGCACTGATAATCAATGCGCTGATTATATATATTATATTATTATAATCAACGCAGACCCCCCCGTCAAGGGAGCGGTCGCTCGCCTCTCCTCTACTTGCGCCTCATCATGGAATTTTCTGTCAGAATTCCGTTCAGGCTGTCTTGCATACACACTGTCAGACCAAATTCCAACCGTCCAAAACGCGGTGACGTAAAACACAACGACGAGCCGAGAAAAATGAAGTTCAATGCTTCCGAGCATGCGTCCACTTCGATTCTGAGCATGCGTGGGGTTTTTTCTCCGTCGGAGTTCCACACAGGCGATCGGAATTTCCGATAGGATTTTTTTCCATGGGGAAAAAATAAAACATGTTCTATTTCTAAACTCCAACAGAAAAAAGTCTGATGGGGGCCCACACACGGTCGGAATATCCGATGAAAAAATTCCATCAGACTTTTTTCATCGAAAATTCTGATCGTGTGTACAAGGCATAATTGTGATTTTTTATTTTTTTTTAACCAAAAATATGAAGAAGAATACGTATCGGCCTAAACAGAGGAAAAAAATAGTTTTTTTTAAAAAAAAAGTGGGATATTTATTAAAGCAAAAAGTAAAAGATTCAGTATTGTGTGTTCTTTTCCAAAATTGTCGCTCTATTTTTGTTTATAGCACAAAAAATAAAAACAGCAGAAGTGATCAAATACCACCAAAAGAAAGCTCTATTTGTGGGAAAAACTATTTTTTCCAGTAGCCACGTCGCACGATCGCGCATTTGTCAGTTAAAGCGACGTAGTGGCGAATCGCAAAAAATGGCCCGGTCATTGGGCAGCCAATTTTTCCGGGGCTGAAGTGGTTAACTTTTTTGCGATTCGGCACTGCGTCGCTTTAACTGACAATTGCGCGGTCGTGCGACATGGCTCCCGAACAAAATTGGCGTCCTTTTTTTCCCACAAATAGAGCTTTCTTTTGGTGGTATTTGATTTTTTTTCTTTTTGCTATAATAAATATCCCCCAAAAAGATATAAAAAAACATTTTTTTTCCTTAGTTTAGGCCGATACGTATTCTTCTACATATTTTTGGTAAAAAAACCTGCAATAAGCGTTTATCGATTGGTTTGCGCAAAATTTAGAGGGCCAGATTCACATACATTGGCGCATATTTATGCCGGCGTAGCGTATCTCTTTTACGCTACGCCGGTGCAGCGCAGAGCGGCAAGCACTGGATTCACAAAGCACTCGCCCCCAGTCGCTGTTAAAGATACGCTGGGTTTCCTCGGCGTAAGCCAGCGTAGGTGGAAGTGGGCGTGAGCCATGCTAATGAGGCGTGACCCCATGCAAATGATGGGCCAATCGTCATAGAAGTACTTAAAACGAACGGCGCATGCGCCGTCCCGTGGACGTATCCCAGTGGGCATGCTCAGAATCACGTCAAAACTACTCCCTAAGATACGACGGATCACTGCCTGGTAACCTACGCGCAGCCCTATTCACGTACTACTACGTAAACAACGTAAAATACGACGGCTGTTCCCTGGTCCATACCTTTGCATGAGTTGCGCCTCATAGATGGGGATTAACTATACGCCGGACGTAAGCCTTACGCAAACCGCGTACATAATTTCCCGGGCGCAACTACATTCGTGAATCGACGTATCTCCCTCATTTGCATATTTGCAATGAGGCGGGCAGCGTAAATATGCGCTTACGATACGCCGGCGTAGGAAAGTTACGTTGGTCGGATGAAGCCTATTTTCAGGCGTATCTAGTTTTGTGGGCACGGCGCACAGATACGACGGCGCACATTTACACTTAACGTGGCGTATCTCGAGATACGTCGGCGTAAGTGCTTTGTGAATCCGGCCCATAGTGTTAATAAAAATGCAATAAAACTATCCCCTATTTTGTAAATATTTTTTTTATTTTTTTTACTACTAATGGCGGTGATTAGCGATTTTTTTTCGTGACTGCGACATTATGACGGACACATCGGACAATTTGGACACATTTTTGGGACCATTGTCATTTTCACAGCAAAAAGTGCTATAAAAATGCAGGCCCAGATTTACGTAGGAGAGAGTATCTTTGTGCGGGCGTAACGTATCCTATTTACATTACGCCTCCGCAACTTTGACAGGCAAGTGCAGTATTCTCAAAGCAAAGTTGCGGCGGCGTAGCGTAAATAGGCCGGCGTAAGCCCGCCTAATTCAAATGTGGAAGATGTGGGCGTGTGTTATGTAAATTTCTTGTGACCCCGCGTAAATGCCGCATGCGCCATCCGTGAAAGTATCCCAGTGCGCATGCTGCAAGTTAACCCGCAATAAGCCAATGCTTTCGACGTGACGCCCAGCCCTATCCGCGAACGACTTACGCAAACGACGTAAAACGTGAAAAATTCAATGCTGTTCCGACGTCCATACCTAACATTGGTACGCCTCATATACGCCTCATATAGCAGGGGTAACTTTACGCCAGAAAAAGCCTTACGTAAACGGCGTATCTGTGCTGCGATGGCCGGGCGTACGTTCGTGAATAGGCGTATCTAGCTGATTTACATATTTCTAGGCGCAAATCAGAGTACACGCCCCTAGCGGCCACCGTAAATATGCAGTTAAGATACGACAGTGTAGGAGACTTACGCTGGTCGTATCTTATACAAAATCTGGCGTATCTGATTCTTTGAATCAGGCGCATAGATACGACGCCTCACATTCAGAGATACGACGGCGTATCTGGAGATACGCTGTCGTATCTCCTACGTGAATCTGGGCCGCATTGTTTACTGTGAAAATGACAATTGCAGTGAAGGGGGTTAACCATTGGGGGGCGCTGTAGGGGTTAAGTGTGACCTCATGTGTGTTTCTAACTGTAGGGGGGTGGGGCTGGACGTGTGACGTCAGTGATCGTCTTTCCCTATATCAGGAAACAGACGATCACTGACACTGCCACAACGAAGAACGGGGAAGGTGTGTTTACACTCACCTCTCCCCGTTCTTCAGCTCCGGTGACCGATCGCGGGACACCGGTGGCGATCAGGTCCGCGGGTCCCGTGGGCGCAGTCACGAAGCTTCGGACCGGGTCACGAGCACGCCGCTGCTGCCGGCGCGCTCGGGACCCCACGGCTGGGCTTAAAGAGACACGTACAGGTACGTGATTGTGCCCAGCCGTGCCATTCTGCCGACGTATATCGGCGTGAAGGGGTCCTTAAGTGGTTAAACAAATGAACTCTATGGCCCAGATTCACAACCGAGATACGCCGTCGTATCTCTGAGTTGCGCTGTCTTTTCTATGCACCTGATTCTTAGAATCAGGTTACGCATAGATATCCATTAGATCCGACAGGCGTAAGTCTCTTACGTCGTCGGATCTTAACTGCATTTTTTTTAAACCGCAAGGTGGCGCTTCTGTCGAATTCCGCGTTGAGTATGCAAATCAGCTAGATACGCGAATTCCCGAACGTAAGCGCGGCCGACGCAGTAAAGTTACGACGTTTACGTTAGGCTTTTCCCGGCGTAAAGTTGCCCCTGCTGTATGAGGCGCAGCCAATGTTAAGTATGGCCGTCGTTCCCGCGTCGAAATTTGAAAAAGTTACGTCGTTTGCGGAAGTCGTCCGTGAATGGGGCTGGACGTAATTTACGTTCACGTCGAAACCAATGACGTCCTTGCGGCGTACTTTGGAGCAATGCACACTGGGAAATTCCACGGACGGCGCATGCGCCGTTCCGAAAAAACGTCAATCACGTCGGGTCACAGTAGTTTTGCATAAAACACGCCCCCCTGATCCAAATTTGAATTAGGCGGGCTTACGCCGGCCGATTTACGCTACGCCGCCGCAACTTACGGAGCAAGTACTTTGTGAATACAGCACTTGCCTCTCTGACTTAAGGCGGCGTAGCGTAAATACGATACGCTACGCCGCCTTAAAGTTTGCGGCGGCGTCTCTGAATCTAGGTATATGAATCTATGGCTAGCAGTTTCGATGGTAAAAATAGATAGATAAAGTTTCAATAGTGAAAACAGTAGCTATGCAGATTAGTATGTGTCATTGAAAAATTAATCCTGCTTACAGCAAACACATGTCAGGGCGAAATGAAAACGCTGGCAATGTCTGATAAGGGTGCGTCCGGCTAATAACTCAAATTATGCTATCACCAAATCTCTTTGTTCTTCTTCCTGTCACTATTATGTGCTAGGTGTGATGTATTTGATGTGTAAATGACGTGACAGAAATGCCTCTATTGTTCTTATCTTCATACCAGAGTCCACCCTTAAAATGATTACGTTCGATGTGAAAAGTGGCGATGGTCAAAGGCAAGGCCGCCATCAGGGGGGTACAGGCAATACACCTGTAAGGGGCCCGGAGGCCCACAGGGCCCCAGATGGAAACCCCCCATTTTTTTATTTATTTTTTATAAAAAAATTTTTTTTTTTTTTAATATATTTCTATTTTATTTTTTATTAAAAGGGACAATTTTATTTTTAATTTTTTAGAGGTCCGGAGGCCCCCAGGGCCCCCGGATGGCAACCCCCCCTTTATTTATTTATTTTTTATAAAAAAAATATATATTTTTTAATATATTTTTATTTTATTTTTTATTAAAGGGCCAATTTTTTTTTTTTTTTTTTTTTTAGGGGTCCGGAGGTCCCCAGGGGCCCGGAGATTTCCAGGGCCCAAGATGACAACCCCCTTTTTTTTATAAAAACAATCATTTTTTTTATATATTTTTTTATTTCTTTTCTTTTTTATTTTTTAAAAAAAATATATTTTTTTATAAATGTTTATTTTATTTTTTTATTTTTTTATTAAAGGGCCCAGAGGTTTCTTTTTTTTTTTATTAAAGGGCCCCAGATTGCAACCCCCCCTTTAAAAAAAAACCAATATATATATATATTTTTTTTATTTCTTCTTATTAAAGGGCCCAGAGGTCCCCAGGGCCCCGGACGACAACCCCCTTTTTTTTTATAAAAACAATCTTTTTTTTTATATATTTTTTTATTTCTTTTATTTTTTATTTTTAAAAAAATATATATTTTTTTATAAATGTTTTTTTTTTTTTATTTATTCTTTTTATTAAAGGGCCCAGAGGTTTCTTTTTTTTATTAAAGGGCCCCAGATTGCAACCCCCCTTTTTTAAAAAAACCCAATATATATATATATTTTTTATTTCTTCTTATTAAAGGGCCCAGAGGTCCCCAGGGCCCCGGATGGCTACCCCCCTTTTTTTTATATATATTTTTCTTTATTTCTTTTCTTTTTTTCTTTGTAAAGGCCCCCCCCCCCGGCTTCTCAAATCGCGGCAGCCCCCCCCCGCTTCTCAATTTCAGGCGGCAGGCGGTTCTCTGCTCCAGGAGGGCCCATGCCTGAAGCTGTGTAAGGGGCCCCATAATTCCTGATGGCGGCCCTGGTCAAAGGTCATCCATTGAATGTTTGATTTTATTTTCGGCAAAGCTCTAGAAACCTACTGGAACTTCCTGTGGGCGGCACATCTCTCGAAAAACAAGTGTTGTGACAGTGGCGGTCTCAGATCCAACCACTGCAACCAGAATTGCGCCCTCAGCCTCACATAGAGATTTTCCAGCTCGAAGGACAACAATCTAGGCGTCAGCAGACGATCTTCACTGGGGTTGGTTAACCTTTTACAAACACCCAGAGTGACCAGCACCGCTTGGACCGGGGCGGTTGGAGGCGCAATCCCCCTGAGGAAGACACGTGATCCCTGTGTCGACACGCGTTGGGGAGGGGTTAGGACGGTGTAGGCTTTAGCAGCATCGCAAGGACAAACGAACGGACCTACGGCTTCTGATTGGGTTATATAGAGATTCGATTGATTTGTTTGGTGCCCTAGAAGCACCTACAGTGCTGAGTGAATTTTTTTTTAATAAATGTGGTTTCAAAAGATAAAGCACCATGTAGCTTGTTTTTTTGCATCGAGGATACACTCGTAAAACGGCTCAGGAACCTGCAGAGTTTATACATCACAGAGCCCAGGGGTGGCTCATCAGAGAGCGTTGGCACCCTTCAAATAAGTTTGGAGTACTATCACAAGGATCCATTGCAATTGAAAGTCCTTAAAGGGGTTGTGAAGGTACAATTTTTTTTCCCTAAATAGCTTCCTTCACCTTGGTGCAGTCCTCCTTCACTTACCTCATCCTTCCATTTTGCTTTTAAATGTCCTTATTTCTTCTGAGAAATCCTCACTTCCTGTTCTTCTGTCTGTAACTCCACACAGTAATGCGAGGCTTTCTCCCTGGTGTGGAGTGTCGTGCTCGCTACCTGGCTACCTGTCATCTGCCTGCAAATGACAGGTGGGCCACGAGTGACAGGTTGCCGACCCTCGCTCTAGGAGATTATCGCCTTTAGTTATGGTCCCCACTCGCCTAGATTTGGGGTTCATGCAGCGGGAACGGGTTTGGTTCCCACATTGTCGTTGTTTTGTACACATTACATTTCTTTGTGACTGTTGCCATTTTTTTTGTTGTCTCGTTGGGTGTGTAGCCTGAATACATTTTCCCTCTTCGGCCCTGGTGTGTCAAAGGGCGTGGCATTGCCGAAAGGGGTCTTTGCCATCCAGAATCAGGGGACCCCATACATCAGTGGCTCCTCTGGGCATAAGCACAGGGCCGATCCGCCCTATAGGCTCACTATGCAAGCTGCGGAGGGCCCCCTAAATTACTAGAGGCCCCGCCTAGTGAGAAGTCATTTTTAGCCCCTCTCCCCGCTTCTCAACTCGCTGGTTGCATGGGAGAAGAGGTAAGAAGTCAGCACCCCCCACTTCTCACTTTAATGTAAGATGTCAAGGTACGCCCTTCTCAATTTTAATGCTTCCAAGCATGCGTCGACTTGATTCTGAGCATGCGCAGGTTTTTTTAACATGATTTTGCATACTAGCGATCGGTTTTGACCTATTGGTTAGGCGTCCATCGGTTACATTTTAAAGCAAGTTCTAATTTTTTTGACCGAAGGATAACTGACCGATGGGGCCCACACACGATCGGTTTGGACCGATGAAAACAGTCCTTCAGTCCGTTTTCATCGGTTTTGACCGATCGTGTGTACGCGGCCTTAGTCTACTAAATGAATACTGAATGGAATAAAATCACAATTTGATAAACACTAAACGTGATATAAATCAAATTTGTTTAGAGCCGGTTCACACTGGGGCGACTCAGCCGCCTGACAAGTCGCGTCCCATTCTATTCACCAGAACCGTTCTAATAGGAGCGACGCAAGTCGCTCCACCTTAGAAAAAGGTTCTTGTACAAATTTGGGGGCGGTTCGGGGCGACTTGCATTGACTTCTATACCGAAGTCATTTTGCAAATCGTCTCTGAAGTCCAGTGTGAACCGCCTCTTAAGAGGTCTAAAATGTCATCAGTTCATCTACTGGACAATATAGTACAGGCATGTTTGGTATCTACCGTACTTGATTGTTATTCTTCTATACAATAGTTTGAATACAAGAAAGGGCTGGGACAGCCGCACTCCAAAAAAACTTCTCCTTTTATTAAAAATGGATCACAAAATACATGCCACGGCCAAAAACAGAACAAAAAAGCTAATTGCATTGCCTGCACCCTAGGTTCGGACCACAGGAACTTGATTATCTGGTTCTCTTTGAGCGGTTACCCTTTCTCTATCTTCTATACAATAGTGTAGCCATGTTTTATGAAGAGTTTTGCATTTTTATTGTAATCATTTTATTTTTTTTTTTGTAACATTCAACATGGACTGTAAAATGATCTTGTAGTAGGAGCAACATGCTTTACCAGACATCCATTCCAATGAACTATCTGTATGGCATTTGCCTGATTATTATGGCCAATGAATAGAAGATTGCTGACAAAAAAGTGGAGTTTGTATAATCAACATCAATAAATAATATTTTATTGTAATCTTATAATAAATATCTGAACAGTCACATCTCAATACAACAGATCCTTTCTGAATAGTGCAAAATAAAATTCTGTTAGGCCTCGTACACACGACAGAGTTTCTCGGCAGAATTCGGCGAGAAACTCGGTCAGAGCCTGATTCTGCCGAGAAACTCTGTCGTCTGTACACTTTTGGCCCGATGGAGCCGCCGAGGAACTCGTCGAGAAAATAGAGAACATGTTCTCTATTTTCTCGTTGTTCTATGGGAGAAGGCGGCCCGCCGAGCTCCTCGGCGGGTTCATCCCTGAACTCGACGAGGAACTCGACGTGTTTGGCACGTCGAGTTCCTCTGTCGTGTGTACGAGGCCTGAGTCTTGCAGTAATTATAAAATAAATAATTGTTATATAAATATTATTCCCTGAAGTAAACATTGCCTTTATGTAACAATATAGTGCAGTCCTGTAGTATCTAGCATTGCTTGTATTCAATGTGGTCTTGAAGAGTAGCTGGCATTGCCTTTTCCTTTACCTAGGAGCATATTTTCAAAACATTCATAGAATGGATGTCAGCCAGTGTTAATTTCATCTACTAAAATAATTTAGTCTACTAAATTAATACTATGTTAGTCTACTAAAAATACTGCTAAAATTAAAACAATTCAGATGACAAAAATACGACAAAACTAAAATTAAATTTTAGTCAAAAGACTGTGGGCCAGATTCTCAAAAAAGCGCCTATCTATAGGCGGGCGTAGCGTATCTCAGATACACTACGCCGCCGTAACTTAGTGAGGCAGGTCCCGTATTCTCAAAGAACTTGCGGCCAAAGTTACGGCGGCGTAGTGTAACTGTGCCGGCGTAAGCCCGCGTAATTCAAAGTAGGCTAGTGTGGGCGTGTTTTATGTTAATCTATCGTGACCCGACAAGATTGACGTTTTTAACGAACGACGCATGCGCCGTCCGTGAACGTATCCCAGTGGGCATGCTCAAAATTACGCCGCAAATAGTCAATGCTTTCGACATGAACGTAAATTACGTCCAGCCCCATTCACGGACGACTTACGCAAACAACGTAAAACACGACGCTGTTCGTACGTTTCCGACGTCCATACCTAACATGACTTACCCCTGCTTTATGAGGGGTAACTTTACGCCGGCGTATGTCTTACGTAAATGACGCATCTTGCTATGCCGGGCGCACGTACGTTCGTGAATCGGTGTATCTAGCTCATTAGCATATTCGACGCGTAAATCTACGGAAGCGCCACCTAGCGGCCAGCGTAAATATGCAACTAAGATACGACGGTGTAAGAGACTTACGCCGCTCGTATCTTAGCCGAATTTATGCGTAACTGATTCTAAGAATCAGCCGCATAGATACGACGGCTCTCATTCGGACTTACGACGGCGTACATGGCGCTACGCCGTCGTAAGTCCTTTGAGAATCTGGACCTGTGACTAAAACTAAATAGAATTGATATCACAACGGCTAAATCTGTGTCTGTAGTGCAAATGTTCAAACCTTAAAGTGGTTGTAAACCTTTTACAACCACTTCATGCTACAGGTAAGCCTAGATTAAGGCTCACCTGTATCTACACAGGATATCTCCTAGGAGATATCCCCTGTCACCTGCATGTGTTGATGTCATCAGCACATGCGCACTGGGGCAAACGGAATCAATGGCACCTATGTGCCGTTGCTTCAGTCCGTGTGCTGTTACCGTGCGCATTCATTGGAGTGACATCATCGCGGCTCCGGGCAATCACAGCGATGGAGCCGCGATACCTGAAAGTAACCCCCGGGAGAGATGTCGCTGCCGGAGGGGGGGGGGGGCAGGGACTTCTACGGGGGCTTTGATCTAAGGTAAGTAATTCATAATGAGCTAGTATGCATACTAGATCATTATGCCTTTGTCTTGCAGGGTTTTTTTTTTTTTGAGGGTTTACTTTACAACCACTTAAAGCGGAGTTCCACCCTGAAAATTAACTTTTTATAAACAGCATGGTCCGGATTCAGAAAGGACTTACGACAGCGTATCTCCAGATACGTCGTCGTAAGTCCAAATGTGCACCGTCGTATCTATGCGCGTATTCAGGAACTGAGATACCCCTGAATTTTGCAAGATACGACCGACGTAAGTCTCCTTACGCCGTCGTATCTTGGGTGCAGATTTACGCTGGCCGCTAGGGGCGCTTCCGTAGATTTTACGCGTCGAATATGCAAATGACCTAGATACGCCGATTCACGAACGTACTTGCGCCCGTCGGATTTAGCTATGCCGTTTACGTAAAACTAAATCGAAATTTGATGTCAAAATTAAACTGTATTGAGACTAATTTTTCAATAAACCGTTTGTAAACAACAAAAAAAATTAACACTGATGTCATCTCCATCTAAGTTTCTAAAATGTGTTATTGTTTTCTGAAATACCTTGGAAAGAGAATATACTGCATTTCGGCCACAAGATGGCGCTAACGATCATAGGGATTATTCTATTACAGAAATTACAGCCAGAATTCTTGCAGCCTGCATTAATGTGTTTGACATTCATCCATCAAATGTTTTATAAATAGGCGGTTTACAGCGACTCTGACCCTGGATATACAGATACACGGTATTGCATTGTACTGGGTGTGTATCTCTTCTATGGATCCGGCCATCTCTTGTGTTTTCCTGGGGGATCCAGAAATCAGAACTGGGATAGTTGGCACAGGCTGCATTACTTGAGATCCTCATTATAGTTCCTCATTATGGGATCTTCACAGTGACGTCCATAACTTTTAGTTCCAAAAGTTCACATGTAAACCTTGCAGATTATCTGTAAAAGAACCAGATATAAGTATGAAGACTATACTGTATATATATATATATCATTTTTTTTTTTTTAAATCATATTCACAACTCACATTAAAGCCCCACCCCAGCACCGAAAAAAACAACAACCGTGCAGTTGGACTCTCCTGAACTGCAAGGGTTTAAAATGCTTAATAAAGGTGGACACAAGGACAGTGGAGGAGGTGGGCATGAGGGCAGCGGAGGAGGCGGACACAAGGACAGTGGAGGAGGAGGGCATGAGGGAAGCTGGGAAGGCAGAGGAGGCAGGCATGAGGACAGTGGAGGAGGCAGGCATGAGGACAGCGGAGGAGGCAGGCATGAGGGAAGCTGGGAAGGCAGAGGAGGCAGGCATGAGGACAGTGGAGAAGGTGGGCATGAGGGAAGCTGGGAAGGCAGAGGAGGCAGGCATGAGGATAGCAGAGGAGGCAGGCATGAGGACAGTGGAGGAGGCGGACACAAGGACAGCGAGGGGGTGGGCACGAGGGAAGCTGGGAAGGCAGAGGAGGCGGGCATGAGCACAGCAGAGGAGGCGGGCATGAGGACAGCGGAGGAGGCAGGCATGAGGACAGCGGAGGAGGCAGGCATGAGGACAGTGGAGGAGGCAGGCATGAGGACAGTGGAGGAGGAGGGCATGAGGGAAGCTGGGAAGGCAGAGGAGGCAGGCATGAGGACAGCGGAGGAGGCAGGCATGAGGACAGCGGAGGAGGCAGGCATGAGGACAGCGGAGGAGGCAGGCATGAGGACAGTGGAGGAGGAGGGCATGAGGGAAGCTGGGAAGGCAGAGGAGGCAGGCATGAGGACAGCGGAGGAGGCAGGCATGAGGACAGTGGAGGAGGAGGGCATGAGGGAAGCTGGGAAGGCAGAGGAGGCAGGCATGAGGACAGCGGAGGAGGCAGGCATGAGGGAAGCTGGGAAGGCAGAGGAGGCAGGCATGAGGACAGTGGAGAAGGTGGGCATGAGGGAAGCTGGGAAGGCAGAGGAGGCAGGCATGAGGATAGCAGAGGAGGCAGGCATGAGGACAGTGGAGGAGGCGGACACAAGGACAGCGAGGGGGTGGGCACGAGGGAAGCTGGGAAGGCAGAGGAGGCGGGCATGAGCACAGCAGAGGAGGCGGGCATGAGGACAGCGGAGGAGGCAGGCATGAGGACAGCGGAGGAGGCAGGCATGAGGACAGCGGAGGAGGCAGGCATGAGGATAGCAGAGGAGGCAGGCATGAGGACAGTGGAGGAGGCGGACACAAGGACAGCGAGGGGGTGGGCACGAGGGAAGCTGGGAAGGCAGAGGAGGCGGGCATGAGCACAGCAGAGGAGGCGGGCATGAGGACAGCGGAGGAGGCAGGCATGAGGACAGCGGAGGAGGCAGGCATGAGGACAGCGGAGGAGGCAGGCATGAGGACAGCGGAGGAGGCAGGCATGAGGACAGCGGAGGAGGTGGGCACGAGGGAAGCTGGGAAGGCAGAGGAGGCAGGTACGAGGAGACAGCGGAGGAGGCGGGTATGAGGACAGCGGAGGAGGTGGGAATGAGGACAGCAGAGGAAGCGGGCATGAGGACAGCGGAGGAGGCAGGCATGAGGACAGAGGAGGAGGCAAGCATGAGAACAGCGGAGGAGGCGGACACGAGGACAGCGGAGGAGGTGGGCACGAGGGAAGCTGGGAAGGCAGAGGAGGCGGGCATGAGGACAGCGGAGGAGGCAGGCATGAGGACATCGGAGCCGAGGCGGGTATGAGGACAGCGGAGGAGCTGGGCATGAGGACAGCGGAGAAGGCGGGCATGAGGACAGCGGAGAAGGCGGGCATGAGGACAGCAGAGGAGGCGGGCATGAGGACAGCAGAGGAGGCGGGCATGAGGACAGCAGAGGAGGCGGGCATGAGGACAGCAGAGGAGGCGGACAGTAGTCATCCGTGCGGCCCTGGGCAAGACTAACGACACCTCGCAGCCCATTGATTACACTTGATCCTTGCACGTTGAGAGGGCGCAATTTAGCATCTTTACCCTGGGTTGCCCAGCTCCACTGCAAGGGATCATTTTCACATTTCTCAAAGTTGGACTTTAAACCTTTATGGAAGTATACAGGGGGTATAGAAAAAATCACCCCTCTTTAGAAGAATTCAATTTTGTTGCTTTGCAGCCTGAAATTTAGACAGACACCATTTTTGTTTTATCCAGCCATATTTACTCAGTGCAACTTATGACATCCAAGTAAAAGATATAACACCAAACTGTCATAACAAAAATGAAAAGAAACTCAAAACAGAATCACAGAGTTGGAAAAAGTATCACCCCCCTCCCCCCTCCTAAAAATGACTTGTAAATGTAGTCAGGTGTAGCTAATCACCTTCTCATTGGCACAGAAAGCCATTTGACTTTCAACTGTGATCAGCTGTGGTCATTTTGATTGGCTCAGCGATGAGTAAATACAGCTGGATAAAACAAAAACCGTGTCTGTCTTAATGTCAGGCTGCAAAGCAACAAAATGTGATTATTTTGTGATTATCGACAATTCCTGGTAAATCACTGTGATCACATGATAAGGCGGCCCGCCTCTGCCTCCCGTGTTTTAGACCCCCTTAACCACTTAAGCCCCGGACCAATATGCTGGCTAAAGACCCAAGGGGTTTTTACAGTTCGGAACTGCGTCGCTTTAACAGACAATTGCGCGGTCATGCGACGTGGCTTCCAAACAAAATTGGCGTCCTTTTTTCCCCACAAATAGAGCTTTCTTTTGGTGGTATTTGATCACCTCTGCGGTTTTTATTTTTTGCGCTATAAACAAAAATAGAGCCACAATTTTGAAAAAATGCAATATTTTTTACTTTTTGCTGTAATAAATATCCCCCAAAAACATATATAAAACATTTTTTTTCTCAGTTTAGGCCGATACGCATTCTTCTACCTATTTTTGGTAAAAAAAATCGCAATAATCGTTTATCGGTTGGTTTGCGCAAAATTTATAGCGTTTACAAAATAGGGGATAGTTTTTTTGCATTTTTATTTTTTTTATTTTTTTTACTACTAATGGTGGCGATCAGCGATTTTTTTCGTGGCTGCGACATTATGGCGGACACTTCGGACAATTTTGACACATTTTTGGGACCATTGTCATTTTCACAATAAACAATGCAATTTAAATGCATTTTTTGCTGTGAAAATGACAGTTGCAGTTTGGGAGTTAAACACAGGGGGCGCTGTAACATTTAGGGATCACTGTGTATGTGTTTACTAGTGTAGGGGGGTGTGGCTGTAGGACTGACATCATCGATCGAGTCTCCCTATAAAAGGGATCACTCGATCGATGCGCCGCCACAGTGAAGCACGGGGAAGCCGCGTTTACATACGGCTCTCCCCGTTCTTCAGCTCCGGGGAGCGATCGCGACGGAGCGGCTATAAACAAATAGCCGCGCCGTCGTCCCGGATCGTTCCCCGAGCGGACCCGACCTCCGCATGTACTGGGGGGGGGGGTCCCGATCGGACCCCCGACCCACGTCTAGGCAGGCACGTACAGGTACGCCAATGTGCCTGTCCGTGCCATTCTGCCGACGTAAATGTACATGAGGAGGTCGGGAAGTGGTTAAAGTGTCTGTAAAGGCTAAAGATTTTTTACCTTTGTGCATTCTATGCTTGAAGGTAAAAAAGAAAATTCTGTGTGCAGCTCACCCCCCCCCCCCAATACTCACCTCTGTGCCCATTGATCCAGAAATGTGCAGGAGAGCAGCAGCTCTATAGGGACTCTTCCTCTTCATTGGCTGAGACATCAGCAGGAGGTGCATTGGCTCCTGCCACTGTCAATCACAGCTAGCGAGCCAAAGAGGAGAGAGTTGATTCTCTATGTCAGGGGTCTCCAAACTGCGGCCCGTGGGCCAGATGTGGCCCTTTGCTAGCCTTTATCTGGCCCTTGGGGCACTATTCCTCCCACTGACGCCAACAAGGGGGCACTATTTCTCCCACTGATAGCAATGATGGGATACTGTTCCTCCTAGTCCTAATAATAGGGGCACTACTCCTCCTGAGACCAACCTTGAGGCTATATTTATTGTCACCGATGCTGGGCCCAGGACATTTGCTGTCTCCGCTGGCCACAATTCGGCCCTCCTAAAGTCTTAAGGGGAAAAAAACTGGCCCTTTGTTTGAAAAGTTTGGAGACCCCTGCTCTATGTGAATGGACACTAGGGGCCAGATCCACGTACATCCGCGCCGGCGTAGCGCATCTTAGAGAGGCAAGTGCTGTATTCTCAAAGCACTTGCGTTCTAAGTTACGGCGGCGTATCGTAAATGTGCCGGCGTAGGAGCGCCTAATTCAAATTGTGAAGAGGTGGGCGTGTTTTATGCTAATAAATCGTGACCCGACGTGATTGACGTTTTGAACGAACGGCGCATGCGCCGTCCGTGGGGTATCCTAGTGCGCATGCGCAAAATCACGTCGCAAATAGTCAATGCTTTCGATGTGAACATAATTACGCAAAGCCCTATTCGCGAACGATTTACGCAAACGACGTAAACAACGGAAAATTTGACGCTGTCCCAACGTCCATACTTAACATTGCGTACGCCTCATAGGGCCGGGGGAAGTTTACGCCGAAAAAAGCCTTACGTAAACAACGTAAAAAAATGTGCCGGGCGGACGTACGTTTGAGGATCGGCGTATCTAGCTAATTTGCATACTCGACGCGGAAGCGCCACCTAGCGGCCAGCATAAATATGCACCTTAGATCCGACGGCGTACTAAGACGTACGTCAGTCGGATCTAGCCCAGATTCAGTCGTATCTTTGTTTTGTGGATACAAAACAAAGATACGACTGCGCATCGTAGAACTTACGCGGCGTATCAATAGATACGCCGCCGTAAGTTCTTTGTGGATCTGGCCCATAGCGCTGAGGCTTAGGAGCCAACCTGCTCAGGTGCCCCCATAGCAAGCTACTTGCTGTGGGGGCACCCCGAAGGAGGGAGGGGCCAGGAGCTCCGGCGAGGGACAAGAGAAGAGGAGGATCCAGGCTGCTCTGTGCTAAACCATTACACAGAGCAGGTAAGTGTAACATGTTTGTTATTTAAAAAAAAAAAATTACAAACAAAGTTTCTGATTTTCCTTCACATTTCTTATATTTTCTTCAATTGCTTTGCTTTATTCTAATGACAAAGCCATTGTAAACTTTTATTATCAGAGGTTTGTACTCACCTCAATGACCGATTCAGAATCCGGTGTTAAAGGAGTATGAAAAGGATCTGGTGTACGCCACCTAGAGAAGGAAGACACCCATCATCCATCAAATATAAAAATAAACATTTTACAAATGCCTTTAACCCCTTCAATACCGGGCACTTTCACCCCCCCCCCGCCCAGGCCAATTTTCATCTTTCAGCGGCATCACATTTTGAATGACAATTGCGCGGTCATCGCGCTGGAGTGCGGCCCAGAGTGGCAATAGGGTTCCCGCCTGTCCGGAAGCAGTTAAGGGTCCACTCACACCAGATTCATTGGCACATGTTTTTTTAAAGCACGCCAATGCAAGAATCTGGCATAAATAAGGGGAATCATTTATCAAAACTGGAGTTGCTGTGCATTGCAACCAATCAGCTTCTATCTTTAGCTTGCTCTTGGGATAATGAAAGATAAAAGCTGATTGGTTGCCATGCACAGCTAGCTGTACCAGATTGTGGCTATTGCAAATTGTATTGTGTTTATGGCCTTTTGCCAGTTGCATTTTGTGAGTTCCCACTTTTATACAAAAAAATCTTATTATTAACCACTTAAGCCCCGGACCAATATGCTGGCTAAAGACCCAAGGGGTTTTTACAGTTCGGGACTGCGTCGCTTTAACAGACAATTGCGTGGTCGTGCGACGTGGCTCCCAAACAAAATTGGCGTCCTTTTTTCCCCCACAAATAGAGCTTTCTTTTGGTGGTATTTGATCACCTCTGCGGTTTTTATTTTTTGCGCTATAAACAAAAATAGAGCGACAATTTTGAAAAAAATGCAATATTTTTAACTTTTGCTATAATAAATATCCCCCAAAAACCTATATAAAAATTTATTTTTCCTCAGTTTAGGCCGATACGTATTCTTCTACCTATTTTTGGTAAAAAAAATCGCAATAATCGTTTATCGGTTGGTTTGCACAAAATTTATAGCGTTTACAAAATAGGGGATAGTTTTTTTTTAATTTTTTTTTTTTTTACTTGTAATGGCGGCGATCAGCGATTTTTTTTTGTGACTGCGACATTATGGCGGACACTTCGGACAATTTTGACACATTTTTGGGACCATTGTCATTTTCACAGCAAAAAATGCATTTAAATTGCATTGTTTATTGTGAAAATGACAGTTGCAGTTTGGGAGTTAGCCACAGGGGGCACTGTAGGAGTTAGGGTTCACCTATTGTGTGTTTACAACTGTAGGGGGGTGTGGCTATAGGTCTGACGTCATTGATCGAGTCTCCCTTATATAAGGGATCACTCGATCGATACGCCGCCACAGTGAAGCACGGGGAAGCCGTGTTTACATACGGCTCTCCCCGTTCTTCAGCTCCGGGGAGCGATCGCGACGGAGCGGCTATAAACGAATAGCCGTGCCGTCGTCCCAGATCGCTCCCCGCGGGAATCCGCCCGCCGCACGCAGCGGGGGGGGGGGGTCACGATCGGACCCCCCACCCGCTAGAAGGCATATATACGTCCTTCTGCCTGTACGTGCCATTCTGTGGACGTAAATAGGCGTGCGGCGGGCGTTAAGTGGTTAAGGGGCGGGGCTGAGAAGCCGGCTGCAGCGTCCTTAACAACCGATGAGTCATCAGCTGTCAATGGGTTTCCCCACTGATAGCTTTATAAAAAAAAAGAAAAAGGGGCGGTAAAAAAAAAAAAAGAAGAAAAAAACGGTGTGGAAGTCCCCCCCCCCCAGTCTATACCAGGCCCTTTGGGTACGCTGGACTAGCCTGACTTGGCATAGGTTCATCTTTATCCACCTCTGACATTTATTATTAGTGGTATCATTTGTAGGGTGATCTAGCTCCACTAGAACACATGGATGTACCACTCACACCCACACACATAAACCCCTCCAATATTCCAGTACTGCAAAAGCATAACAAAAATTCATTCATGCCTGCACATTTTATCATTTTATTTCGTTTTCTAATATTTCACCTTCATATACTCATTAGATACTTACAATATAGGTGAGAAGAACAACAGTAACCACTAATACACTCACGATGACAAGAAGGGCAATGGCATAGCCTGGGATTGTGCCATCCACAACAGCGGCATCTGTAAAAGAAAAAAAATATTAGACATGTCCACTGACGAAAAATGTGTTTGTTTTCGCTTCATTTGTTTGTTTTTTTTTCGTTTTTCGGGTCATTTGTTATGATCGCAATTCGTAAATTTGAAAATTTGTAAATTTAAAAATGAGAAAATTAGAAAATAAGAAAATTAAAAAAAAATCATAAATTTGTAAATTCGTAAATCAGAAAAGAAGAAAGAAAATCAGAAAATTTGAAAATTCATAAATTCGTAAATTTGTAAATTCAAAATCCGAACATTGGAAAGAAAATCAGAAAATTCGAAAGAATAACTACCGTATTTATCGGGGTATAGCGCGCTCCCGCGTATAGCGTGCACCCCTAAAGTTGCCCGAATTCCTGTTGAAAAAAGATGTTTTGTACTTACAGTTTTGGTGTCTTGCGCGGCGTCCATCGGCGGCCTCGTCCGGTCCGGCGTCCGTCTGCGGCTTCGGGTGTCCTCTTCGTCGGGTCCGGCGTCCTTCTGCGGCATCCTCCCCGCTCGTTTCCCGCGCCGAGTTTGAATACTGCGCCGACATATACCGAGCGCAGTACACTCGTGTATCGTCGGGCAGGCTCGGCAACTCTCGCGCTGACGTCCTGTACGCTCAGGACGTCAGCGCGAGAGGCGCCGAGACTGCCCAAAGATACACGAGTGTACTGCGCTCGGTATATGCCGGGGCAGTATTCAAACTCGTGGCGGGAAAGCGGGTATCGGCGTATACCGCGCCCCCCCCCACGATTTTGCCCTGATTTTTAGGGCAAAATAGTGCGCAGTATACGCCGATAATTAAATTATAGGTATTGGAATTTTCTTTCAAATTGGGCTGTTAGTGAACGTAATGAATACAAATTTATCCCAAGTTACGAATTATCCGAAATAACAAATGCCGCATCTAAACAAATGAAACAGAACAAATTAATAACTATTATTATTTTTAATAAAATTAATAATAATAATAATAATAATATTTAAAAGGTTTTATTATTATTGTTGTTATTTATTATTATTAATTTGTTACATTCCATTTGTTTAGATGCACCATTTGTTATTTCAGATAATTGGGAACTTCGGATAAATTCGTATTCGTTACGTTTACTAACAGCCAAATTTGAAAGGAAATTCCAATACCTCTAATTTAATAGCCAACAATAGTTAGTTATTATTTCTGATTTTCAAATGTTTGAATTTTCGGGTTTCCGAATTTCCGAATTTATGAATTTCCACATTTTCGAATTTACGTATTTATGAATTGTCGAGTTTACAGATATTAATAAAAATTTGTTAAACGGGTTTTCGTTAATTTGGATATTTCCGAATCTACGAATTTGTTGAAATTCATTAAAAAAATGAATTCGGAACAAAACGAATGGCACATGTTTAAAAAATATGTCATAAAAGTTTCATCTTCAGTTTGTAAAACATCATTAGTAGTGGTGATGTTAAAATGAAGAATTTATTTTATCAATGAATACAAGGCTTTCTGTGATTTTATATGAGGTGGAGATCATGACATCACCACCTCGTCCAATCAGAGAATACCTTGCATTCAGTAAGGAGAGCTCTTAAAGGGGTTGTAAAGGTTTGTCTTTTATTTTCTAAATCGGTTCCTTTAAGCTCGTGCATTGTTGGGTCACTTACCTTTTCCTTCCATTTCCCTTCTAAAAAATTGTTTTCTTTGTTTGAATTTCTCACTTCCTGTTTCTCCTCAGTAAGCTTTCCACCATCATCCGAGCGGTGGAAAGTCATTTAGAACAGCTTACTGAACACCTTACTGAGGAGGAACAGGAAGTGAGAAATTCAGACAAATAAAAAAAAACATTTAGAAGGAAAATTGAAGTAAAAGGTAAGTGACCCAACAATGCACTAGCTTAACCACTTCCATACCAGGCACGTATACACCTTCCGGCCCAAGCCAATTTTCAGCTTTCAGCGCTGTCGCACTTTGAATGGCAATTGCACGGTCATGCTACACTGTACCCAAACAAAATTGGGGTCCTTTTTTTCCCACAAATAGAGCTTTCTTTTGGTGGTATTTGATCACCTCTGCGTTTTTTTTTTTTTGCGCAACAACTAAAAAAAGACTGAAAATTTAGAAAAAAAATACGTTTTTATTTTTTTCTGTTAAATTTTTTGTAAATAAGTAAGTTTTCTCTTTCAATTACGGGCACTGATATGGCGGCACTGATGGGCACTGATGAGATGGCACCGATGGACATCGATGAGGTAGTACTGACGGGTGGCACTGATTGGCGGCGCTTGTATGCGGCACTGATGGGCACACATAGGCGCCACTGATGGGCACACATAGGCGGCACTGATGGGCACACATAGGCGGCACTGATGGGCACACATAGGTGGCACTGATGGGCACACATAGGTGGCACTGGGCACTCATAGGCGACACAGATGGGCACTCATGGGCGGCACTTATGGGTGGCACTGATCGCTACTTATGGGTGGCACAGATGGGCACTGATAGGTGGGCACTGGGCATGGATGGGCACTGTAGGGTGGCACTGATGGACACTGTAGGGTGGCACTGATGGACACTTCGGGCGGCACTGATTAACCTATGTTGCCAGTCAGTGCCCATTTGTGGGCACTGAGTGGCATCTTTTTTTTTTTTTAGCCTTTTTTTTTTTGATCTGCCCTTTTTTTTTACAGCCTTTTTTTTTGCCTTTTTTTTGGATCTGCCCTTCCCTGGTGGTCCAGGGTGGGCTTCCCTGGTGGTCCATGTGGCGATCCGAGGGGGGGCTGCGCTGATAAACAATCAGCGCGAACCCCCCCTGTCAGGAGAGCAGCCGTTCGGCTCTCCTCTACTCGCGTCTGTCAGACGCGAGTGAGGAAGAGCCATCAACGGCTCTTCCTGTTTACATCGTGATCAGCCGTGATTCGACACGGCTGATCACGTGGTAAAGAGTCTCCGTGAGAGACTCTTTACCGAGATCGGTGTTGCGGGGTGTCAGACTGACACCCCGCAACAACGATCGCCGCGATGCGCGCCCCCGGGGGCGCGCAGCGGCTCAGAATCCTGAGGACGTCATATGACGTCCGGTCAGGATTCTACAACCACTTTGCCGCCGTCAATCTGTCATTGGCGGGCGGCAAGTGGTTAAAGTATCCTATTTAGAAAATAAAAAATTAGCCTTTACAACCCCTTTAATACTGATCGGGGGGAAGATACACACTCCCCTCACACAGCACACAGAGCTGGGGCTGTCAATCCCAGGCTGTGTGCTGGAGCTCTCTCCCCAGTCACCATATTTCTCTTGGTGTCAGAAAAACTTGTCAGAAGTGACTCATGCTGATAGCAGAGGAAGGAAGCAGCAGACAGAAATGACACTTAGTGCTCTGGATTGGGACAAGTACACACTATAGAGGGATGTACTTTGTTCATATTTTGCAACCACTTTAAAGACAAAGACGCTGCATAATCCGTGAGTGATAGAAAAAAATAAAAAAAAGCTGCTGAAAGTGGGGTTTATATCACATTAATTACCTCATTACTGTGTACTGTGATGAAACGCGTAACCGCGTCTTTTACTGAGCATTGCTGCACTGCGGAGGATTCAGGAGGGCCCAAGGGGACCCGACCTGGAGGCCTACTAATGCCCTCATATTTTATATGAGAATAGTTTCCATTTCCAGCTACAGATAAACTTTATTTAATGAATATTCCTTTCTGGTTTCACCCACCTGGAGCAGTTGTGTTTGTAGCATGGATCCTTATATCCCCCAAGACGTCGCCATTGATTTTGGCAATCACATCAAAGTTGCGCTGCGTCTCGGCATCGCTATGAGTGTTCTTCGGGAACTCTGCTGAACAGACGACATCGGTAACACTTGGACTGTAGAGAAAACACAGAAATATCTTAACTTTGCTGCCTTCTTCCTGGTCGGATCTGAATATTCCTCCTTCTGGCCGTGTGCAATGATCTCCTTTAAACCCTTTTCTTACCACTCCTGTCAGGCCCCATACACACGACCAAACATGTATGCTGAAACTGGTCCGCGGGCCAGTTTCAGCATACATGTTCGGTCGTGTGTGGGCGCGAGCGGGCCGAATTCCAGCAAACATTTGCCCGCCGGGCCTTTTCCCAGCAGACAAATATTCCTGGACGTGTTTTAAAACAGTCCGCTGGAATCCTGCCCGCTCGGACATGTACGGTCGTCAGTACAGACCTACCGTACATGTCCAGGCGCCCGCCGTCCCTCGCATGCGTCGAATGACTTCGACGCATGCGTGGAAGCATTTTAAAGGCGGGCCGCCCACGTCGCTGCGTCATTGTCGCGGCGACACCACGTCATCGACGCGGCGACACCGCGGACACGCCCCGCGTATTGTTTACGCGCGGACTTCTGTACGATGGTGTGTACAACCATCGTACAGAAGCCCTCTGGCAGACATGTATGGTGAAAACGGTCCGACGGACCGCTTTCACCATACATGTTTGTTCGTGTGTACCCGGCCTAAGACTTACGTGGTGGGGGGGGGGGGGTATTACACGCCCATCAGGAGAGACGACTGTCAACTCTCCAATGAAAGTGATCCAGTGGCTGAACAGCTGCAAGATCATTTTTTGTGATCCCCCTTCCCAGTGTGAGCCCGCCCCCCCCCCCCTTTAGGACTTCCTTAGATGCCACATTTCTGGCATAAGATAACTTAGGCAATCCTACCATTGGTCTGAAAAAAAGGGCTCCTTGCTGTACTGGTTCCCTCTTGTCTCCTAGGTAGCACCTTCCTGACTCCTGGGCAGAGACCTCCTCCTAGGTCCGCCGAAGGTGGAGCAATGAACCCTGATCGGGTCTCTAATAAAAGTCCTGCACACGCCTGCTAAGTTATAGCCAGATTCAGAGAGACTTAGGCTAGCGTATCAGTAGATACGCCAGCCTAAGTCTGAATGTGCGCCCGCGCTAATTTAAGCGTATTCTGGTAACCAGATACGCTTAAATTAGGCTCAGATACGAGCGGCGTAAGTGTCTTACACCCTCGTATAGTAAAGTGTAATTTTTAGGCTGACCGCTGGGTGGCGCTTCCATTGCGGTCGGCGTAGAATATGTAAATCACTACTTACGCCTATTCGCGAACGTACGCCCGGCCACCGCAGTACAGATACGCCGTTTACGCAACGCATTATCAGGCCTATAGTTATTCCATCAAATAGCTGGAATAGTAATGTTAAGTATGGCCGCCGTTCCCGCGTCGAAATTCGAAAATTTTACGTCGTTTGCGTAAGTCGTTCGTGAATAGGGATTTACGTCATTTACGTTCACGTCGAAATCAATAGGACCGTGCGGCATACTTAACCGCAATGCACACTGGGAAATGTAGGCGGACGGCGCATGCGCCGTTCCAAAAAAACGTCAATCACGTCAGGTCAACCCAAATTAGCATAAAACATGCCCCCTCAGCCTATTTTGCATTAGGCGCGCTTACGCCCGCCGCATTTACGATACGCCGCCATAACTTAGCAGGCAAGTACTTTGTGAATCAGGTACTTGCCTCGCTAACTTACGGCGGCGTAGTGTAAATGCCATACGCTACGCCGCCGCAAAGTTAGGACGCCCTTTCTGAATCTAGCTATTAGTGTGCTGGTTGTACACAAAACCTGGGATTGGTGGCTTCATCCCTCCCAAGTCTCTATGAAGCCTTCACACTCCAGGACCCAAACCGAGTTTTCTCTGTAGGAGACCAGCACCCCGGAGCCCCTCAACCTCCCTCCATGACAACCTAGGCAGGGCAGGGCAGGAATTATGGGGCCCCTTACACAGCTTCAGAGAAGCGGGGGGCTGCCCCACGAATTGCGAAGCGGGGGGGTGCGGCCGCTAATTGAGAAGCGGGGGGGTGCCACAAAAAAATATATATTAAAGGGCCCAGAGGGGGGGTTTCCATCTGGGGGCCCCAGATAGATTTTTTTTTAAATAAAAAAATATTAAAAAAAGGGGGTTGCCATCCGGGGCCCTGGGGACCTCCGGGCCCCTGGCGACCTCTGGGCCCTTTAATAAAAAAAAAAAAAAAAAAAAATATATATATATATATATATATATATATATATATATATATATATATATATATATTTTATATAAAAAAGGGGGGGGTTGCCATCTGGGGCCCTGTGGACCTCTGGGCCCTTTAATAAAAGCAAAAAAAATATATATAAAAAAAAATTATTAATAAAAAAATAAAATAAAAAGGGGTTGCCTGGGGACCTCCAGGCCCCTTACAGGTGTACTCCCCAGATGGCGGCCCTGAACCTAGGTGACACCTAACCTTTCCCACACACTGGCAGGGCACAGCTCGTTCACAAAAGACTAATATGATACATATGCATGGTCGGTACATCATACCTTTCTATGTTTCTTTTCTGCACGTTGGAGAACGAGCCTCGTCTGTAGAGAAAACACACAAAAAAAAAAAAATCTCAGCTTTGTTGCCTTCTTCCGGGTCAGATCGGTTGACCACAAAGACATATTCCTCTTCCTTTAAACCCAGTACTATGTATAATGTGCAAACAGACCCTACACATTGACCCTCTTGTTGAATAATTTTTTGGTGAGATTTCACTTCACTTCCTGTCTCAGAGATGCAAAAAAAAAAAAATGGGAGGGAATCTCCAAAGTGTGGGGAATTCCGCAGAGTGACACTAAACAATAAACTTATTCTCCAAAAAATATGCATAAAACATATCTCCCAACCGTCCTGGACTGCCTGTGGGACGTCTGTCCCGCGTCCCGGGGCACCTTCATTCCGGGACAATACAATGTCCCAGAATTTCCCCTTGGCCAATCTGTTGCCCCCTAAAAAATGCCGACCGCATCCCTGCTGCCCCTCACTGCCCGCTGTACTAGTTCTGTCAGAGACCCACTTTAGTTCACCCCCAGACGCTGCCTGGCAAAACAACTGGTTGCTAGACACGGCCCACCTGGCGTCTAACAACCAGTGACGTCACAACGAGGAGGAGAGCGGAGCCCCAGCATTCAGAGCGAGCCGGAGGAGGATTCCTCCTTCTCGCCCCTAAGCTCCACCCCGGCTCTGCCCCCCCGACTCCGCCCCCTGACTTAGGGTCTTCCTCGAAGGCTGTTCCTGCCTCTGGAAGAAAGGTAGGAGAAATACTCCCTGCATTGCCCTGAGTGCGCTCATGGTCACTCTGCTTTTTCCAATACACTGCCCCCCTCCAGTCATGCTGTACAGTCCCCCCAAAACCAAAAAAACAACAACACCAAGCACCCAACCCACAGTGACTCCGGGAGTGTCCGGTAAGGGGAGTCCAGGGCTGGACTGGGACAAAAATTTGGCCCTGAACTTCATCCAGACTGGCCCACTTTGACAGGTCTTTCCCATGGCGGCCAGACAACTCGCCGTGTACACTAGTAAAAATAATGAGCCAGATTCACATAGAGATACGACTGTGTATCTCCTGATACACCGTCGTATCTCTGAGTTGTGCCGGTCGTATCTATGCGACGGATTCATAGAATCAGTTACGCATAGATATCCCTAAGATCCGACGGTGTAACTGTGTTACACCGTCGGATCTTAGGCTGCAATACCAGGCCGGCTGCTAGGTGGCGCTTCCCTATCTTTTACGCAACGATTATGCTAATGAGCAGTTACGCCGATTCCGAAATGAACAACCACCCGGCGCTTTTTTTTTTTTTACGTCGTTTGCGTTCGGCTTTTTCCGGCGTATACTTACTCCTGCTTCTATGAGAGCGCAGCCAATGTTAAATATGGCCGTCGTTCCCGCGTCAATTTTTTTTTTTTACGTCGTTTGCGTACGTCGATTCACAAAAGTGCTGGATGCAAGTTACGCTCACGCCGAAACCAATGACGTCCTAGCTAAGTCATTGGGAGCAATGCACGCCGGGAAAAATCGCGGACGGCGCATGCGCATTTAAATCGGCGCGGGAACGCGCCTGATTTAAATACTACACTCCCCCTAGCCGCGGAATTTGAATTCCGCCGGGGGATTTACGATCCGCCGCCGCAAGTTTTGAGGTAAGTGTTTTGTGAATTACCCACTTGCCTCAAAAACTTGCGGATCTTAAATCACATAGGTTACGCAGATCTAAAGATCCGCTAACCTATGTGAATCTGGCCCACTATCTATACATAAACTTTATAAAGTTAATTAAAATAATATCCCTGAAGTTTTACAATGTAACTTATTAGCAGGAATAGTCTGAGTGGGAGCCAAGTGTTGGAAGTTAGGGTGGCCTTACCCCTCCCCCCCCCCATATAATAACATTGGGATGACTTACCTGAAGGAGTATACGGTGACACCAATACAGTCAGGCATTAATCGAACAAGCAATAAGTACGCCTGCAAGGAGAATGGATATAATTACTGATACTAATTTGTCATGTCAAAATTTGAAGACCTAGTATCTATAAGTTTAAAAAGTTTCAAGCAGGGCCATCTTATTAGCATCTTGGGCCCCTGGGCAAAGTAATGCTCTGGGGCCCCTACAATGATGACCCCTAGCCCTAGTCTCAGAGTCATCTTTGACACCCACATGACAATGGATGCACAAATAGGGTCAGTAGTCAGCGGATCTCACCATCTGCTGCGCCTTCTACGCAGACTTATTCCATTTATTCCGAAAGAAGACATAGCAGTCGTGGTGGGAACAATTGTGACTGGACTATGCAAATACCCTTTACCTTGGACTCCCAAAGTACCAAATCACTCGTCTGCAAGTCGTTCAAAACTCGGCCGCTAGACTGGGAAAAAACCCTGGGAATCAATCTCACCTTCACTGAGATCCCTTCATTGGTTGCCAGAAAAAGATAGAATTGCGTTTAAAGCACTCTGTCTGACGCATAAGTGCATCCATGGGAAGGCCCCCCAATATCTATGCGAAAAGATAAAAGCTCACAACCCCAATCGCGTTCTGCGATCCACAAATCAAAATCTGCTCCAGATACCCAAAGCCAAATACAAGTCAAAAGGAGAGCGAAGATTTGCGCTCCAGGGTCCCAGACTATGGAACGCTCTACCAACCAGCGTTCGGTTGGAGGAGAATCACTTGACCTTTAGAAGAAAGATCAAAACTCATCTCTTTTGATATCAAAAGAGACAGGAACAACGGTCGGACTAGGCACCATCGGACTTTTGTTGCCGAAAAGTTTGTCCGTTTGCAGAGCGAACCTTTTTCCGATGAAAACCGAAAAAAGTTTGTCCGATGGAGCGTACGCGCGCTCGGATATTTTTTTTTGCAAACTTGCCCATTTTGAAGTTTGTTGGCAAAAAGTCCGACCGTGTGTAGGGGCCTTAAGACTGGGATGCCATAAAAGCAGGCCCGTCGCTACAGGACAGGAAAAACAAACAATTGCTTGGGGCCCCGAGCTGGCCTGGGGCCCCCAACTTCCCCTTCCCAGGCTGTAGCATGGCCAAGCTCCTCTTCCTTCCTTCCTTCCTTCCTTCCTGGAGTCCTGTCAGTCCGGCCGGGTACCGCGCATGGTACAGGAGATTCAGTTTCCTGTTCCCGGCCGGACTGACAGGAAGTGCACACAGTCCGGCCGGGAACACAGAAAACTGAATCTCCTGTACCGCGCGGTACCCAGCCCAGCCCGGGCACTATCTGATTGAGAACTGGGGACCCATAATGATAGAACACCGAACTGACAGGAGGAAGAGGAGTTGGGCCACGCTACAGCGGCAGCCTACAGGGAAAAAGGGGAGGTGAGAATAGAAAAACATAGGGACTAGGGAGGGGGGGAGGAGTAAGAACATAGGTGTAAATAATTTGTGTAGCGTTAAAGTAGGCTATGCATGCGGGGGGGTGCTTGGGGGCCCCCATTTTGCTTGGGGCCCCCAAATTCCTTCAAACAGCCCTGCATAAAAGTTCATGTGCGTGGAAAGGCAGGCGTCCCAATACTTTTGGTAATATAGTGTAGCTCTTTAGACTATATACAACACAACAGTAAACAGGTCTTCAGAAACAAACAATGCTTTACCTACAGGTTACATGTAGTGAATATGGGGGGAATAATGCTGGCAGAGTAGCCGTCATTCCACTTGGAAGTGCCCTGGAGAGCCTGTGGGGGGCAGTGTTGGGGCTAAGGTGAGAATTGCAGCCACACTGACTTATTACTAAGTGAAGGTAGATCTGCTGTAGAATGAAGATGACTCTATATCATTATACTTTCCCTTCAAGATATCTACAAGATTCAATTCACGAATGTCAAGAAACTCCTAACAATATTTAGGCCCAGAACACTCGATCTTATACTCACTTGTTTCCTGATCTTTGTACTGAGCTCCTTGTATTCATTGGATGAAGGGTTTGTGTATTCTTCTATGAATGGCAGATCCAATAATATAAAAAAGAAATAACTATAGACTATTGGTCTAGTTGCTGGCCTTGTTGTTGGTATTGTGTTTATGGTTCGTTCTCTTGTTGTTGCTGCCAATGCTGTTGGTTTTCCAGTTGTCAGTGCTGCTGTAGCTGTTGGTTTTGCAGTTGTCAGTGATTCTGTAGCTGTTGGTTTTGCAGTTGTCAGTGCTGCTGTAGCTGTTGGTTTTTCAGTTGTCAGTGCTGCTGTAACTGTTGGTTTTGCAGTTGTCAGTGCTCCTGTAGCTGTTGGTTTTGCAGTTGTCAGTGATTCTGTAGCTGTTGGTTTTGCAGTTGTCAGTGCTGCTGTAGCTGTTGGTTTTTCAGTTGTCAGTGCTGCTGTAACTGTTGGTTTTGCAGTTGTCAGTGCTTCTGTAACTGTTGGTTTTGCAGTTGTCAGTGCTGCTGTAGCTGTTGATTTTGCCGTTGTCAGTGCTGCTGTAGCTGTTGATTTTGCCGTTGTCAGTGCTTCTGTAGCTGTTGGTTTTGCCGTTGTCAGTGCTTCTGTAGCTGTTGGTTTTGCAGTTGTCAGTGCTGCTGTAGCTGTTGATTTTGCCGTTGTCAGTGCTGCTGTAGCTGTTGGTTTTGCCGTTGTCAGTGCTTCTGTAGCTGTTGGTTTTGCAGTTGTCAGTGCTGCTGTAGCTGTTGGTTTTGCAGTTGTCAGTTCTGCTGTAGCTGTTGATTTTGCCGTTGTCAGTGCTGCTGTAGCTGTTGGTTTTGCCGTTGTCAGTGCTTCTGTAGCTGTTGGTTTTGCAGTTGTCAGCGCCTCTGTAGCTGTTGGTTTTGCAGTTGTCAGTGCTGCTGTAGCTGTTGGTTTTGCAGTTGTCAGTGATTCTGTAGCTGTTGGTTTTGCAGTTGTCAGTGCAGCTGTAGCTGTTGGTTTTTCAGTTGTCAGTGCTGCTGTAACTGTTGGTTTTGCAGTTGTCAGTGCTTCTGTAACTGTTGGTTTTGCAGTTGTCAGTGCTGCTGTAGCTGTTGATTTTGTCGTTGTCAGTGCTGCTGTAGCTGTTGATTTTGCCGTTGTCAGTGCTTCTGTAGCTGTTGGTTTTGCCGTTGTCAGTGCTTCTGTAGCTGTTGGTTTTGCAGTTGTCAGTGCTGCTGTAGCTGTTGATTTTGCCGTTGTCAGTGCTGCTGTAGCTGTTGGTTTTGCCGTTGTCAGTGCTTCTGTAGCTGTTGGTTTTGCAGTTGTCAGTGCTGCTGTAGCTGTTGGTTTTGCAGTTGTCAGTTCTGCTGTAGCTGTTGATTTTGCCGTTGTCAGTGCTGCTGTAGCTGTTGGTTTTGCAGTTGTCAGTGCTGCTGTAGCTGTTGGTTTTGCCGTTGTCAGTGCTTCTGTAGCTGTTGGTTTTGCAGTTGTCAGTGCTGCTGTAGCTGTTGATTTTGCCGTTGTCAGTGCTGCTGTAGCTGTTGGTTTTGCCGTTGTCAGTGCTGCTGTAGCTGTTGGTTTTGCCGTTGTCAGTGCTTCTGTAGCTGTTGGTTTTGCAGTTGTCAGCGCCTCTGTAGCTGTTGGTTTTGCAGTTGTCAGTGCTGCTGTAGCTGTTGGTTTTGCAGTTGTCAGTGCTGCTGTAGCTGTTGGTTTTGCAGTTGTCAGTTCTGCTGTAGCTGTTGGTTTTGCAGTTGTCAGTGCTGCTGTAGCTGTTGATTTTGCCGTTGTCAGTGCTGCTGTAGCTGTTGGTTTTGCCGTTGTCAGTTCTGCTGTAGCTGTTGGTTTTGCAGTTGTCAGTGCTGCTGTAGCTGTTGATTTTGCCGTTGTCAGTGCTGCTGTAGCTGTTGGTTTTGCCGTTGTCAGTGCTTCTGTAGCTGTTGGTTTTGCAGTTGTCAGTGCTGCTGGAGCTGTTGGTTTTGCAGTTGTCAGTGCTGCTGTAACTGTTGATTTTTCCGATGTCAGTGCTGCTGTATATATCGTTGGTGCAATTGTAGGCGGTGCTGCTGTAGTTTTAGCTGGTGAAGGTGCTGCTGTTGTTGGTACTGCAGTTGCCAGCGCTGCTGTCACTGTAATTGGTGCAGTTGCATTTGTACTTGGCAATGCTGTAGTTGTTGGTGCTGAAGTTGTAGCTGATACTTGTGTAGTTATAGGTGGGGCACTTGTAGTTGGTACTTCTGCAGATGTAGGTGGGGCAGTTGTAGTTGATACTTCTGTAGTTGTAGGTGGGGCAGGTGTAGTTGTTACTTCTGTAGTTGTAGATGGGGCAGTTGTAGTTGGTACTTCTGTAGTTGTAGGTGGGGCAGTTGTAGTTGGTACTTCTGTAGTTGTAGGTGGGGCAGTTGTAGATTGTGCTGCAGTTGTAGCTGGTACTGCGGTAGATGTAGGTGGGGCAGTTGTAGTTGATACTTCTGTAGATGTAGGTGGGACAGTTGTAGTTGATGCCTCTGTAGTTGTAGGTGGGGCACTTGTAGTTGGTACTGCTGTAGTTGTAGGTGGGGCAGTTGTAGTTGGTACTGCTGTAGTTGTAGGTGGGGCAGTTGTAGTTGGTACTTCTGCAGATGTAGGTGGGACGGTAGTAGTTGGTAGTTCTGTAGTTGTAGGTGGGGCACTTGTAGTTGGCACTTCTGTAGTTGTAGGTGAGGCAGTTGTAGTTGATACTTCTGTAGTTGTAGGCGGTGCAGTTGTAGTTGGTACTTGTGTAGTTGTAGGTGGGGCAGTTGTAGTTGGTACTGCTCTAGTTGTAGGTGGGGCAGTTGTAGATTGTGCTGCAGTTGTAGCTGGTACTGCGGTAGATGTAGGTGGGGCAGTTGTAGTTGGCACTTCTGTAGTTGTAGGTGTGGCAGTTGTAGTTGGCACTTCTGTAGTTGTAGGTGGGGCAGTTGTAGTTGGTACTGCTGTAGTTGAAGGTGGGGCAGTTGTAGTTGGCACTTCTGTAGTTGTAGGTGGGGCAATTGTAGTTGGCACTTCTGTAGTTATAGGTGGGGCAGTTGTAGTTGGTACTGCTGTAGTTGTAGGTGGGGCAGTTGTAGTTGGTACTGCTGTAGTTGTAGGAGAGGCAGTTGTAGTTGGTACTGCTGTAGTTGTAGGTGGGGCAGTTGTAGTTGGTACTGCTGTAGTTGTAGGTGGGGCAGGTGTAGTTGGTACTTCTGTAGTTGTAGGTGTGACAGTTGTAGTTGGTACTGCTGTAGTTGTAGGTGAGGCAGTTGTAGTTGGTACTGCTGTAGTTGTAGGTGGGGCAGTTGTAGTTGGTCCTTCTGTAGTTGTAGGTGGGGCAGGTGTAGTTGGTACTTCTGTAGATGTAGGTGGGACAGTTGTAGTTGGTACTGCTGTAGTTGTAGGTGGGGCAGTTGTAGTTGGCACTTCTGTAGTTGTAGGTGGGGCAGTTGTAGTTGGTACTGCTGTAGTTGTAGGCGGTGCAGCTGTAGTTGGTACTCCTGTAGTTGTAGGTGGGGCAGTTGTAGTTGGCACTTTTGTAGTTGTAGGTAGGTCAGTTGTAGATGGTACTTTTGTAGTTGTAGGTGAGGCAGTTGTAGTTGGCACTTCTGTAGTTGTAGGCAAGGCAGTTGTAGTTGGCACTTCTGTAGTTGTAGGTGAGGCAGTTGAAGTTGGTCCTTCTGTAGTTGTAGGTGGGGCAGTTGTAGTTGGTACTTCTGTGGTTGTAGATGGGGAACTTGTAGATGGTACTTTTGTAGTTGTAGGTGAGGCAGTTGTAGTTGGCACTTCTGTAGTTGAAGGCAAGGCAGTTGTAGTTGGTACTGCTGTAGTTGTAGGTGGGGCAGTTGTAGTTGGCACTTCTGTAGTTGTAGGTGGGGCAGTTGTAGTTGGTACTGCTGTAGTTGTAGGCAAGGCAGTTGTAGTTGGTACTTCTGTAGTTGTAGGTGGGGCAGTTGTAGTTGGTACTTCTGTAGTTGTAGGTGGGGCAGTTGTAGTTGGTACTGCTGTAGTTGTAGGTGGGGCAGTTGTAGTTGGTACTGCTGTAGTTGTAGGTGAGGCAGTTGTAGTTGGTCCTTCTGTAGTTGTAGGCGGTGCAGTTGTAGTTGGTCCTTCTGTAGTTGTAGGCGGTGCAGTTGTAGTTGGCACTTCTGTAGTTGTAGGTGAGGCAGTTGAAGTTGGTCCTTCTGTAGTTGTAGGCGGTGCAGTTGTAGTTGGCACTTCTGTAGTTGTAGGTGAGGCAGTTGTAGTTGGTACTTCTGTGGTCGTAGATGGGGCACTTGTAGATGGTACTTTTGTAGTTGTAGGTGAGGCAGTTGTAGTTGGTACTTCTGTAGTTGTAGGTGGGGCAGTTGTAGTTGGTACTTGTGTAGTTGTAGGTGGGGCAGTTGTAGTTGGTACTTCTGTAGTTGTAGGTAGGACAGTTGTAGTTGGTACTTCTGTAGTTGTAGGTGGGGCAGTTGTAGTTGGTACTGCTGTAGTTGTAGGTGAGGCAGTTGTAGTTGGTACTTGTGTAGTTGTAGGTGGGGCAGTTGTAGTTGGTACTTCTGTAGTTGTAGGTGGGGCAGTTGTAGTTGGCACTTCTGTAGTTGTAGGTGGGGCAGTTGTAGTTGGTCCTTCTGTAGTTGTAGGTGAGGCAGTTGTAGTTGGTCCTTCTGTAGTTGTAGGCGGTGCAGTTGTAGTTGGCACTTCTGTAGTTGTAGGTGGGGCAGTTGTAGTTGATACTTCTCTAATTGTAGATGGGGCAGTTGTAGTTGGCACGTCTGTTGTTGTAGGTGGGACGGTAGTAGTTGGTACTTCTGTTGTTGTAGGTGGGATGGTAGTAGTTGGTACTTCTGTTGTTGTAGGTGGGACAGTTGTAGTTGGCACTTCTGTAGTTGTAGGTGGGGCAGTTGTGGTTGGCACTTCTGTAGTTGTAGGTGAGGCAGTTGTAGTTGGCACTTCTGTAGTTGTAGGTGGGACGGTAGTAGTTGGTAGTTCTGTAGTTGTAGGTGGGGCAGTTGTAGTTGGCACTTCTGTAGTTGTAGGTGGGACGGTAGTAGTTGGTACTTCTGTTATAGGTGGGATGGTAGTAATTGGTACTTCTGTTGTAGGTGGGGCAGTTGATGCTTCTGTTGTTGTAGGTGGGACGGTAGTAGTTGGTACCTCTGTTGTTGTAGGTGGGATGGTAGTAGTTGGTAGTTCTGTTGTTGTAGGTGGGATGGTAGTAGTTGGCAGTTCTGTTGTTGTAGGTGGGACGGTAGTAGTTGGTAGTTCTGTTGTTGTAGGCGGTGCAGTTGTAGTTGTAGGTGGGACGGTAGTAGTTGGTAGTTCTGTTGTTGTAGGTGGGACGGTAGTAGTTGGTACCTCTGTTGTAGGTGAGGCTGTTGATGCTTCTGTAGTTGTGGATGCTGCAGTTGTAGTCAGCGCTGTGGTCATCATAGATGCTGTTGTAGTCGGGGGTGCTGGAGAAACCAGGAAAAACAGAATTGAAGCATATTTTGTAGAACAATGGTTTCTATTACCTGTTACTTGTTACCTTGAATAAATATTATTTTATGATTTCACCTACCTGGAGTTGTTGTGTTTTCAAAGGAGAGAGGAATGCCCCCCAAGGTGCTGTTATCATCCATGGCATTCCTATCAAATGTTTCCTGCACTCCCATGTCAGTTTGATTGTCATTCAGGAATTCTGCGGAAGTGTTGGCGATGGTGGAACCTTTCCTGTAGGAAAAAACACACAGAAATATCTCAGCCTTGATGCCTTCTCCCTGGTCAGATCCACCACTTACACAGACATATTCTTCTCTATATGAACCCAGTACTATGTGTAATGTGTGAAAAGACAAGCCGTGTGCATTGACCCTCTTTATCCACCTCAGTAGCAGCAGGTTTTAGTTCAGTGGTGGAACTACCAGGGACAGAGCAGTCACGCTTGTGACCAGGCCCTGGCATTCCGCCACTGTGGCATCTCCCCCTTCACCCCTGGCTGTCAGTTCACTATGCAGTGGAGGCAGGGGGGGCAATCGGCAGCTCTGTGGTTGCCTCTCCGGCTAACAATTTATTTTCCCTGTATATAATGGAGAGGGGAGGGGTCAGGCAGGTATCGGCTTTAGTATACAAGCAGAGCGACTTACTTGTACACTGATACCTGCCCCTCTCCACTGTATACAGGACAATAAATTGCTAGCCCGAGTGTCATTCCATGGGGACCAGAGATGCCAATCACCCCCCCCCCCCCCCCCTCCACTGCATAGTAAAATGACAGTCGGGTGCAGGGGGAGATGCTGTGGGCATGACAGAGCTGCTGATCAATGTACAGGTAAGTGGCCATGGGGTGATCTGACTGTACTGGAAGTACAGTGTGTGTGTGTATATATATATATATATATGTGTATCGGTGAGCATGCCTGTGTATATAGGTACTGTATGTGTGTATGTATGCATGTGTGTATACTGTATGCTGCAGTGGCGGCTGGTGCTCAAAATGTTTGGGGGGGGGGCGCAAACAAACTGAAAAAAAACCCATCAATGGCAGCCGCTGTGCCCATCAATTGCAGCCGCTGTGCCCATCAAATGCAGCCGCTGTGCCCATCAAAAGCAGCCACTGTACCCATGAATTGCCGCCACTGTGCCGTCAAACACAGCTACTGTACCCATCAATTGCTGCCAGTATGCACATCAATTGCCGCTACTGTGCCCCATCAAATGCTGCCCGGCACTTACCTGTCTCGCAGCGGGTCAGCGGCGGTCTCCTGCACATCCTCCATGTCTTCTGTCCTCTCTCAGGCATCTGATCACAGCTCCTGACATTTCAGCCAATCAGGTGACAGGTAACAGACTCGGCAACCTGATTGGCTTAGAGGCGGTTCAGTGTTAGCAAAGCGAATTCCTTCACTTTGCTAACACAACACTGAGTGAACAGGGAACGCCCAGCATGGCGCCCGCTGTTCACCTTTTTTTACGGCTCTAATCAGGAGCTTCCAAAAAACACCCACGCCGCTGTTATTCAGGTGCCCGACGCCCAAAAAGGGGCCGGACACCTGAATAGGGGGTGTCAGCGGCAAACATAGATAGATTCATGCAATGCAAGAATCTATCTATGGTGATAGAGCGGTGCAGGAGAGATGGGGCGGTGACCATGCCCCCCTTATGGACGCACCGCCACTGGTATACTGCATGTGTGTGCATATATATGTGTGTGTGTATGTTGGGGGAGGTCACACAGTACAGTATCCTATCTGGGTGCCAACTACTGCCAACTTGCTGCTGAGCAAGCGGATCCCGCTGACGGGTCTGCCCCATGTCAAAGGGGCCTTAGGAGTGTGCGAGGTGCCAAGGTGCAGATCTGCGGGGTACAGAGATGTGAGGCAGAGTACATATGTGCTGGGGGGGGGGGTGTTGGGAGGTACAGAGGTGTGCTGGTGGGGTGGGGGTGTACTGGGGTTACAAAGGCTTGCTGGACGTATGGAGGCATACTGAGGGATAAAGAGGATTCTAGGAGGTGCAGAAGTGTGCTGGGGGAGGGGGGGGGTACAGAGGATGTTTAGAGGTACAGAGGTGTGTTGGGGGGGGGGGGTACAGAGGATGTTGAGAGGTACAGAGGTGTGTTGGGGGGGGGGGGTGTACAGAGGATGTTGAGAGGTACAGAGGTGTCCTGGGGGGGGGGGGTTACAGAGGCTGTTGAGAGGTGCAGAGGTGTGTTGGGGGGGGGGGTACAGAGGCTGTTGAGAGGTACAGAGGTGTGTTGGGGGGGGGGGGGTTACAGAGGCTGTTGAGAGGTACAGAGGTGTGTTGGGGGGGGGAGGTTACAGAGGCTGTTGAGAGGTACAGAGGTGTGCTGGGAGGGTACGGAGGATGTTGAGAGGTGCAGAGGTGTGTTGGGGGGTACGGAGGATGTTGAGAGGTACAGAGGAGTGCTGGGAGGGTACAGAGGATGTTGAGAGGTACAGAGGTGTGCTGGGAGGGTACAGAGGATGTTGAGAGGTGCAGAGGTGTGTTGGGGGGTACGGAGGATGTTGAGAGGTACAGAGGTGTGCTGGGAGGGTACGGAGGATGTTGAGAGGTGCAGAGGTGTGTTGGGGGGTACGGAGGATGTTGAGAGGTGCAGAAGTGTTATGGGAGGGTACGGAGGATGTTGAGAGGTGCAGAGGTGTGTTGGGGGGTACGGAGGATGTTGAGAGGTACAGAGGTGTGCTGGGAGGGTACGGAGGATGTTGAGAGGTGCAGAGGGGGGGGGGGTACAGAGGCTGTTGAGAGGTGCAGAGGTGTGCTGGGGGGGGGGGGGGTACAGAGGCTGTTGAGAGGTGCAGAGGTGTGCTGGGGGGGGGGGGGGGGGTACAGAGGATGTTGAGAGGTACAGAGGTGTGCTGGGAGGGTACAGAGGATGTTGAGAGGTGCAGAGGTGTGCTGGGAGGGTACGGAGGATGTTGAGAGGTGCAGAGGTGTGTTGGGGGGGGGGGGGGGGTACGGAGGATGTTGAGAGGTACAGAGGAGTGCTGGGAGGGTACAGAGGATGTTGAGAGGTACAGAGGTGTGCTGGGAGGGTACAGAGGATGTTGAGAGGTGCAGAGGTGTGCTGGGAGGGTACGGAGGATGTTGAGAGGTGCAGAGGTGTGTTGGGGGGTACGGAGGATGTTGAGAGGTACAGAGGTGTGCTGGGAGGGTACGGAGGATGTTGAGAGGTGCAGAGGTGTGTTGGGGGGTACGGAGGATGTTGAGAGGTACAGAGGTGTGCTGGGAGGGTACGGAGGATGTTGAGAGGTGCAGAGGTGTGTTGGGGGGTACGGAGGATGTTGAGAGGTACAGAGGTGTGCTGGGAGGGTACGGAGGATGTTGAGAGGTGCAGAGGTGTGTTGGGGGGTACGGAGGATGTTGAGAGGTACAGAGGTGTGCTGGGAGGGTACGGAGGATGTGGAGAGATGCAGAAGTGTGCTGGGAGGGTACAGAGGATGTTGAAAGGCGCAGAGGTGTGCTGGGAGGGTACGAAGGATGTTGAGAGGTGCAGAGGTGTGTTGGGGGGTACAGAGGATGTTGAGAGGTGCAGAGGTGTGCTGGGAGGGTACGGAGGATGTTGAGAGGTGCAGAGGTGTGTTGGGGGGGGGGGGGGTACGGAGGATGTTGAGAGGTACAGAGGTGTGCTGGGAGGGTACGGAGGATGTTGAGAGGTGCAGAGGTGTGCTGGGGGGGGGGGGGGGTACAGAGGCTGTTGAGAGGTGCAGAGGTGTGCTGGGGGGGGGGGGGGGGTACAGAGGCTGTTGAGAGGTGCAGAGGTGTGCTGGGAGGGTACGAAGGATGTTGAGAGGTGCAGAGGTGTGTGTAGGAGGTGCAGTAAGGGATACAGAAGTGTGCTGGGGAGTAGGAAGGTGTGCTAGGGGTACAGGGATTATTTGGGAGGTACAGAGATGTATAAGTGGTACTGAGGATGTTGTGGGGGGGGGGGGTGTAGAAATGTGCAAACGGGTATGGCATTAGGTGATTCTTGTAGAACCACACATTTTAAATGGCCCACCCCTAATTAAGATACGTTCTTCCCCCTACATTGGTTGGCTGAATACATAGGAAAAAAAAAGTGTCTCTGAAATATATTTTTGGAAAGGTTGGCAACTGTGCAGGAAGAGGTCCTGCTGCACAACACGTGAAAAGGTCCTGCTGTGGGACCGCAATAAAGGGCCCCACGATGGGGGTAAAGGGCCCTGGATCAATGGTAAGGGCCCCTGGGACAGGATCGGGGGGTCCTTCATGGTGTCTTGCACCAGGGCCCTGAAGGTTCTAGTTATGCCCTTGAGTTTTACCCCCTTCATTAACAGTCCATTCTTCTCTGTGATTCTTTGGATGACAAGTACTCAGTGATGAAACAATGTACCCAAAAATGTTTTATTTAACTATTTTTTTTTTGGACAAATAGAACCTTTCTTTTGGTGGTATTCAGTCACCACAGTTTTTTTGCTATACAAAAATTAAAATTGAATCACAAAACTTTTATTTTTTTTGATCTATTCGCAGATCGAATTTTATCTACAAGTTTTTGAAAAGTGACAATGATAAAAATATATATTTTTTTTTTTCCACACAAACTTGTCATTTTAATAACTTACCTGAAGCCGTATACAGTGACACCGGTGCAGCCAAACAACGTCCTTTGAATGAGTTGTAGCGCCTGCAGGGAGAATATATATAATTCATGTAAAATTTTCAAGGCCTCGTAATTAGTTACAAAAAATACGATTGAAGTGCACGATAAAGAGGAAGTAACCCCCCCCCCCCCCCCGAAAAACGAGGAAAAAAAAACCTGCAAGAGAAAGGCATAATGAGCTAGTATGCATAGCGTACTAGCTCATTATGTGGCACTTACCTGAGATCGAAGCCCCCGAAAGTCCTCCTAGTTCCCCTCCGCCGCCATGTCCCCTCGCATTTTCTTCCTGTAATCGCCGTTCCCGCGCTTTGATTGGCATTACTTGCGCATTAACCCCAATAATGGCATTTGCAAAAATGACGCACTCAGTCATCAGGGCCGCCATCAGGGGGGTACAGGCAGTACACCTGTAAGGGGTCCGGAGGTTCCCAGGGGCCTGGATGGCAACCCCCCCTTTTTTTTATAAAAAAAAATATATATTTTTTTAATATTATTTTATAAAAAAAATTATTAAAGGGACAAATTTTTTATTTTATTTTTAAGAGGTCCGGAGGTCCCCAGGGCCCCGATGACAATCCCCCTTTTTTTTATAAATTTTTTTTTTTATATTTTTTTATTTCTTTTATTACATATATATATATATATATATATATATATATATATATATATATATATATATAAAAATAAAAAAATCTAAAAAAAAAAATGCCGTCGTATCTCCTACGTGAATCTGGGCCTGTGTGTGTATATATATATATATAGGTATATACAGTTGAACCTCGGATTACGAGTATAATATACGTTCCAGGAGAATGCTCGTAATCCAAAGTACTCGCATATCAAAGCGAGTTTTCCCATTGAAGTCAATGGAAACTAAAATGATTTGTTCCGCATTGACTTCAATGGGATGCAATACCGAATGCGGCCTGAGGTGGGGTGCCAGAGAGCGCCGAAAAGGCCAGAGGACACTTCGGCTTGTTTCCTGCGCCCCAGTACCTCAGGCCAAATGAGGTACTGCAGGCTAATGTCCGGCTTTTCTCTGCTCCTGCGCCCCCGTACCTCAGGCCAAATGAGGTACTGCAGGCCTATTTTGGGCTCTGCACAGCTTCTGCGCCCCTTGTACCTCAGGCCAAATGAGGTACTGCAGGCCTATTTAGCTTGAATTCTGCTTGTCTTGCGAGTCAACACTCGCAAACCGAGTCAGGATAAAAAAAAAATCAAAACACTCTCAAACCAAGTTACTCTTAAACTGAGATTCCACTGTGTGTGTATGTATGTATATATATATATATATATATATATATATATATATATGGCACATTTATATCCCTGCCAGCACAGTGAAAGATGTGTGTAAACACTTCTCTTATGGCAGGACCGGTAAGAGGGAGATCTTTCCCATCCCCCCGCTTCTACACAGAGTGATAATGCTAATGCACACTAGGGGCCAGATTCTCGTAGAACTGCGGCGGCGTAACGTATTTCCTTTATGTTACAAGTTACAAGTTTTACAGGCAAGTGCTTGATTCACAAAGCACTTGCCTGTAAAGTTACGGCGGCGTAGCGCAAAGTCCACCGACGCAAGCCCGCCTAATTCAAATGATCCAGGTAGGGGGCGTGGATCATTTAAATTAGGCGCGTTCCCGCGCCGATCGTACTGCGCATGCTCCGTCTCTAAATTTTCCGCCGTGCATTGCGCGAAATTACGTCGCAAGTACGTCATTGGTTTCGACGTTAACGTAAATGGCGTCCAGCGCCATTCACGGACGACTTACGCAAACGACATAAAATTTTCCAATTTCGACGCGGGAACGACGGCCATACTTAACATTGGATACGCCACCTAGGGGGCATGTTTATCTTTACGCCGCGTATCTATCACGGAAACAACTTAAAATTCACTACGACGGGCAAGCGTACGTTTGTGAATCGGCGTAACTAGTCATTTGCATATTCTACGCCGACCGCAATGGAAGCGCCACCTAGCGGTCAGCGTAGATATTGCACCCTAAGATACGACGGCGCAGGCCGTCGTATCTTAGGCATGTTTAAGTGTATCTCAGTTTGAGAATACATTTAGACATACGTTGGCTTAGATTCGGAGTTACGTCGGAGTATCTGCTGATACGCCGGCGTAATTCTATGTGAATCTGCCCCTAGGTTATTAGGGTGTGCCCAGGCACACCTCACACATCCTGTGCACATGCCTATGACGCTGACCATCATTCAACCTGGAGGAGGACTTCAGAGTCTGCAGGGAACACAGCACAGGGCAAGCATTGCAGAAAGAGTTGCATTTCTTTTTCATAACACATGGGCTACTCATATGTGATTGAGTAGTTACTAAAGATGCTTCAAAAATGAGAATGGCTCAATTCCAGTACATTTTCTTTATAAACGATCTCCCTAAAATTCCATTCATGGATGTCAAGAAACTTCTAATAATATTTCGGACAATAATAATAATAGTTCTTATACTCACATAAAATCTGATCTTCTCACTGAGCTCCTTGTATTTTTCAGATGAAGAATTATTATAATCCGATATAAATTGAAGATTCATTCTTATAATAAAGAAATAACTAACAGTTCTTTGTTTAGCAGCTGTAGTTGGTACTTTGGTAGTTGTAGGTGGGGCAGTTGTAGTTGGTACCTTTGTAGTTGTAGATGGGGCAGTTGTAGTTGGTACTGTTGTAGTTGTAGGTGTGGCAGTTGTAGTTGGTACTTTTGTAGTTGTAGGTGGGGCAGTTGTAGTTGGTACTTTTGTAGTTGTAGGTGGGGCAGTTGTAGTTGGTACTTTGGTAGTTGTAGATGGAGCAGTTGTAGTTGGTACTCCTGTAGTTGTAGGTGGGACAGTTGTAGTTTGTGCTTCTGTAGTTGTAGGTGTGGCAGTTGTAGTTGGCACTTCTGTAGTTGTAGGTGGGGCAGTTGTAGTTGGTACTTTTGTAGTTGTAGGTGGGGCAGTTGTAGTTGGTACTTCTGTAGTTGTAGGTGGGGCAGTTGTAGTTGGTACTTCTGTAGTTGTAGGCAGGGCAGTTATAGTTGGTACTTTTGTAGTTGTAGGTGGGGCAGTTGTAGTTGGTACTTCTGTAGTTGTAGGTGGGGCAGTTGTAGTTGGTACTTCTGTAGTTGTAGGTGGAATAGTTGTAGTTGGTGCTTTTGTAGTTGTAGGTGGGGCAGTTGTAGTTGGTACTTTTGTAGTTGTAGGTGGGGCAGTTGTAGTTGGTACTTCTGTAGTTGTAGGTGGGACAGTTGTAGTTGGTACTTCTGTAGTTGTAGGTGGGGCAGTTGTAGTTGGTACTTCTGTAGTTGTAGAGGGGGCAGTTGTAGTTGGTACTCCTGTAGTTGTAGGTGTGACAGTTGTAGTTGGTACTTCTGTAGTTGTAGGTGGAATAGTTGTAGTTGGTGCTTTTGTAGTTGTAGGTGGGGCAGTTGTAGTTGGTACTTTTGTAGTTGTAGGTGGGGCAGTTGTAGTTGGTACTTCTGTAGTTGTAGGTGGAATAGTTGTAGTTGGTGCTTTTGTAGTTGTAGGTGGGACAGTTGTAGTTGGTACTTCTGTAGTTGTAGGTGGGGCAGTTGTAGTTGGTACTTCTGTAGTTGTAGAGGGGGCAGTTGTAGTTGGTACTCCTGTAGTTGTAGGTGTGACAGTTGTAGTTGGTACTTCTGTAGTTGTAGGTGGAATAGTTGTAGTTGGTGCTTTTGTAGTTGTAGGTGGGGCAGTTGTAGTTGGTACTTTTGTAGTTGTAGGTGGGGCAGTTGTAGTTGGTACTTCTGTAGTTGTAGGTGGAATAGTTGTAGTTGGTGCTTTTGTAGTTGTAGGTGGGACAGTTGTAGTTGGTACTTCTGTAGTTGTAGGTGGGGCAGTTGTAGTTGGTACTTCTGTAGTTGTAGAGGGGGCAGTTGTAGTTGGTACTTCTGTAGTTGTAGGTGGAATAGTTGTAGTTGGTACTTTTGTAGTTGTAGACGGGGCAGTTGTAGTTGGTACTTCTGTAGTTGTAGGTGGAATAGTTGTAGTTGGTACTTCTGTAGTTGTAGGTGTGGCAGTTGTAGTTGGTACTTCTGTAGTTGTAGGTGGGGCAGTTGTAGTTGGTACATCTGTAGTTGTAGGTGGGGCAGTTGTAGTTGGTACTTTTGTAGTTGTAGGTGGGGCAGGTGTAGTTGTTACTTCTGTAGTTGTAGATGGGGCAGTTGTAGTTGGTACTTCTGTAGTTGTAGGTGGGGCAGTTGTAGTTGGTACTTCTGTAGTTGTAGGTGGGGCAGTTGTAGTTGGTACTTCTGTAGTTGTAGGTGGGGCAGTTGTAGTTGGCACTTCTGTAGTTGTAGATGGGACAGTTGTAGTTGGTACTTCTGTAGTTGTAGGTGTGACAGTTGTAGTTGGTACTTCTGTAGTTGTAGGTGGGGCAGTTGTAGTTGGTACTTCTGTAGTTGTAGATGGGACAGTTGTAGTTGGTACTTCTGTAGTTGTAGATGGGACAGTTGTAGTTGGTACTTCTGTAGTTGTAGTTGGGGCAGTTGTAGTTGGTACTTCTGTAGTTGTAGATGGGACAGTTGTAGTTGGTACTTCTGTAGTTGTAGATGGGACAGTTGTAGTTGGTAGTTCTGTAGTTGTAGGTGTGACAGTTGTAGTTGGTACTTCTGTAGTTGTAGATGTGACAGTTGTAGTTGGTACTTCTGTAGTTGTAGATGGGACAGTTGTAGTTGGTAGTTCTGTAGTTGTAGGTGAGGCAGTTGTAGTTGGTACTTCTGTAGTCGTAGATGTGACAGTTGTAGTTGGTACTTCTGTAGTTGTAGCTGGGGCAGTTGTAGTTTGTGGTTCTGTAGTTGTAGGTGGGGCAGTTGTAGTTGTAGATGGGACAGTTGTAGTTGTAGGTGGGGCAGTTGTAGTTGTAGGTGGGGCAGTTGTAGTTGGTACTTCTGTAGTTGTAGGTGGGGCAGTTGTAGTTGGTACTTCTGTAGTTGTAGATGTGACAGTTGTAGTTGGTACTTCTGTAGTTGTAGATGTGACAGTTGTAGTTGGTACTTCTGTAGTTGTAGGTGTGACAGTTGTAGTTGTTACTTCTGTAGTTGTAGGTGAGGCAGTTGTAGTTGGTACTTCTGTAGTTGTAGGTGTGACAGTTGTAGTTGGTTCTTCTGTAGGTAGGACAGTTGTAGTTGGTACTTCTGTAGTTGTAGGCAGTGCAGTTGTAGTTGGTACTTCTGTAGTTGTAGGTGGGACAGTTGTAGTTGGTACTTCTGTAGTTGTAGATATGACAGTTGTAGTTGGTACTTCTGTAGTTGTAGATGTGACAGTTGTAGTTGGCACTTCTGTAGTTGTAGGTAGGGCAGTTGTAGTTGGTACTTCTGTAGTTGTAGATGTGACAGTTGTAGTTGGCACTTCTGTAGTTGTAGGTAGGGCAGTTGTAGTTGGTACTTCTGTAGTTGTAGATGTGACAGTTGTAGTTGGCACTTCTGTAGTTGTAGATGTGTCAGTTGTAGTTGGTACTTCTGTAGATGTGACAGTTGTAGTTGGTACTTCTGTAATTGTAGATGTGACAGTTGTAGTTGTCTCGGCAGATGTTCTCGAAGTTGTAGTTGTTGATTCTGCAATTACATGTAAGGAATGGTTAGAAAACCGTTTTCATTTGCCGGCGCTGCTCACGTATGCGTTCGCTTCTGCGCGGAAGCTCGGCAGGACGGTGCGCTTTAAATCTTTTTTCTTTTCTTATTTATTTTACTTTTTTTTTTTTTGACACTGTCCTTTTTAAAAATAAAAATGGTGTCACTTGTATTCCTATTTACAAGGACTGTAAACATCCCTTGTAATAGAATAAAGCATGACAGGTCCTCTTTAATGGGAGATCTGGGGGTCAAAAAGACGTCACATCTCATATTTACACTAAAATGCAATAAAAAATAATAATTTGTAAAATAAAATAAAAAATTCTCCTTTAAGAGCATTGGACGGTCATTGGACGGACATTTGAAGTCGCTCCCGCCAGTCCATGCCATGGGGCCTCACTCGGCAGCCAGCCGAACAGGGGAGAGGACCCGATCGTCTCTGGTAAGGGGCGGAGACCACTGGAGCGCGGCATCAGGGGGGGCCCTCTTCCCGCCCCCGATAATAGTTATCTTGCGGCGAATCCGTTGCTGAGACCACTTTTATCTGAAAACAAACATGTTATACTTACCTCCACTGTGTAGTTAGTTTTGCGCAGAGTGGCCCCCGATCCTCGTCTTCTGGGGTCCCTCGGCGGCTGTCTCAGCTCCTCCCCGCTAGAGCTAACCCCCCTCTGGGAAGCGCTATCCCAAGGGAGTTAACTTGCGGGCGCGCTCCCGTGTGATACAGTATTGTACCACTCAGGCCCCGCCCCCGACACGCCGCGTCATTGATTTGATTGACAGCAGCGGGAGCCAATGGCTGCGCTGCTATCAATCATCCAATGAAGAGCCAAGAAGCCCGGCTGAGAAGCCAGTACGTTCACAACGCAGGACTTTCGGGGGCTCAGGTAAGTAAACGAGGGGACTGGAGGGGCCTGTAAGCATCGGATGTTTTTCCACCCAAAAATTGAACTTCCGCTTTTCGGAACCCCCCCCCCCCCTCCAGTGTCACATTTGGCACCTTTCAGGGGGGAGGGGGTATTTGTCTAAGACAGGTATTTGCACCAACTTCTGGGCATAGACTCCCATGTTTGGGGCTTAGGGTTTAGGGCTGGGTTAGGGTTTAGGATTAGGGGTTAGGGTTTAGGGGGTCAGGGGTTAGGGGTTAGGATGAGGGTTTGGGTTAGGGGTTAGGGTTTAGGGTTAGGGTGTTAGGGTTAGTTTTGGGGTTAGGGTTAAGGTTAGGGTTTAGGGCTAGGGTTTAGGGTTGGGTTAGGGGTTAGGGTTTAGGGTTAGGGGTCAGGGTTAGGGTTTGGGGTTAGGGTTTAGAGTTAAGGTTAGAGTTAGGGTTTGGGGCTTAGGGTTAGGGTTTAGGGTTAGGGGTCAGAGTTAGGGTTAGGGTTTAGGGTTAGGGGTCAGAGTTATGGTTAGGTTTTAGGGTTAGGGTTTGTGGTTAGGGTTTAGGGTTAGGGTTTGTGGTTAGGGTTTAGGGTTTAGGGTTAGGGGTCAGAGTTATGGTTAGGGTTTAGGGTTAGGGTTGGGTTAGGGATTAGGGTTTAGGGTTAGGGGTCAGGGTTAGGGTTTGGGGTTAGGGTTTAGAGTTAAGGTTAGAGTTAGGGTTTGGGGCTTAGGGTTAGGGGTCAGAGTTAGGGTTAGGGTTTAGGGTTAGGGTTTGTGGTTAGGGTTTAGAGTCAAGGTTAGAGTTAGGGTTAGGGTTTAGGCTTAGGGGTCAGAGTTAGGGTTAGGGTTTAGGGTTAGGGGTCAGGGTTAGGGTTTGGGGTTAGGGTTTAGAGTTAAGGTTAGAGTTAGGGTTAGGGTTTAGGCTTAGGGGTCAGAGTTAGGGTTAGGGTTTAGGGTTAGGGTTTGTGGTTAGGGTTTAGAGTTAAGGTTAGAGTTAGGGTTAGGGTTTAGGCTTAGGGGTCAGAGTTAGGGTTAGGGTTTAGGGTTAGGGTTTGTGGTTAGGGTTTAGAGTTAAGGTTAGAGTTAGGGTTAGGGTTTAGGCTTAGGGGTCAGAGTTAGGGTTAGGGTTTAGGGTTAGGGTTTGTGGTTAGGGTTTAGAGTTAAGGTTAGGATGAGAAGGCCTGGCCACTCCAATTCATCCCAAAGCTGCGATGAAGCTGCTCACTGAAGTTCGGGGGGTCAGATAAGTAAAACTGGGGCTTGGGGGGGGGGGGGGGGTGTAGAGTGCAAGGTGTTTTTTATTTTTTTAGCCTTTTTTTTTTTTTAGGGTGGACCTCCACTTTAAGACTGGGATGCCGTTAAAGTTCATGGGCCCGCATTCAGATACGAGATACGACGGCTTATCTATTGATACGCCGCGTAACTTCTAGGATGCTCCGGCGTATCTTTGTTTTGCATCCACAAAACAAGATACGCCTGAAGCTGGGCTAGATCCGACTGGCGTACGTCTTAGTACGCAATGTTAAGTATGGACGTCGGGCCAGCGTAGAATTTTCCGTCGTTTGCGTAAAACGTTCGCGAATAGGGCTTTGCGTAAATTACATTCACGTCGTCTAGGCATTGAGCGGGCGTAATTTAATTTGAAAATTCGACGTGATACTGAGCATGCGCGTAAACATGCGCCGTACGAAAAAAGCGTCATTTACGTGGGGTCAAGCTTATTTTACATAAAACACGCCCCCCCTGTTCATCATTTGAATTCCGCGCCCTTTACGCCGGGAGATTTACGCTACGCCGCCGTAACTTTAGAGGCAAGTGCTTTGTGAATACAGCACTTGCCTCTCAAAGTAGCGGCGGCGTAGCGTAACTACGATACGCTACGCCTGCCTAAAACTACGCCGCTGACTGTGGATCTGGCCCCATGTGTGTAAAGGCAGGCGTCCCAATACTTTTGGTAATATAGTGTCATATTTTCCTATAGTTCTCTGTTAGTAATGTTCTTAGGGTTAGATGCACTTATATATGTTTTTTTTCTTTATATAATGATATTCCCACCAACTATTTGTTTGAATTTCTGGAACATCCTCCTGAGTATGAACGTTGTTATATAACTGGCCGGTGAGTGTTTTTCCTTATACATTTAAAAAGCGCAAATCAATAACTCACCTGTAGGCTGGCAGTTTGTCACCAATAGAAGCCCTGAATGAAAAAAACAAATGATTGATATTTCATTCAATTCTCATAAAAACTTTCACATGTACAGTCGTGTGAAAAGGTGAGTCCATCCAATGGAAATGGTTGAATTTTCCACCATATTGGAACAGAGAAACATTAGAACTGGATTCACACGGCGCCTACAGAGAAAGGTCATATACTACTAAACAAATGACGCATAAAATGGACATGGTGTATTCTTTCTAATAATAATAATAATAATAATAATAATGATAATAATAATAAATAAAAAAATGACAATGCAGATTTGTCATATGGATTAGGCAAGTACGCCCCCTGAATTTCCCACCACTTTTACCACTTGACATTCCGGCAATTGTCTATAAACGTCCTCCGGCCACTGGGATTTTTTTTTTTTTTGTAGAAAACATTTTTTTTATATATTTTTCTTTCTTTTTTTTCTTTTTTTTTTTTTAACCACTTAAGCCCCGGACTAATATGCTGCTAAATGCCCAAAGGCGTTTTTACAATTCGGCACTGCGTCGCTTTAACAGACAATTGCGCGTTCGTGCGACGTGGCTCCCAAACAAAATTGGCGTCCTTTTTTCCCCACAAATAGAGCTTTCTTTTGGTGGTATTTGATCACCTCTGCAGTTTTTATTTTTTGCGCTATAAACAAAAATAGAGCGACAATTTTGAAAAAAATGCAATATTTTTTACTTTTTGCTATAATAAATATCCCCCAAAAATATATATATATTTTTTTTCCTCAGTTTAGGCCGATACGTATTCTTCTACCTATTTTTGGTAAAAAAAAAATCGCAAAAAGCGTTTATCGATTGGTTTGCGCAAAATTTATAGCGTTTACAACTAATGGCGGCGATCAGCGATTTTTTTCGTGACTGCGACATTATGGCGAACACTTCGGACAATTTTGACACATTTTTGGGACCATTGTCATTTTCACAGCAAAAAATGCATTTAAATTGCATTGTTTATGTGAAAATGACAGTTGCAGTTTGGGAGTTAACCACAAGGGGGCGCTGTAGGATTTAGTGTTCACCTAGTGTGTGTTTACAACTGTAGGGGGGTGTGGCTGTAGGACTGACGCCATCGATCGAGTCTCCCTATAAAAGGATCACTCGATCCGCGGGAATCCGACCGCCGCATGTAGCGGGGGGGGGGGGGGGGGGATGTACATGTACGCCCATTTGCCTGTACGTGCCATTCTGTGGACGTACATATACATGCGTAGGTCGGGAAGTGGTTAAAGGGCCCAGAGGTCCCCTTTTTTTAAATATTTTTTTAATATATATATTTAAAAAATTTTTTGTAAGGGGACCAGAGGTCCCCAGGGCAACCCCCCCAATTGGGCACCCCCCGACTCTCAATTAGCGGCAGCCCCCCCGCTTTTTAATTTGAGGCTGCAGCACCCCCTCCCCGGTTCTCTGCTCCAGGGGACCCATGCCTGAAGCTGTGTGTAAGGGTCCCCATAATTCCTGATGGTGGCCCTGTTTATGGCACAATTTATGGGTCTACATTGAATAAAGTGCTCATTTGCACACTAATCGATACAATTACCATTTTTACAACACTCAATGTTTAAAGTCAGGTGCTGCAAAGAAATATAACATAGGCCCAGGCCTAGGGCAGCACTTTGTAGGGGGGCAGCACGGAAAGAGTCCCCGCCGGCTTGCGCTACACTGTCAGTGTAACGCAAGCTTCTTCTAATTTTGACTGTCCTATCATCCTGGACCACAAACCTTCCTCACTGTGCTATATGTTTTCTGCTGCACCATTGGTATGGTTATATCCAGGGCCGCCATCGGGAATTATGGGGCCCCTTACACAGCTTCAGGCATGGGCCCCCTGGAGAAGAGAACCGAGGGGGGGGTGCTGCCGCCTGAAATTGAGAAGCGGGGAGGCTGCCACGAATTGAGAAGCGGGGGGGGGGGGGGCCTTTACAAAAAAATAAGAAATAAAAAAGGGGGTTGCCATCTGGGGACCTCTGGGCCCTTTAATAAAGTACAAATATATATATACACAATTTTTTTTTTTTTAGAAAAAGAAATTACAAAAAAAGGGGGGTTGTCATCCGGGATCTCTGGGCCCTTTAATAAAAAAAAGAAACCTCTGGGCCCTTTAATAAAAAATAAATAAATAAAAAAATATAAAAAATAAATAAAATAAACATTTATAAAAAAAAAGGGGGGGGGGTTTGCCATCCAGGGCCCTGGGGACCTCTGGGCCCTTTAATAAAAAAAAAAAAAAAAAAGGGGGTTTGCCCCATGGGGCCCTGGGGACCTCTGAGCCCTTTAATAATAAAATATATATATATATATATATATATATATATATATATATATATATATATATATAAATAAATAAATAAAATAATATAAAAAAATAAATATTTTTTTTTTATAAAAAAAGGGGGGTTGCCATCTGGGGCCCTCTGGGCCCTTTAATAATAATAATAATAATAATAATAATGATGATAATAATAATAATAATAATAATAATAATAATAATAATAATAATATAAAATATATATAAAAAATAAAAGAAATCAAAAAATATATAAAAAAAGGGTATTTTTTTTATAAAAAAGGGGGGTTGTCATCCAGGGCCCTGGGGATCTCCGGACCCCTAAAAAAAATGGCCCTTTAATAAAAAATAAAATAAAAATATATTAAAAAATATATATATATTTTTATAAAAAATAAATAAAAAAAAGGGGGTTGCCATCTGGGGTCCTGTGGGCCTCCGGGCCCCTGGGAACCTCCAGACCCCTTACAGGTGTACTGCCTGTACCCCCCTGATGGCGGCCCTGGTTATATCTTCTTAGTCCTCTCCATAAAATTATCCGAAAATTGTGCTTAACCACTTAAGCCCCGGACCAATATGCAGCCTAAAGACCCAAGGGGTTTTTACAGTTCGGGACTGCGTCGCTTTAACAGACAATTGCGCGGTCGTGCGACGTGGCTCCCAAACAAAATTGGCGTCCTTTTTTCCCCACAAATAGAGCTTTCTTTTGGTGGTATTTGATCACATCTGCGGTTTTTAGTTTTTGCGCTATAAACAAAAATAGAGCGACAATTTTGAAAAAAAAGCAATATTTTTTACTTTTTGCTGTAATAAATATCCCCCAAAAACATATATAAAAACATTTTTTTTCCTCAGTTTAGGCCGATACGTATTCTTCTACCTATTTTTAGTAAAAAAAATCGCAATAAGCGTTTATCGATTGGTTTGCGCAAAATTTATAGTGTTTACAAAATAGGGGATAGTTTTATTGCATTTTTATTTTTTATTTTTTTTTTACTACTAATGGCGGCGATCAGCAATTTTTTTCGTGACTGCGACATTATGGCGGACACTTCGGACAATTTTGACACATTTTTGGGACCATTGTCATTTTCACAGCAAAAAATGCATTTAAATTGCATTCTTTATTGTGAAAATGACAGTTGCAGTTTGGGAGTTAACCACAGGGGGCGCTGTAGGAGTTAGGGTGCACCTAGTATGTGTTTACAACTGTTTGGGGGTGTGGCTGTAGGAATGACGTCATCGATCGTGTCTTCCCTATAAAGGGAATGACGCGATCGATGCGCCGCCATAGTGAAGGACGGGGAAGCCGTGTTTACACACGGCTCTCCTCGTTCTTCAGCTCCGGGGAGCGATCGCGACGGAGCGGCTATAAACAAATAGCCGCGCCGTGGTCCCGGATCGCTCCCCGAGCGGACCCGACCTCCGCATGTAGCGGGGGGGGTCCCGATCGGACCCCCCACCCGCTAATAGGCGAGGACGTACCCATACGCCCATGTGCCTGTACGTGCCATATTGTGGACGTATATGTACATGGGCTGGTCCTTAAGTGGTTAAAGTAGAACTATAGGCAACACTTTTTTTTTTCATTTTGGATAGAGTAAGGGAAGGTTAGAGCCCCTGTCAGTTTATTGTTTACCATCCCTGTCCCATTGCAAAGATTTCCCTTCACTTCCTGCCCCATAGCCAAACAGGAAGTGAGAGGAAATCTATGCAAATTAAGGGAATTTAATGCCCCCCAGGCCCTCGGGAACTAGTGTCCCTAGGGGTGGGTCTTAAACATAAAGGGGTGTGGCCTTGACAGGAAGGGGTGGGTCATATTTAAAGTAGGGGGGTGCATGAGTTCAGTCAGGCCTAGGGCAGCACAAAACCTAAATACATCACTGATTGTCCGTATCATTAATACAGAGTGAAAGGTCCTGAGATATGGATTTCCAAGTGAACAGGAAATGCATATTTTGGGTGAAAGGTGAAGAAGCGCGGAGCAAATGTGCTTTATAAAATGAAACTATTGTGTAGATGACGGAACAGCAGAGATTGATCAATGAATCGATATGGAAATTACAATCACATGGCCAGATTCACATAGAACTGCCCTGGCGCAGCGTATCAGAGATACGCTACGCCGCCGTATCTTACCTGGCTCTAAGTCGAATCCAGGAAGATTTTGCGCCGTAAGTTACGGCGGCGTAGTGTATCTCTCGGCGCTTATTTCAAATTGGGCGGGTAGGGGGCGTGTTTCATTTAAATGAAGCGCGTCCCCGCGCCGATTGAACTGCGCATGCTCCGTTTTTAAATTTCCTGCCGTGCTTTGTGCGAAATGACGTCGCACCGACGTCATTTTTTGAACTTAGACGTGAGTTACGTCCTTTCCTATTCACGGACGACTTACGAAAAAAAAAAAAATTAAAATTTGACGCGGGAGCGACGGCCATACTTTAACATGGCAAGTCTATACGCCACAAAATAGCAGCTTTAACTATACGCCGGGAAAAGCCGACTAGCGACGACGTAAGAGAATGCGACGGCCGCGCGTACCTTCGTGGATCGTCGTAAAAAGCTAATTAGCATACCCAATGCGGAAAACGACGCAAACTCCACCCAGCGGGCGCCAAAGTATTGCACCTACGTTCCGAAGGCGTACGACTGTCGGATCGAAGCCAGAAGCCGTCGTATCTTGGTTTGAGGATTCAAACTAAAGATACGACGCGGCAAATTTGAAAGTACGCCGGAGTATCAGTAGTTACGCCGGCGTACTCTCACTCTGGATCTGGCCCTAAGTATCGTTAGAAGATCCCACAACCCGATTCCTTACCTGTAAAGAGCAGAAGGTGGAACCCCCCTGCCATTCTGCTGCTCTGGCTGAGATCTCTTCTCCCCCCGACACGGCTCATAGAATCCTGCCAGAAAATAAAATACAGATATAAAACGTCTTTATCTTCAAAAAAAGAATGTTTCCCACCTGACATTACCATAAGGCTTTAGGCACAATGGCCCAGATTCACAAAGCACTTACGCCGACGTATAACAAGTTACGCCGACGTAAGTGCAAATGTGTGCCGTCGTATGTGTGCGCCAGACCCACAAACTAATATGCGCCTAAAAACAGGCTACACGCCGCCGACGTATCTTGCTTACGCCGGCGTAGAGTGGGCGCACATTTAGGCTGGGCGCATGGGGCCACTCCCATTGATTAGCCATTCAAACATGCAAATGAGGGAAATACGGCGATTCGCGAACCTGCATGTGCCCGGCGCATGCTACGTGAGATGCGTGGGATTTAATAGGGGGCAGGGGCAATTTCAAAGACAGTGGGGTAGATTCAGAAAGCAATTACGCCTGCGTATCCATAATTGCTAAGTAGCGCCGGCGTATCTACTTTCTGTATTCAGAAAAGCTAGATACGCCGACTGTAGCCTAAGATACGACTGGCATAAGTCTCTTATGCCGTCGTATCTTAGGGTGCATTCTGACGCTGGCCGCTAGGTGGCGCACCCATAGTTGTCAGCGTAGAGTATGCAAATTGCATACTTACGCCGATTCACAAACGTACGCACGGCCGGCGCTCGTTTTTTACGTCGTTTGCGTACGTAGTTTTCGCCGTAAGGCTGCTCCTGCTATTAGGAGGCGCAGCCAATGGTAAGTATGGACGTCGTTCCCGCGACGCGATTTTCAAAATTTGCGTCGTTTGCGTAACTCGTTTCGTGATTGTCGCTGGACGCCATTTACGTTCACGTTGAAGCCAACGACGTCCTTGCGACGTCATTTACCGCAATGCACGTCGGGAAATTCTCCCGACGGAGCATGCGCAGTACGTTCGGCGCGGGAACGCGCCTAATTTAAATGATCCACACCCCCTACGGGATCATTTAAATTACGCGCGCTTACGCCGGCCCCTTTTACGAAACGCCGCCGCAAATTACGGAGCAAATGCTTCGTGAATGCAGCGTAGCTCCAGTAATTTACAGAGGCGTAGCGTAAAAACGATACGCTGCGCCGCCGTATCAGTGCGCGCCCCTACCTGAATTACACCCCCCCCCCGCTCCGCCGTGCCTACTAGCTTAGGGGGGTTGTATTTTTCCCATTATCTGTGCCCCTTTCTGATGATCATGCGCTGGTCGGAGCGGAGGGAATATTTCTTCAGTTTCGGGGGCATGCCCATTCAGCTTCCCTCGCATGTTCTTCTGCCTTGGCTCAAATCCTAGCCATGGTTGAGACACGGGTTCTTTCATTCTATTACTAGGGTAGGACCCACTAATTCGGGGTACTTTGTTGCAGTAAGTGGGCTTAGCACTATATGACCATATAGTGTGACCAAACCCCCGTATTTTTGAATATGTTCAGGTGTTTTTAACTAGCCTTGCTGGTTAAATGTCATTTTTGCATGTGTGCGCTATAATCTGTTTTGTACTGTCTTGGGTCTTATAGCAGCACCATCTTAGATGTATAGCATTTTTAGGGTGTGCCCACCAAGTATCTTTTTGTATCTAGCCAGCCACCTGCCTGCCTATCTCCTTGCTTTCCCTGGCGGAGTGATCTTCCTCCGCTCCCCATCCAGTAGTAGCCGGGGCCTGGAGAGTGAGGCCCCGTACACACGACCGGATCTATCCGCTGGGATTTATCCGCGGATCAGTTCCAGCAGATAGATCCGGTTGTGTGTAGGCCCGAGCGGACATTTCCCGGTGGATAAAAATCCAGCCGACGGATTCCCAGCGGATAAAAATTTCTTAGCATGCTAAGAAATCTATCCGCTGGAATCCAGTCCAGCGGACTGATCCGGTCGTCTGTACAGACTCACCGGATCAGTCCGTCCACTCCCATCCCTCGCATGCGTCGTGATTATTCGACGCATGCGTGGAAGTATTTACCTTCCAGGGTTGCTCATGTCGCCGCATCATCGTCGCAGCGACGGCGCTGCCACGTCACCGCGGATGTATTCCGCGGGGATTTCGATCTGATGGTGTGTACAGCCATCAGATCCAAATCCGCCTGAGGATTTATCCGCTGGAAACGGTCCGGCGGACCGTTTCCAGCGGATATCCTCTCGTCTGTACAGACCACCGGATCGATCCGCTGGAGCCGATTCCAGCGGATAGATTTATTGGCATGCTAAGAAATCTTTATCCGCTGGAAATCGGTCGGCCCGAAATATATCCGCGGATAAATATCTGCTGGATCGTACACACCAGCGGATCTATCCGCTGAAACCGATCCGCGGATCAATTTCAGCGGATCGATCCTCTCGTGTGTACGGGGCCTTAGACTTGAGAGGCTGTGAGGCGGGCGGCGACGGGCAGAAAGTGCTGATTGTTGCCGTTGCTAGTAAAGAAAAAATATGTATGTATATAAGTCGTAGCCATAGAATCATTTGTAAAGGGGAGGAGTTAGTAAGATGACCACGCCCATGTGGGGGGCGCCATAAATATTTCTGAACCCAGGCGTCTGTGACCCTAGGATCGGCCCTGGCCAGTGTTTGTGAACATCTGACTTAGCATATCTGGATTCTGAGATCCAAGCTTTCCTACCACATTATAATGCCGCCACCATCGTGTTCGATGGAGCGTTTAAAGGTCATCAACTTTACAAAATAAATCAATTTGAATGTGACTAACTATCACTAATTTTATAATGACCAGGACTACTCTCCTGTCTTGGCTGGCTTGGAGCCAAGAACTTTTTTGCCGATTTTGGCAAAGGCAACCCCCCCCACCCATTAAATGAAAGATGACGTCCTAATGGTTGGTGTGGACAATTGCCCCACGTACTTCAGATTTGGTGGTTCTGGTTTCTATATGAGCTCCATCAGAATGTAAAAAACAAATAGAAGTTGTACGCAGGACTTTCTCTGTGACTGATGAATGTTGTGGGTGACTCCTTTGATAGATATGTTTTCTTAACACACCCTCATAAAGAGGCTCATAGAGGTCATCACAGATCTGCTCTACGTTTCCTCCTGAGGACTTCCGGTAGAATGTTAAGTATCACCTGCCAAAATAATATCCAGTTTTACGGCTGTTTTGATATTTCCTCTTCGCTGGATACAATATATATTACTCATGTGTGAGAGCACTTTCACAATCCTGCGCACGTTTCTTATTATACTCAATATTTGTTTGACAGACACCTTGAAATAATCGCAATCAAGGCTATTTAAGGTAACCAGATGGTATACTGTATCTGAGAAATATTAATGTGCTCCCTGGAATGGGCAGCAAACATCTACAGCAGCCATTCTCAACCTTTATAATATGGAGGCAATGGCGGACTGACCATTCTGGCACTCGGGCACTGCCCGAGGGACCCATGCCACTAGAGGGCCCCATCAGGGTTGCCAGCCTCAGTAAAACCAGGGACAGTATGTAAAAATCTGTATTTTTTTATATCTGTCCCTAAAATGTCCCTTACCGACATCCTTTTGATCTAAAAATCCCAAGATTATAGCTGCCCCGCCTCTCCAGTACCCTTTCAGTGTGTGTATGTATATTCTGTGTGTATGTATACTGTGTGTGTATACTGTGTATGTATACTGTATGTGTGTGTATACTGTGTGGCCCCATAATCTATTGCCTGGGAGCCCCATAATCTCCTATTGCCTGGGGGCACCATAATCTCCTATTGCCCGGGGGCCCCATAATCTCCTATTGCCCATGGGGCCCCATAATCTCCTATTGCCTGGGGGGCCCCATAATCTCCTATTGCCCGGGGGGCCCCATAATCTCCTATTGCCCGGGGGCCCCATGAGTTGTCAGTCCGCCCCTGACTGTGTATGTATACTGTATGTGTGTGTGTGTGTATACTGTGTGGCCCCATAATCTATTGCCTGGGAGCCCCATAATCTCCTATTGCCCGGGGGGCCCCATAATCTCCTATTGTCCGGGGGCCCCATTAACTCCTATTGCCTGGGAGCCCCATAATCTCCTATTGCCCGGGGGGCCCCATAATCTCCTATTGTCCGGGGGCCCCATGATCTCCTATTGCCTGGGAGCCCCATAATCTCCTATTGCCTGGGGGCCCCATAATCTCCTATTGCCCGGGGGCCCCATAATCTCCTATTGCCTTGGGGCTCCATAATCTCCTATTGTCTGGGCGCCCCATAATCTCCTATTGTCTGGGCGCCCCATAATCTCCTATTGCCTGGGGGCACCATAATCTCCTATTGCCCAGGGGCCCCATAATCTCCTTTTGCCTGGGGGGCCCCATAATCTCCTATTGCCCGGGGGCCCCATAATCTCCTATTGCCCGGGGGGCCCCATAATCTCCTATTGCCCGGAGGCCCCATAATCTCCTATTGCCCGGGGGGCCCCATAATCTCCTATTGCCCGTGGGGCCCCATAATCTCCTATTGCCCGGGGGGCCCCATAATCTCCTATTGCCTGGGAGCCCCATAATCTCCTATTGCCCGGGGGGCCCATAATCTCCTGTCGCCCGGGGGCCCCATAATCTCCTATTGCCCGGAGGCCCCATAATCTCCTATTGCCCGGAGGCCCCATAATCTCCTATTGCCCGGAGGCCCCATAATCTCCTATTGCCCGGGGAACCCCATAGATTATGGGGCCTCCGGGCATTAGGAGATTATGGGGCCCGGGGGAGATTCCTATTGCCTGGGGGGCCCCAAGAGTTGTCAGTCCGCCCCTGCATGTCAGCGAGAGGGAGAGGAGGCAAAGCTTACTTTCAGCTTGGTTCCACTAGATTCCACCCCCGCCGCCTATCCTGTCCAGGTTCTGGGGGTCGGCAAGTAAGGATCGCGGCTTACCTGTCACCTGCCCACTCCAGGATTAGGGTTAGGATTAGGCACAGCAGCCCATTCATCTAAATGGATGGCTATGCCTCCTCAAAGGCAGGGAAAAGGTCCCTGCGGCGTTTCAGCAATCGCAGTCTGCATGGGAACTTCAAGTGCAGTGCGGTCTCCAGTGTAGGTGCGATTTCCAGTGCATGCGACGTTCCATTAGCATTAATGGCGCCAGTACACCGCTCCTGCGTTTTTCTGTGCGGGTGGTTGGAGCAGATGCATTCTCAGAGCTGTAATCACCCGCTGTAACGGTCAGGGGTTAACGCCGTTACGATATTCCATTCCACCAACCCAAGACAGCTTCCGACACTCCACAATCCAGCAGACAGGACCCATTGGATTTCCCCCAGAAACGAGACACACACAGCTCTGTCTCTGGTTCCCAACGGATGACCCTTTAATGGTAAACTCAGGTTTCTTATATACAGTTAGAAGCCCCAAGAAACAATGGCTTAACTCCACCCACAACATGACACATGGAGCTCAATACACATTCCTTTAGATAATGACATTCAGATAATCTACATGAGCTAATTACTAGTCATTTACCCAGACGTTCCGACTCCGCGATAAGCTATTCTCACCTCAATACAATACACATTCCTTTGGTAAACATAAGTCAGACATCTGATCTTTTAGATTGTGTTAAATCTCATCACAGTAGTCAGCGGATCCCCACCATCTGCTGCGCCTACTACGCAGACTCACCCCCTTTATCCCGAAAGAGGACAGTGCAGTCGTGGTGGGAACAATCATCAATTCCAGACGCGACTACGCAAATGCCCTCTATCTAGGACTCCCCAAATACCAAATCACTCGTCTGCAAGTCGTTCAAAATACGGCCGCTCGATTAGTGACCGGCAAAAAACCATGGGAATCAATCTCACCTTCACTGAGATCCCTTCATTGGTTGCCAGTAAAAGACAGAATCACTTTCAAGGCACTCTGCCTAATACATAAGTGTATTCAAGGCAGCGCCCCCCAATATCTATGCGAAAAAATAAAAGCCCACAACCCCAATCGCATTCTGCGATCCACCAATCAAAACCTCCTCCAGATACCCAAAGCCAGATACAAGTCCAAAGGAGATTGAAGATTTGCAGTCCAGGGACCTCGGCTGTGGAACGCGCTACCAACCACCATCCGATTGGAGTTGGACCACTTGGCCTTCAGGAGAAAGATTAAAACCCATCTCTTCTGAGGGCAAAGGGTTTTTACCCAGGGAATGGACACAGCGCCCAGAGGCGATTCAGTTCGCATGTGTTGCGCTATATAAGTTTTTCACTCACTCACTCACTCACATATTATCATCAATATAACTTTCACACAATACAGGGTTAGTTAGCATAGCACCATGAAATATCTTAGGAGCCAGACTTAATTAACACAATAGACAATAGAATTCAATCACAGCAAGCTTGTATCACTACAGCCAGGTAGCTGGAGGTAATTAACATCAATTAACATCTTAACAGTATGTGTCCCCCACATTGAACGAGTCACTCTATTGACCGATTGTAATTAGTTCTTCTCAGGGCTTTTTTTCAGTGGGAACTTGGGGGAACTCAGTTCCACCACCTTTGGCTCAGACCCTTTGGTGCCTGCTCACCACAATCACTTGTAAACACAGAAGTCTGGTTTCTGTGTTTACAAGTGCCAGCTCTGCACTCTGTGTGTAACCCCCCTGAACTCTGCACTCTGTATGTAATGCAATTCTGGTATTTAATGCCCCTTTAAGACCCTTCTACTGTTTGTGAAATCTGCACAGGTCGTGGTTGGGTTCCTGCACCTATTTTATGAGAAAAAAAGCTCTGGTTCTTCTAGACATTCTTGAATATATTGTGGATTACTGTCCCATCTCATGTAATCCATGATATCATTACTCAGTCATCCTATGCCCCTAGTGGACATAGGATGACCCTAGACACAAGAGTCATTGGAGAAGCTGACACAGGAGTACCCCACACCCTTCAGGAGCCTCTGGGTCCCACGAGCCATACCGTTACACCCGCACAGATGTGAACCTTGCCTAAGGGAACTCCTGCTGATGATATCTGAAGCTCACGGTACATTAGTGTAGTGGTCAGAATGAGGGATGCTATGGATAGGTGAAAAGATCAATGGTGTCAGCGGTTACTCGTCTGAGAGGCAGAAGCTGCTTATTGCTCAAGGAACCCTCCAAACTTTGAAGGAACCCTGGATGAGAAAGGCTAATCTAATGGTTTCCTGTCCGGCACATATTGCCAAATGTTTGTGAAGCCCTCACCATACTGTATGAGCTTGCTGGACATCTCATCTCTAAACCATGGCCATTAACCACTTAAGGACCCATTTCACGCCGATATACGTCGGCAGAATGGCATGGCTGGGCACATCTATGTACGTGGCTCTTTAAGCCCAGCCGTGGGATCGGGCGCGTGCACGTGACCTGGTCCGAAGCGCCGTGACCGTGGTCGCGGGACTCGCGGACCCGATCGCCGCTGGAGTCCCGCGATCGGTCCCCGGAGCTGAAGAACGAGGAGAGCTGTGTGTAAACACAGCTTCCCCGTTCTTCACTGTGGCGCTGTCATCGATCGTGTGTTCCCTTTTATAGGGAACCACAATCGATGATGTCACACCTACAGCCACCCAACCCTACAGTTAGAAACACAAATGAGGTCACACATAACCCCTTCAGCGCCCCCTTGTGGTTAACTCCCAAACTGCAATTGTCATTTTCACAGTAATCAGTGCATTTTTTAATGCATCTTTTGCTGTGAAAATGACAATGGTCCCAAAAATGGGTCAAAATTGTCCGATGTGTCCGCCATAATGTTGCAGTCATGAAAAAAAATCGCTGATCGCCGCCATTAGTAGTAACAAAAAATAAAACTATCCCCTTTTTTGTAAACGCTATAAATTTTGCACATACCCATCGATAAACGATTATTGCGATTTTTTTTATACCAAAAATAGGTAGAAGAATACGTATCGGCCTAAACTGAGGAAAAAAAATAATGTTTTATATATTTTTGGGGGATATATATTACAGCAAAAATTTTTTTCAAAATTGTCGCTCTATTTTTGTTTATAGCGCAAAAAATAAAAACCGCAGGGGTGATCAAATACCACCAAATGAAAACTCTATTTGTGGGGAAAAAAGGACGCCAATTTTGTATGGGAGCCACGTCGCACGACCGCGCAATTGTCAGTGCCGAATCGCAAAAACTGGCCAGGTCCTTTAGCTGCCTAAAGGTCCGGGTCTTAAGTGGTTAATGAAGGTACAACATTTAGCAACTTATTGCTACACTTAGAGGCGCCTCTCTTCTCTTTTTTACCTTGTAAAAAAAAAAAATGCTTTGATATACAAGTGCTTTGGATTACAAGCATGTTTCTGGAACGAATTATCCTCGCAGTCCAAGGTTTTACTGTATAACAAAAGATCCAACACGTAAAAGCAAGGGTCTAGTATCGCCCACTTACCTGTCTCCCAATGGATGTGTCCAGTATTGTCCTCCCGATAGTCACAGCCGAATGAGTGACATTGCAGGTAAGTGGGTCACTTTTATAAGGGAGGTTGTGCCGTCTGGTGACATCATAGATGCCACGCAAGGAGGAAATGGCATTTTTTTTATTTAATCACGCATGGAAACTAAAAGGATGATCTTTTACCCTTCCAAACCGTCCCATTCCGAGCCTTTGCATGAGCAACGTAGAGGAATGACAGGTATGAGATGGGGCTTAACAATAGACAATTATGCGATTTCCCTATTTAATGAAGTCATTACTGGGTTTGGCAATAAATAATCCATTAATCCATTCACAGGTAATTTGCTACTCATTTGCTGTTCCTTTCAATTGCTTGAATTGTTAGATAAACAGACTACTGTTGGCTGGATCATACGCCATCAGTTTTGGGTGGAGGGGTAGGGCACAGCTAGGGATCCTAGCAGGACACGATTCTTTAGAAAAAATACTAACGTAAGTTGGATTATGAGCTTAATTCATTCCAGAAGAATACATTTAATCCAAAGCACTTGTATATCAAAGCGAGTTTCCCCATAGGAATTAATGGAAACTCAGATAATTGGTTCCAGTGTCACGTGCAGTACCGCACGTGGCCAGAGGTGCGGGGGCACCGGAGACACACAGATGTCTCGTGTCTCCAAACGTTACTATAGCACATATTGCGAAATGCTCATAAACCTTGTTACTCGCAATCCGAGGTTTCACTGTACATCAAAAGAGTTTATATTAAATGGGACTTTTTAAGCACCAAAATTTATAAAATCAAACATTTTTACTACAAAATTCTTAAAAAAAACACCCTTGGTATGGCAGTCCTATGGAGGTCCATTTATACTATTGTACTATTGAGTGCAAAATCTGGTGCAGCTGTGCATGGTAGCCAATCTGGGCCAGATTCACAGAATAAGTACGCCGGAGTACCTGCTGATATCTGCTGATACTCCGGCGTACTTTCAAATTTGCCGCGTCGTATCTTTATTTGTAATTCACAAACAAAGATACGACGGCTTTTGGCTAAGATCCGACAGGCGTACGGCTTCGTACGCCTTCGGATCTTAGGATGGAATACTTCGGCGATCGCTGGGTGGAGTTCGCGTCGTTTTCCGCGTCGGGTATGCAAATTAGCTGTTTACAGTGATCCACGAAGGTACGTGCGTTCGTCGCATTCTCTTACGTTGTCGCTAGTCGGTTTTTCCCGTCGCAAACTTAAGCCTGCTATTTCATGGCTTAGATTTAGACCAGCCATGTTAAAGTATGGCCGTCGTTCCCGCGTCGAATTTCAATTTTTTTTTTCCGCGTAAGACGTCCGGGAATACGAAAGGACGCAACGCACATCGCTGTTCAAAAAACACGTCGGGGCGCCGTAATTTCGCTTAAAGCACGGCGGGAAATTTCCTAACGGAGCATGCGCAGAACGTTCGGCGAGGGAACGCGTCTAATTTAAATGGTACACGCCCCATTTGAATTAGGCGGGCTTGCGCCGGACGGCTTTACGCTACGTCGTGGCAAGTTTACATGCAAGTGCTTTGTGAATCAAGCACTTGCGGCGGAGTAACGTAAAGGGGATACGTTACGCCGCCGTAATTGTTCGTGAATCTGGACCTCAGCTTCTAACTTCAGATCGTTCAGTTGAGCTTTGACAATAAAACCTGGAAGCTGATTGGTTTCTTGGCAGAGCTGCACCAGATTTTGCAGTCTCCAGTATTAGTAAATCCACCCCAAAGTCCTTGTTAGTAACACTGCCTTTTCTGATGCCAGTGTCATGGAGCTTCTCATGATATATATGTATTTATTTTACAATGTTTTCTTTTTTTTTCAGGGGGGGGGGGGGGGCTGGGAGTGGACAGTCAGTGTCAATGTTTATTTTATTTTTTTATTATTTTTACAATTTTACTTTAGAATATTTATTTATTACAACGTTTCCTTTTTTTTAATTACATTTTTTTTATTCAACCCTGTTGGGGGTAGGGGGGCTTTGGTGAGATGTCAGGTGTCTAACCAGACCCCGGATATCTCCCCTTTGAGACATGGAAAGGGACTGAGAATAGTTATTCCCCAGTCCCTTTCTCAGCAGCATCAGCTGCATTGAAGATGAATGGAGAGGAGACAGCGACTTCTCTCCATTCATAAATTGAGACATCGTAAACACAGTTTACAATGCCCGGTTATGAATGGACATTCAGAAAAGGAAGGAGCGGGTAAATTACAGATTTACTGGCACCTTCCTCTGCTTTCCATCCTGAAAGAGGAGGACGGTGGACCAGAGGAGCACATGGAGGGGGAGTGGACTGGGGGAGGACCGGAGGAGCACACAGAGGGGGAGTGGACTGGGGGGACCGGAGGAGCACACAGAGGGGGAGTGGACTGGGGGGACCGGAGGAGCACACAGAGGGGGAGTGGACTGGGGGGACTGGAGGAGCACACAGAGGGGGAGTGGACTGGGGGATCCGGAGGAGCACACGGAGTGGGAGTGGACTGGGGGGGACTGGAGGAGCACACGGAGGGGGAGTAGACTGGGGGGGACCGGAGGAGCACATTGAGGGGGAGTGGACTGGGGGGACCGAAAGAGCACACAGAGGGGGAGTGGACTGGGGGGACCGGAGGAGCAAATGGAGGGGGAGTGGACTGGGGGAGGACCGGAGGAGCACACAGATGGGGAGTGGACTGGGAGACCGGAGGAGCACACAGAGGGGGAGTGGACTGGGGGATCCAGAGGAGCACACGGAGTGGGAGTGGACTTGCGGGTCAGCAATTACGGATTTACTGGCTCCTTTCACCTCTCTCCATCCTAAAAGAGGGGGACCGGAGGAGTGCACACTGAGGGGGAGTGGACTGGGGGGGGGGCGGAGGAGCACACAGAGGGGGAGTGGACTGAGGGGGGACCGGAGGATCACACGGAGGGACTGGGGGGGACTGGAGGAGCACACAGAGGGGGAGTGTATGGGGGACCGGAAGTGCACACAGAGGGGGAGTGGACAGGGGGGGCTGGAGGAGCACATGGAGGGGGAGTGGACTGAGGGGGGACCAAAGGAGCACACAGAGGGGGAGTGGACTGGGGAGGGAACCAGAGCAACACACGGAGGGGGAGTGGACTGAGGGGGGACCCTAGGATCACACAGAGGGACTGGGGGGGACTGGAGGAGCACATGGAGGGGGAGTGGATGGGGGACCGGAAGTGCACACAGAGGGGGAGTGGACAGGGGGACCAGAGGAGCATACGGAGGGGGAGTGGACTGGGGGGACCGGAGGAGCAAATGGAGGGGGAGTGGACTGGGGGAGGACCGGAGGAGCACACAGATGGGGAGTGGACTGGGAGACCGGAGGAGCACACAGAGGGGGAGTGGACTGGGGGATCCAGAGGAGCACACGGAGTGGGAGTGGACTTGCGGGTCAGCAATTACGGATTTACTGGCTCCTTTCACCTCTCTCCATCCTAAAAGAGGGGGACCGGAGGAGTGCACACTGAGGGGGAGTGGACTGGGGGGGGGGCGGAGGAGCACATGGAGGGGGAGTGGACTGGGGGACGGAACCAGAGGAGCACACAGAGGGGACTGGAGGAGCACATGGAGGGGGAGTGGACTGAGGGGGAACCGGAGGAGCACGCGGAGGGGAGGGGACTGAGGGACAGAACCGTAGGAGCACACGGAGGGGACTGGAGGAGAACACGGAGGGGGAGTGGACTGAGGGGGGACCGAAGGAGCACACTGAGGGACTGGGGGGGACTGGAGGAGCACATGGAGGGGGAGTGGACTGGGGAGGGAACCAGAGGAACACACAGAGGGGGAGTGGACTGAGGGGGGACCGGAGGATCACACGGAGGGACTGGGGGGGACTGGAGGAGCACACAGAGGGGGAGTGTATGGGGGACCGGAAGTGCACACAGAGGGGGAGTGGACAGGGGGGGCTGGAGGAGCACATGGAGGGGGAGTGGACTGAGGGGGGACCAAAGGAGCACACAGAGGGGGAGTGGACTGGGGAGGGAACCAGAGCAACACACGGAGGGGGAGTGGACTGAGGGGGGACCCTAGGATCACACAGAGGGACTGGGGGGGACTGGAGGAGCACATGGAGGGGGAGTGGATGGGGGACCGGAAGTGCACACAGAGGGGGAGTGGACAGGGGGACCAGAGGAGCATACGGAGGGGGAGTGGACTGGGGGGACCGGAGGAGCAAATGGAGGGGGAGTGGACTGGGGGAGGACCGGAGGAGCACACAGATGGGGAGTGGACTGGGAGACCGGAGGAGCACACAGAGGGGGAGTGGACTGGGGGATCCAGAGGAGCACACGGAGTGGGAGTGGACTTGCGGGTCAGCAATTACGGATTTACTGGCTCCTTTCACCTCTCTCCATCCTAAAAGAGGGGGACCGGAGGAGTGCACACTGAGGGGGAGTGGACTGGGGGGGGGCGGAGGAGCACATGGAGGGGGAGTGGACTGGGGGACGGAACCAGAGGAGCACACAGAGGGGACTGGAGGAGCACATGGAGGGGGAGTGGACTGAGGGGGAACCGGAGGAGCACGCGGAGGGGAGGGGACTGAGGGACAGAACCGTAGGAGCACACGGAGGGGACTGGAGGAGCACACGGAGGGGGAGTGGACTGAGGGGGGACCGAAGGAGCACACTGAGGGACTGGGGGGGACTGGAGGAGCACATGGAGGGGGAGTGGACTGGGGAGGGAACCAGAGGAACACACAGAGGGGGAGTGGACTGAGGGGGGACCGGAGGATCACACGGAGGGACTGGGGGGGACTGGAGGAGCACACAGAGGGGGAGTGTATGGGGGACCGGAAGTGCACACAGAGGGGGAGTGGACAGGGGGGGCTGGAGGAGCACATGGAGGGGGAGTGGACTGAGGGGGGACCAAAGGAGCACACAGAGGGGGAGTGGACTGGGGAGGGAACCAGAGCAACACACGGAGGGGGAGTGGACTGAGGGGGGACCCTAGGATCACACAGAGGGACTGGGGGGGACTGGAGGAGCACATGGAGGGGGAGTGGATGGGGGACCGGAAGTGCACACAGAGGGGGAGTGGACAGGGGGACCAGAGGAGCATACGGAGGGGGAGTGGACTGGGGGGACCAGAGGAGCACATGGAGGGGGAGTGGACTGTGGGAAGGACCGGAGGAGCACACAAAGGGGGAGTGGACTGGGGGGGACCAGAGGAACATACAGAGTGGGAGTGGACTTGGGGGGACCAGAGGAGCATATGGAGGGTGAGTGGACTGGGGGAAGGACCGGGGGAGCATATGGTGGGGGAGTGGACTGGGGGCGATCGGAAGAGCACACGGAGGGGGAGTGGACTGGGGGGACCAGAAGTGAACACGGAGGGGGAGTGGACTGGCGGGGACCGGAAGTGAACACGGAAGGGGTGTCGACTGGGGGGGACCAGAGGAGCACATGGAGGGGGAGTGGATTGGGGGAGGGGGAACCGGAGGAGCACACGGAGGGGGAGTGGACTGGGAGGGGGACCGGAGGTGGACTGGGGGGAAGTGGACTGTGGGGACCGGAGGAGCACACGGAGGGGGAGTGGACTGGGGGGGCCAGGAGGAGCACATGGAGGGGGACTGGAAGAGGACAGGGGGGTTGTGGAGGAGCCCACTGAGGAACACAGAGGGGAGCTGGAGGAGGATACAGGGGTCACACAGGGATGATAAGTGCAGCATCAGGGGAAGTTATAATCACTGATCTCCCTAAAGCTGAAAGCCGTGGAGGGGAGAGGAGGAGAAGTGTCTGTCATGATTATAACTTCCCCCGCCACCACACCGATTGTTCCTGAGTGTCCAGGTATCAGACTAGGCATCGGGAGCATTTACTCCTTCAAATACTCGGTATCGGGACCCATACTGATACTAGTATCGGTATCAGGAGAACTCTATTGGTTACAATACTTGGTAATCAGTCTTACTTTATTCTCTACTTCTCCTATTGGAGCCGCTTTTTTGTACGCAAGGTTTTAAAACTTTGCCCTTTTGTTTTAGACTAATTTGAAGTCATAAAAGATGTAAATTGATATTAAACAACTAAATATAAGAAGTGCTTTGAGAGACTATGCATAATCATTTCTTTAAGACTTTAAGTGACAAATTGGCATTACAACAAAGACAATCTATTTATAGAAGACGTGATGAGGTTCTGAAACCATCTGACAAGGGTGGCATTGTGATTGGCATGAGTAATCAACAAGCAATGGTTTCGAAAATTCTTACAAATGTAGATTGGTACGAGAGGATTCCCAATGGAGTTGTTCATCATCACCAACAAGATGTTGTACAGGTATTTCAAGAAGCCTTGGTTAGTGGTGTCATCGATGGGGCGTCTTTTTGTACCAGTTGTATTGAACCCAAGATCCTCAGATTTTATGCAATACCAAATATTCACAAAGAAACCAAATGCCATTTAAAAGACCAATAGGGTAATTGATAGAATGGGTAAATATGTGTATATATATATATATATATAGGGCTGGATTCACGTAGAGCGGCGCATCTTTAGACCGGCGTAGCGCATCTCATATGCGCAACGCCAACGCCCAAACTTGCGCCGGCGTAACGTAAATTGGCCGGCGTAGGCCCGCCTAATTCAAAGTAGGAAGGTAGTGGGCGTGATCTATTATAATGAAGCATGACCCCATGTAAAGGAAGGGCCGAACGAACGGCGCAAGCGCGCATGTTCACAATCACGTTGCATATACTTCCTAAGATACGACGGCTCAATGCCTACGACGTGAACGTAACCTACGCCCAGCCCCATTCACGTACGACTTACGTAAACGACGTAAAACACGACGGCTGTTCCGACGTCCATACCCTAACATGACTTACCCCTGCTTTAGGTGGAATAACTTTACGCCGGCGTAAGTACATTTGTGAATCGACGTATATAGGTCATTTGCATATTCGACACCTAAATCAATGGAAACGCCCCTTGCGGCCAGCGTAAATATGCGCCCAAGATACGACGGCGTAGGAGACTTGCGTCGGTCGTATGAAGCCAAAATTCAGGCGTATATTGTTTGCTGAATAAGGCGCATAGATACGACGGAGCATCCGTGGACTTACGCGGCAAATCAGAAGATACGTCGGCGTAAGTCCTTTCTGAATCCGGGCCATACAGTATATAAATATATGCACTTATTACCAAAACTATTGGGCAGCCTGCACCCATGGCAGAGAACACGAGCTGGCGACTAATACACAGGGATTAAGTACTTGCATACTTTAAGGCTGCATTCACACCTGAGCGTTGGTCGTTCGGTCGTTTTTTTGGGCGTTTTTTTCTGGCATTTTGTCGCGCGTATTTGCGCGTTTGCATACAGCGTCGTGCGACGTTTTTGTACTTCGGCGTTTTTTATTTTAGCCAATAGGAAAAATGATCATCTTTTCATCACTTGTTGCTATGTTGGTAGATTTTTTTAATCTTCTGCATGGGCGACAAGTTCTATTTATTAAAGCGACGAAACGCCCGTAGCAAACGCCCGTTGTCGCGCGATACGCTCAATTCGCGCGTTTCCCATTACTTTCTATGGGGAAAAAAAACGCTCAAATACGCCCAAACCGCACGATACGCACGACAAAAAAAGGTCCGGGACTTGTTTGAGCTTCGCGCGACAGGCGTTTGGGCGTTCAGGCGTTAAGGTGTGAACAGTCACCATAGGGAATAATGTTAATTCTCCCCTCTGGCGTTTGTGAGCAGTGCGCTTCAGGCGTAAAAACGCCTAGGTGTGAATGGGGCCTTAGACTTACGTAGGCTGTTTTCAAGTTTCTTTAGCTTATGCACTACATTATCAAAAGTATTGGGACGCCTGCCTATACACGCAAATGAAATGTAATGGCATCCCAGTCTTAGTCCGGAGGGTTCAATATTGAGTTGGCCCCGCCCTTTGCAGCTATAACAGCTTCAACTCTTCTGGGAAGGCCGTCCACAAGGTTTAGGAGGGTGTCTATGGGAATATTTGACCATTCTTCCAGAGGCGCACTTGTGAGGTCAGGCACTGATGTTGGATAAGAAGGCCTGGCTCGCATCTTGTTCATGCACTGGCGCACAGTCATGTTGGAACAGGAAGGGGCCGTCCCCAAACTGTTCCTGCAAAGTTGGGAACATGAAATTGTCCAAAATGTCTTGGTATGCTGGCGCCTTAAGAGTTCCCTTCACTGGAACTAAGGGGGCCAATCCCAACACCTGAAAAACAACCCCCCCACTATAATTCCCCCTCCCCCCACACGCCATAATCCCCCCTCCACCAAATGATTTGGACCAGTGCACAAAGCAAAGTCCATAAAGACATGGATGAGCGAGTTTGGGGTGGAGGAACTTGACTGGCCTGCACATCAACTGTTATAGCTGCAAAGGGCGGGGCCAACTCAATATTGAACCCTACGGACTAAGACTGGGATGCCCATAAAGTTCATGGGCCAGATTCACGTAGATCAGCGGATCTATAGATCCGCTCGATCTACGTGATTTAAGATCCGCTCCCGCAAGTTTAGGAGGCAAGTGGCTAATTCACAAACCACTTACCTCCAAACTTGCGGCGGCGGATCCTAAATCCCCCGGCGGAATTCAAATTCCGCGGCTAGGGGGAGTGTACTATTTAAATCAGGCGCGTTCCCGCGCCGATTTAAATGCGCATTCGCCGTCCGGGGAATTTCCCGGCGTGCATTGCTCCCACTGACGTCACTAGGACGTCAGTGGTTTCGACGTGAGCGTGACTTGCGACGCGCGTGTTTGTGAATCGGCGTACGCAAACGACGTTAGAAAATTCAAATTCGACGCGGGAACGCCAGCTATACTTAACATTGGCTGCGCCTGATAAAAGCAGGGGTAAGTATACGACGGGAAAGCCGCTACGGAAACGTCGTAAGAAGACTGCGTCGGGTCCGCGTACGTTCGTGAATTTGCGTATCTCGCTGATTTACATATTATTCAAGGTAAATCAGACGGCGCCATTTTTAAATCGAAAATAAGATCCGACAGTGTAACACAGTGTAACACTGTCGGATCTTAGCCCTATCTATGCGTATCTGATTCTATGAATCAGGCGCATAGATAGGACCAGTGTAAGTCAGAGATACGATGGTGTATCTGTAGATAATACACCGTCGTATCTCTTTGTGAATCTGGCCCTAAGTGTGTATAAAGGCAGGCGTCCCAATACTTTTGATAACATAGGGCCATATTCTCAGAAAAGTTACGACAGAGTATCTCAGGAAACTCCGTCGTATCTCTGTTTTTGGCCCCGCGTATCTATGCGAGTGATTCCTAGAATCATTTTCGCATAAATACGCTGAGGATCCGACATGTGTAAGTCACTTACACTGTCGGATCTTAAATGTAATTCGCCGCCGGCCGCTAGGTGGCGTTTACGTTCAGGTCTCATTTGTTTATGCAAATGAGCCTGATACGCCGATTCCCGAACGAAATTGCGTCGCGTAACCGTCGCTTACGTCGTTTGCGTAAGCGTAAGGTTACCCCTGCTATATGAGGGGTAACCTTACGCCAGTCCCACGTATGCCATGTTAAGTATGGCGTCGTCTTTTCCCGTCGGGTACGTTGTTTTCCTAAGTCGTTCTTGAATACGACTTTACGCCAATGACGCACACGTCGGCGTCATTGACGTTTTCCGTCGAGAACTGGAGCATGCGCACTGGGCTATTTTAAGCCCGGCGCAGGCGCAGTTCGAACGGCACGGGGGCGCGCTTAATTTAAATACAAGCCGCCCCCTTGGAATTACGTGGGGATACGCCGGGCCTTTTACACTTTTACACTACGTAGTGTAAATAGCTTACGCGATGCCGCCGCAGAAACTACAAGAATATGGCCCATAGTGTATAAGCAACAGAAACGTGAAAACAGCCTACGTAAGTCTTATAGTATGCAAGTACTTAATCCCTGTGTATTAGTTGCCAGCTCTCTGCCATGGGCGCAGTCTGTCCATTGAAGCATCATGAAGAGGGAGCTGCCCAAGAAAGGCTTCCAATGCTGTACCTGTTGTTTTGCGGGTTAGAATGGCACGTTTATAGCAATCTCAGAGTATGACGTGTGCATGCAAATTAAGCAGAATTCAAAATGAGGCATCAGCTAAAGTGCACCTGTCCTATATACAAAGTCCTGGAAGCCATTGTAGCCCTCTTTTTATGGTGGAGGGGTGGGTATAACAATGCCATTATAAGCTGTCATGTTAAGGCATATGTTCTGAGAAGTACATGACTTAAGGTATTAACCACTTCAGCCCCAGAAGATTTGGCTGCTCAAAGACCGGGCCATTTTTTGGGATTTGGCACTGCGTCGCTTTAACTGACAATTAATTGACAATTAACTGACAATTGCGCGGTCGTGCGACGTGGCTCCCAAACAAAATTGACGTCCTTTTTTTCCCACAAATAGAGCTTTCTTTTGGTGGTATTTGATCACCTCTGCGTTTTTTTTTTTTGCGCTATAAACAAAAAAAGAGGGAAAATTTTGAAAAAAAACCCCCACAATATTTTGTACTTTGATTGGTTTGCGCAAAAGTTATAGGGCTAGATTCACATACCTTTAGGCTACGCCGCCGTAACTTTGAGAGTTGAGTTTGGTATTCTCAAAGATTTTGCGGCCGAAGTTACGGCGGCATAGCGTATTAGGGCTGGCGTAAGCCCGCCTAATTCAAATGTTGAAGCTGTGGGCGTGTTTTATGTATATTAAGTGTGACCCCACGTAAATAACATTTCGATCAACGTATCCCAGTGGGCATGCTCCAAATGATATCGGCAAATCGTCAATGCTTTCGACGTGAACGTAAATTACGGCCAGCCCCATTCACAGACGAGTTACACAAACAACGTAAAACTTGAAAAATTAGATGCGGTTCCGACGTCCATACTTAACATTGGCTGCGCCATCTTTTTGGTGGTTTATCTTTACGCCTGAAAACCCCTTACGTAAATGGCGTATCTTTACTGCGACGGCCGGGCGTACGTTCGTGAATAGGCGTATCTAGCTGATTTACATATTCTAGGCGTAAATCAGCGTACACACCCCTAGCGGCCAGCGTAAATATGCAGTTAAGATACGACGGCGTAGGAGACTTATGCGGGTCGTATCTTAGCAATATTTAAGCGTATCTCAGTTTGAGAATACGCTTAAATATACGACGGCGGGGATTCGGACTTACGACGGCGTATCTACTGATACGCCTGTCGTAAGTCTACCTGAATCTGGCCCATAGCGTCTACGAAATAGGGAATAGATTTATATAATTTTTTGTTTTAACTATTAATGGCGGCCATCTGAATTTTATCGGACATTTTTGACACATTTTTGGGACCAGTGACATTTATATAGTGATCAGTGCTATATAAATGCACTGATTACTGTGTAAATGTGACTGGCAGGGGCAGGGAAGGGTTTAACACTAGGGGGCGATCAAGGGGTTAATTGTGTGTCCTAGGGAGTGATTCTAACTGTAGGGGGAGGGGACTCACAAGGGGAGGAGACTGATTGGTGTTCCTCTGTACTGGAATCAGTCTCCTCTCACCTGACAGGACGTGGATCTGTGTGTCCCTGAATGGTGGTTTGGAAATGTGGTCACCCTAAAATCAAAACCAATACCGTACCTGCCAGTCACTTCTCAGGCCTCCAGCCACAATCCACCGACTCGGTGACAACTCGCAGTTACCCATACACCAACTGGGATCTGTACCTGATGGGTCCCTACACCTTAACTTTTTTGCCCATATGAAGCTAAAAGGACCTTGTACCCCGGCATTCGCCAAATCATGCTCCTCACAGTTGCCATAACCTGCACAACATCTTACTAAATGCAGGGCGGGAGGGTAGGAGGTTGAGCCTAGCTTGCTGACCTCCTACCAGTGGCGGTGCATCCATAAGGGCGCACGGGCGCTGCCCCCTCTCTCCTGCCACCCTCCTCTATCACCCCTCCTCTATCACCAATAGATAGATTCATGCATTGCATGAATCTATCTATGGCCGCCGGGGACACCCCCTATTCAGGCACCCAGACCCTTTTTGGGCGCCGGGCTCCTAAAGTACAGCGGCGGGGTGTGTTTTTAAAAGCACCTGCTTAGAGCCATAGGCTCTAATAGGCGTCAAAAAAGGTAAACAGCAAGCGCCATGCTTAGCGCTCACAGTTCACCCAGCTGTGTTAGAAAAGCGGATGAATATTCACTTTCCTAACACTGAACCGCGTCTCCACCAATCAGGTGCTTGGGTCTGTAACCCATCACCTGATTGGCTGAAACGACAGGTGCTGTGATTGGATGCCTATCAAGCGTCCAATCACAGGAGAGAACAGGAGTAGAGGACGGGAGAAGACATGAAGCATGGAGGACACCGCTTGCTGCCCGCCGCCGTCACCCCCTGCCCCACCAAGACAGGGTAAGTGCCAGGCAGATGGCGGGCGGGGGGCACAGTGGCAGCATTTGATGGACACAATGGGAGCATTTGATGGGGCACAGTGGAAGCTTTGATGGCACAGTGGCAGCGTTTGATGGGCACAGTGGCAGCATTTGATGGGCACAGTGGCTGCGTTTGTTGGCACAGTGGCTGCATTTAATGGCACAGTGGCTGCGTTTGGTGGGCACAGTGGCTGCGTTTGATGGCACAGTGGCTGCGTTTTGATAGGTACAGTGGGGGCGATTGATGGGCACAATGACTGCGTTTGATGGGCACAGTGGCTGTGTTTAATGGCCCAGTGGCAGTATTTGATGGGGCACAGTGGCGGCGATTGATGGGCACAGTGGCTGTGTTTGATGGCACATTAGCTGTGTTTGATGGGCACAGTGGTGGCGATTGGTGGGCACAGTGGCTGTGTTTGATGGGCACAGTGGCTGTGTTTGATGGGCACAGTGTCTGTGTTCAATGGCACAGTGGCCGTGTTTGATGGGCACAGTGGCGGCGATTGATGGGCACAGTGTCTGTGTTCAATGGCTGCGTTTGATGGCACAGTGGCTGCGTTTGATGGCACAGTGGCTGCGTTTGATGGGCACAGTGGCTGTGTTTAATGGCACAGTGGCTGTGTTTGATGGGCACAGTGGCTGTGATTGATGGGCACAGTGGCTGTGTTTGATGACACATTGGCTGTGTTTGATGGGCACAGTGGTGGCGATTGGTGGGCATATTGGCTGCATTTGATGGCACAGTGGCTGTGTTTAATGGGCACAGTAGCGGCGATTGGTGGGCACAGTGGCTGCGTTTGATGGGGTTTTATTTCATACATTTTCTGCTTGTTTGCGCCCCCCAAAAATTTTGAGCACCAGCCACCACTGCCTCCTACTGAATACCAACACCTCCCCTCGAGGCTCCCCCCCCCCCCTTTCCTTGCCCTTGCCCCAATTAAGAAAACATATCTTGCCCCTTCAACTTACCCCAAACTTTATTATCCCTCTTCACACAAGCCCCTTTAACTCTTGTCATGCCGGCCATTCGTCTATGGCTTTCTGTTTTCTCTCTTTCTCTTTGTATCACTTTTTCTGCAGCATGTAGAAAACACAACGGTATACCAAAATGTAGTTATATTATTTCCAACAACAGTGCTTGAAAATCCCTTCTTCATTATGCCAACCGCAGACCTGTCATGACACTTGTTTCTTTATTAATATGACAATTAATAGGATTAGGCAGCATGAATATTGTGTGTGGTATAACCGGACATGTTAACATATTTTCACAGAGATGCACAGTATGAATCATACAAAAAAAATTAATCTTGTAAAAAAAATGTATTGGAACATATTGATAATTAACAAGTTCATTTGTAGTGAGGCGATGAACGTTGTATGTCTTTATCTGCAGCACATTCCATAAGACTGCATTTGACATGGTTGCTGTTCCTGGGCAAAGAAAAGTTCAAATTGTTTGAAACCCAATTGAACTTTCAGTTTAAATCAGCTAAATACATTCAAAAGAAAAGGTGTGCAAAGTCTTACATATCATTTTTATTTTTTTTAGAAAGCAGCCATAGCCTGAGTAGAAAAGCCTATCCCCTACCAGCATGCTGCAGAGGACATTGGTCTTTGTGTGTTTTCTCTAAAGAGGTGCAACAGGCCCCTTGATGAGTTGGAGCTAGAGCTCTTCATTCAGTAGAACAAATACTGTTCATTGATTGGAGATCTCTAACCTTGAGTCATTGGAGATCTCCAGCCTTAAATCAGTGGAGATCTCCAGCCTTGAGTCATTGGAGATCTCCAGCCTTAAATCATTGGAGATCTCTAACCTTGAATCAGTGGAGATCTCGAGCTTTGAATCATCGTAGATCTCCAGCTTTTAATCATTGGAGATCTCTAGCCTTGAATCATTGTAGATCTGTAGCCTTGAATCAGTGGAGATCTCTAGCCTTGTATCATTGGAGATCTCAAGCCTTGAATCAGTGGAGATCTCCAGCTTTGAATTAATGGAGATCTCTAGCCTTGAATCAGTGGAGATCTCTAGCCTTGAATCAGTGGAGATCTCTAGCCTTGAATCATCGTAGATCTCAAGCCTTGAATCAGTGGAGATCTCCAGCTTTGAATCAATGGAGATCTCTAGCCTTGAATCAGTGGAGAGCTCTAGCCTTGAATCAGTGGAGATCTCTAGCCTTGAATCATTGCAGATCTCTAGCCTTGAATCAGTGGAGATCTCTAGCCTTGAATCAGTGGAGATCTCTAGCCTTGAATCATTGTAGATCTCCAGCTTTGGATCATTGGAGATTTCTAGCCTTGAATCATTGTAGATCTCAAGCCTTGAATCAGTGGAGATCTCCAGCTTTGAATCAATGGAGATCTCTAGCCTTGAATCATTGCAGATCTCTAGCCTTGAATCATTGTAGCTCTCTAGCCTTGAATCAGTGGAGATCTCTAGCCTTGAATCATTGGAGATCTCTAACCTTTAATCAGTGGAGATCTCTAGCCTTGAATCATTGGAATATCTTGCCATGAATCATTGTAGATCTCTAGCACTGAAGCACTGGAATATATTGCCTTGAATTTTTGGAGATCTCTAGCCTGGATTAATTGGAGATACAGGTGAAACGCAAAAAAATTGAATACCGTGCAAAAGTAAATTTATTTCACTAATGCAACTTAAAAGGTAAAACTAATATATGAGAGAGACTCATTTCATGCAAAGCAAGATAGTTCAAGCCGTGATTTGTCATAATTGTGATGATTATGGCTTACAGTTCATGCAGACCCGCAGACCCCCACAACCGCCGGGCAAGGGTTGTGGGGATGAGGCCCTTGTCCCCATCAACATGGGGACATCCTCCCCATGTTGAGGGCATGTGGCCTGGTACGGTTCAGGAGAGGGGGGGGCGCACTCTGTCCCCCCCTCTTTTCTGCGGCCGGCCAGGTTAACGTGCTCGGATAAGGGGTCTGGTGTGGATTTTTGGGGGAACTCCACGCCATTTTTAAAACATTTTTGGGGTGGAGTTCCCCTTAAAATCCACACCAGACCTGAAGGGTCTGGAATGGATATTTGAGGGGAACCCCACGTCATTTTTTTTTTAAATTGACGGCGGGGTTCCCCTTAATATCCATACCAGACCTAAAGGGCCTGGTAATTGAATTTGGGGGGACCCCCATGCTTTTTTTTATGAATGAATCCTCTCTGAATTGCTGGGAGCCGACAATTCATTATAGCCGCGAGTCCGGTTTTAAATGCCTTAGAACAGGGACAGTTCTAAGTACGGGAAACATGCGATATTTCACAGGCATACTTTACACCCCCCCAGGTATGAAATTTAAAGGAATATTTCACTTTTATTGTTTTACTCTAAGCATTATTAATTTCACTGCTCCCGAAAAAAACTGCAGTTTTTAAAACTTTTTTTTGCATTGATACATGTCCCCTGGGGCAGGACCCGGGTCCCCAAACACTTTTTAGGACAAAAACTTGCATATTACCTTTACATTTAGTAATTTAGATTTCTACCATAGACTTTAACAGGGTGTTCCACGGCTTTTCGAATTTGCCGCGAACACCTCAAATTGTTCGTTGTTCGCCGAACAGGCAAACAGGCAATGTTCGAGTCGAACATGAGTTCGACTTGAACTCGAAGCTCATCCCTAGTGTAAACACACAAATCCCTGTTCTGTGAGGAGAGGAGAGACAGATTGTGTGTTCCTACTAGCTAGGAACAACAATCTGTCATCTCCTCTAGTCAATCCCATCCCCCCTACAGTTAGAATACACACACACACACACACACACACACACACGAGGGAACGCAGTTAACCCCTTAATATCCTCCTAGTATTAACCCCTTCCCTGCACACAGTAATCAGTTCATTTTTATAGCACTGATCACTGTATAAATGACAATGGTCCCAAAAATGTGTCAAAAGTTTCCAATCTGTCTGTCATAATGTCCAGATAAAAATCGAAGATCACCTCCATTACTGGTAAAAAAAAAATAATACTAATAAAAATGCCATAAATCTTTCCCATCACTGGTAGACGCTATAACTTTTGTGCAAACCAATCAATAAACGCTTATTGCGATTTTTTTTTAACCAAAAGTATGTAGAAGAATACGTATCGGCCTAAACTGAGGAAAAATATTTTTTTATATTTTTTTTCGGGGGGATATTTATTATAGCAAAAAGTAAAAAATATATATATTTTTAAAAAATTGTCGCTCTATTTTTTTTATAGCGCAAAAAATAAAAACCGCAGAGGTGATCAAATACCAACAAAAGAAAGCTCTATTTGTGGGGAAAAAACAAACGTCAATTGTGTTTGGGAGCCACGTCGCACGACCGCGCATTTGTCAGTTAAAGCGACGCAGTGCCGAATCTCAAAATGTGCTCTGGTCTTTGGCCAGCGAAATGGTCTGGGGCTGAAGTGGTTAGGGAATACGACATTTTACATAATGAATTGTGTACCAATGATTGTAAAAGTCCAACATATTTTTTTTTTTTTGCTGTGTAGAGATACATAGTATTATGCCGCGTACACACCATCACTTTATGTGATGAAAAAAACCGACATTTTTGTGTGGGGGAAAACGTCGATTTATGTCTTGTGAAAAACGAAAAAAAAAATTGAAGCATGCTTCAATTTTATGTGTCGTTTTTCAAAACGTCGTTTTTTGTTTCACAGAAATTGACCGTGTGTAGCAAAAAACGACATTTAAAACGACGTTTTTTAACCCGCGCATGCCCAGAAGCTAGTTATGAAGCGAGCTTCAATGGAAAAAAGTGGTGAACGTAACCTCGCTTTGCTAGAACATTGTGAAAAAACGATGGTGTGTAGGCAACGTCGTTTTTGAAAATTTAAGTTTCAAAAACTTCGTTTTTACTTCACAGAAAATGTCGTTTTTTTCCATCACATAAAGTGATGGTGTGTACGCGGCATAAGAGTATCAGTATACTAACTGTATCTGTATCTTTATTTGTATTTGATCTGCTGGTATCCAATTTATTTGTTACTTTGTATGTAGACCTGTGTTTAGATTGCTACTTTACTGCCATCTAGTGGCACTGTTCTGCTAACGTTTTTTATCAATGAACCCCATTAAAGCGGAGGTTCACCCTAAAAAACAAGTTTCTAGCATGCCATCCAGCATACTAGCGCGAGCTACAGTATGCCTTTATTTTATTTTTTTGCGCCGTACTCACAGTTTAATCCCGTAGTTAAGTTTCAGACTCCCCGCGGGGAATGGGCGTTCCTATGCAGAGGGGAACATGATTGACGGCCGGCTATGGCGCGTCACGCTTCCCAAAAATAGCCGGAGTAGGACTCGGCTCTTCACAGCGCTATACGGCGCCTGCGCACAGACTAGGAGCTGACTGCGCAGGCGCCGTGAATAGCCAAGTTCTATTTCGGCTATTTTTGGGAAGCGTGACGCGCCATAGCCGGCCGTCAATCATGTTCCCCTCTGCATAGGAACGACCAGATGGTCACCAGTCATCTCTATGACCGTCGGAGGCCCGGGCGCGATGTGATGACGTCACGCCCGGGTACACGTAAGTAAACAAACCGCAATTGCGGCTAGTAAGAATGAGATCTGTGAATTTTTTCACAATCTCATGCTTTCCAGCATGGGGGAGAGATGTGAGGTCTTATTGACCCCGCATCTCTCCATAAAGAGGACCTGTCACACACTATTCCTATTGCAAGGGATGTTTGCATTCCATGTAATAGGAATAAAAACGATCGAAAAAAAAATGTAAAAAAAAGTGTAAAAAATGTATAAATAAGTAAAAAAAAAAAAAAAAAAAAAAATGAAAAAAATTAAAACGCCCCTGTGACATCTAGCCCTCGCTATCCACGCCAGGAGGACAACGAACAACGCTGCTTCCGGTGCAAACAGTTGGGTCACTTCAAGCAGAATTGCCCCATGAATGACAATACCAGGTCAAATTGGTCTCAACCTGGGTACCGCCCACCAGCAGCAGCCCATTGTGTAGACTCGGCTTGGGATCCCCAGGAGCGGGGTCGGGAAGAACCATTGGGCACCCCTTACGAAGCCCTCATGGTACAATCTGCTATTACGGACAACAGGGAACACCATTGTCAGCTGGTCATGGGCTCCAGCCCTGAGCCGGAGGGGCCCTGGAGGGAGCTGGGCAGAAAGAGGCGCCGCCGGCCACCCTTCAAGAAGAAGAGGTCCTGGAAGTCATATAACCAGCGGACCTGGGAGGAGAAGAAGCGACTGGAGGAGAGGGAGTCGCAGCGGGCGTCCCAGATGCGGGCCGAGATGTTCGCCAAGGGCCCACCGGTGGCCCCTTACACCACCACCCAGTTCCTGATGATGAAGGACCACGTGGAGAGCCTGCAGGACATGAGCAAGCAGGAGCTGATCCGTGAGTACATAGAGCTGGAGGAGTGCATCAGCCGCATGGAGGAGGAGAACAACCACCTGAGGTCACAGCAGGCTGACCCCCCCAGGCTCCATGAACTGGAGATGGAGCTGGAGAAGCTCCAAGAGGAGAACCGGCGGCTGCGGAGGGAGCAGGGGGTGGCTGACCTTATGGGGCTCTGAGTCCCCTCTCTCCCCCCCCCCCCCGGACTCTGAGCACCAGTGCTACAACAAATATAACTTTTCCTTTTTATGAATCTCCTGTGATTGTCACTTCAGAGCCATAACCTGCCCCCTCCCATAGCGGGACACCTAGACGGCGGCGCACAGACCCATTCGCTGTCTTCACACTGACTTCTGGTGACTTTGCAAATCGCACTAAGACTTGGGGACTGACCGGCGTGTGATCTGACGACCCGGTGACATACCTGAGTCTGAAGCAGTTGTCAAGGGAGGTCAGTCATGCCAAACGGAGTTAACCTCGGACTAAAAGCTCTGAACCCGTCAACCCTACTGGACCAGGGAAGGTCCAACCGGATTTGCCGGAGCAGGGAGAAGAAGGGGGGCCATTGTGATACATTTGCCTATATGTCTCAGTGTACTGCTCCCTGCTAGCCATGGGTAGAGGTAGAAAGGAATTTCATGTGTGATTCATTCCTCTGACAGGTTATTGACGTGCTAATGTCCCCTCACTATTTCTAAATGTTAATTGATCTATTGTGTTGTGTAAAGAAGATCTGTGTTTACCCTTAAAAGATGTGTATTGTATCATCAGGCTAAATGATTAGAGAAGTAGTATGTTAATTATTCTGATTGCTTCAGTGTAGTAATTAACTCCAGTGATGTCTTTATCTAAAGAAATGTGTCTGCATGGTCGGCTCCGACTTGTCTCCTATAATCTGTATGGGAAACCCCACTGTGTGAGGGGGGCGTTCCTAACAGGCTGTAACCACATATAAGCTGAGTTTTTGTGTCAATAAAGTGTCTTGGTTCCAGCATCCAGTCTTGACTCATGTGTGGGGGATCCTGTGATGTTCTTGTATGGAGAGGAGGGAATGCTTGACGGGGATATCATACCGATACCGTCACAGTCACCTATGGAGATTTTTAAGTAACAAAGTTTGGCGCCATTCCATGAGCGTGCGCAATTTTAAAACGTGACATGTTAGGTATTTATTTACTCGGCGTAACATCATCTTTAATATTTTACTAAAAAAATTGGGCTAACTTTACTGTTTTGTTATTTTTTTAATTCATAAAACCATTTTTTTTTTTCCAAAAAAAGGCGTTTGAAAAAGTTGCAATGACCGCCATTTTATTCACTAGGGTGTCTGCTAAAAAAAACATATATAATGTTTGGGGGTTCTGAGTAATTTTCTAGCAAAAGAATGATGATTTGTACATGTAGGAGAGAAGTGCCAGGATAGGCCCGGTATGGAGGTGGTTAAATTATTACAGTTAATGTGCATGTTGTAGTTCATTAGTATGGAATCGAACATATTGCACATAAGTTTGTGGTAAATGAGAGGTCGATCCCACCCTGTGACAAAAATCACATGTCAATAATACCATTAACAAGCTATCATGCCGCGTACACACGACTCTTTTTCGGGTTATAAAAAATGAAGTTTTTTTTTTATGTCATTAAAAATGATCGTGTGTGGACTACAGAGCATTTTTCACGATGTAAAAAATGGCCATTAAAAATGTATAACACGCTCTAATTTTCCACTACGTTTTTAACGTCGTAAAAAATGGTCGTGTGTGGGCTTTAACGACGTGAAAAACCCACGCATGCTCAGAAGCAAGTTATGAGACGGGAGCGCTCGTTCTGGTAATTCTAGCGTTTCGTAATGGAGTAAGCACATTCATCACGCTGTAACGGACAGAAAAGCACGAATCGTCTTTTACTAACACGGAATCAGCTAAAGCAGCCCCAAGGGCGGCGCCATCCGCATGGAACTTCCCCTTTATAGTGCCGTCGTACGTGTTGTACGTCACCGCGCTTTGCTAAAGCATATTTTTTTTCTTCACGATTGTGTGTGGGCAAGGCCGGTTTAAAGATCGGGTTGAAAAAAAAACGTCGTTTTTTTTCTAGACCCTTAAAAATTTAATTTTTTACAACCCAGAAAAACGGTCGAGTGTACGCGGCATCAGAGACGTGTCCTTCCGAGAGAAACATCTTCCCATTGTATCAATTTTTCTCCAGCCTGTAATAAAATGATCAATCAAATCCGGTTTAGTTACATTGTTTCCAACACCTCCTTCATCATAATGACACAGACTTGCTTTGACACTTCTTTATTAATATCGCTATAAATACGATTAATCAGCATAAATATCAGGTGCCATGACCTGACAGCCATGACCTGACAAGTTCACACATTTTCCAAGAATTGCGTAGTATGAATCATAAAAAAGAATATCATCTTGTATAAAAATAAATTGGAACACATTTGCTAATTAGCAGGTTCATTAGGGAGCTTTGTAATAAGTGATTTTAGTGTTACAAGGACTTGTGCCCAACTTTATAAGCTGCTTATCCCCAGGGCCACCATCAGGAATTCTGGGGCCCCTTGCACAGCTTCAGGCATGGGCCTCCTGGAGAAGAGAACCAGGGGGGGGGGGGGGGTGCTACAGCCTAAGATTGAGGGGAGGGGGGGGGGGGTGCCGCTAATTGAGAAGCGCGGAGTACCACGAATTAGGGGGGGGGGGGGGTTGCCCTGGGGACCTCTGGGCCCCTTACAAAAAAAAATAACAATAAAAAAATATATTTAAAAAAATTATAATAAAAAGTGGGAAAGCCATCCGGGCCCCTGGGGACCTCTGGGTCCTTTTAATAAAAAGAAAAAAGAAAGAAAAAAATATATAAAAAAAAGAAAAAAAAAAAAAAAAAAAAAAAAGGGGAGGGTGCCATCCGGGGGGCCTGGGTACCTTCGGGCCCCTGGGGACCTCTGGGCCCTTTAATAAAAACAAAAAATAAATAAATAAATAAAAAATGATAAAAAAATATTTAAATAAAAAAAAAAAAGGCCCTGGCGACCTCTGGGTTCTTTAATAAAAAAAAAAAAATATATATATATAATTTTTTTTTATAAAAAAAGGGGGTTGCCATCTGGGCCCCTTACAGGTGTACTGCCTGTACCCCCCGGATGGCCGCCCTGCTTATCCCATAGCTCCCAACTGTCCCTGATTTGGAGGGACTGTCCCTGATTTGGAGCAATGTCCCTCTTTCCTCCTCATTTGTCCCTCATTTTCGTCTGATCTATAAAGTTGTATATAAAATTCACTTTTTATCTTTCAAAAAGTGTTTCCCCAGAGCTAAACCTTTCATCCAGTTTCTAAATTTCTGCATTTGTACATTTTAGGAGCCAAAATAAAGGAATAATAGTGGTAAAAAAAGTCCTTGTGAATTTAAATAACTTTTTTTTGTGTGGTTAATTCTCCTTTAAGGGGGTGTGGCAGGGGGCGTGTCCTATGCCTACATACATTTGTTAGTAGGTGTCCCTCATTCCGAGAGGCTTTGTGAGGCCTTAAGCAAAAACAAAGACACGGGGGCCCCCCTCATGCCCATGATGGGTAAAAAAAATTCAAGCAAATAAAAATGGCTGCAGAAAGTGGCACGGATCTATCAGACAGTGGTTGAGCAGAGGCAAATTAGGCGGCTTGCGAGGCCCCTGTAAGTGCGAGGCCTTAGGCGACCGCCTAATTTGCCTAATTAAGGAGCCGCCCCTGCTCATTCCCATCTCAGAAAGTTGGGAGGTATGTCATTCTATTGTAGATGGCAGAATGTACCGTGCATTGAACGTGCAGCCACGGACTGCGCATGCGTGGATTTCTATACTTGAGTTGTTAGTAGCAGTGCTCTGAATAGATTTCAAATCAGAATGTGTCAGTAGACAGAGTCCTGTAATACCTGAGTCTATTTCCACTTCAAGGAGTGATCTAAGAATTAAAGTCCAGTGCAATATCGCTTAACCACTTGCCGCCCGCCAATGACATATTGACGTCGGCAAAGTGGTTGTAGAATCCTGACTGGATGTCATATGACGTCCTCAGGATTCTGAGCCGCTGCGCGCCCCCGGGGGCGCGCATCGCGGCGATCGTTGTTGCAGGGTGTCAGTCTGACACCCCGCAACACCGATCAAGGTAAAGAGTCTCTCACGGAGACTCTTTACCACGTGATCAGCCGTGTCCAATCACAGCTGATCACGATGTAAACAGGAAAAGCCGGTAATCGTCTTTTCCTCACTCGCGTCTGTCAGACACGAGTAGAGGAGAGCTGATCGGCTGCTCCTGTGACAGGGGGGGTTTGTGCTGATCGATCATCAGCACAGGCCCCCCCCCCCCGAGGATGCCCACTGGACCACCAGGGATGGGCAAATGGACCAGAAGTGAAAAAAAAAAAAGGATGCCACCCTAGACCACCAGGGATGAGGAGGACACACAAAATGAATGCCAATCAGTGCCGCAATGGATGCCAATCAGTGCCAACAATGGGCATCACTGATTGGCAGGCATTGTTTGGCACTGATTGGCATCCATTAGTACAACAATACAATAGTGCCCATCTATGCCCATCCGTGCCACCTATCTGTGCCCATCCATGCCACCCATCAGTGCCTATCCATGCCGCCTATCAGTGCCCATCCGTGCCGCCTATCCATGCCCGTCTGTGCCGCCTATCCGTGCCCGTCCGTGCCCAGCCGTGCCGCCTATCTGTGCCCATCTGTGCCACCTATCCGTGCCCATCCATGCCGCCTATCCAAGCCCATCCATGCCGCCTATCCGTGCCGCCTATCAGTGCCGCCCATCAGTGCCGCATATTAGTGCCCATCAGTGCCACCACATCAGTGCCACCTCATCAGTGCCCATCAGTGCCGCCTTATCAGTGCCCGTCAGTGCAGTACCATCAGTGCCCATCAGTGAAGGAGAAAACGTACTTATTTACAATGTTTTATAACAGAAACAAAAAAATCTTTTTTTTTTCTTAATTTTCGGTCATTTTTTATTTTTTTTTGCAGAAAATAAATATCCCAGAGGTGATCAGATACCACCAAAAGAAATCTCTATTTGTGGGTACAAAATTATAAAAATGTAGTTTGGGTACAGTGTAGCACGACCGCGCAATTGTCATTCAAAGTGCAACAGTGCTGAAAGCTAAAAATTGGTCTGGGCAGGAAGGTGTATAAGTGCCCTGTATGGAAGTGGTTAATAAATATGTCCGGTGTGCCAGACCCCCAGCAGGGATAACAGATCCACCACATGACTTCCTATGGGTGATCCCTGCAGAGCCGAGGCGTGACGGTACAACCGCTTCTTATCGCGCGTGTTTCCGGATACAGTTTAAACATTCCGATTTCTCTTATTCAGACTTGTCCGGAGGTCGTGGCTGGTCGGTCTAAGATCTGAGGGTGTATCTTCCAGTCTGTGAAAAGAGAAAAATATTAATTAGTAGGAGAAAAAATATCAGTACAGAAGTCTTCTGCCAAAACCGTCTGGCTTAACCACTTCAGCCCCGGAAGGATTTACCCCCCTTTCCTGACCGGGACATTTTTGTGGGATTCGGCACTGCGTCGCTTTAACCGACAATTGCGCGACCGTGCGACGTGGCTCCCAAACAAAATCAACGTCCTTTTTTTTCCCCCACAAATAGAGCTTTCTTTTGGTGATATTTGATCACCTCTGCGTTTTGAACTTTTTGCGCTATAAACAAAAATACAGCAAAAAAAAATAAATAAAACAATACTTTTTACTTTTTGCTATAATAAATATCCCAGTTTAACCACTTCATTACTGGGCACTTAAACCCCCTTCGTGCCCAGACCAATTTTCAGCTTTCAGCGCTGACGCATTTTGAATGACAATTGCGCGGTCATACAACACTGTACCCAAATTATATTTTTATAATTTTTTCCCCACAAATAGAGCTTTCTTTTTGTGGAATTTGATCATCTCTGCGATTTTTATTTTTTGCAGAAAAACACAGAAAACTTTGAAAAAAAACACAATATTTTTTACTTTTTGTTATAATAATAATATCCCATTTAAAAAAAAATATATATATTTTTTTCCTTGGTTTAGGCCGATACGTATTCTTCTACATATTTTTGTTAAAAAAAATCGCAATAAGCGTTTATTGATTGGTTTGCGCGAAAGTTATAGCGCCTACAAAATAGGGGATAGATTTATGATTTATTTTTTATTTTTTACTAGTAATGGCGGCGATCTGCGATTTTTTTTGTCAGACCTGCGATATTGCGGCGGACATATCGGACACTTTTTACACAATTTTGGGACCATTCACATTTATACAGCGATCAGTGCTATAAAAATGCACTAATTACTGTATAAATGTGACTGGTAGGGAAGGGGTTAACACTAGGGGGTGAGGAAGGGGTTAAATGTGTAGCCTGGGTGTGTTCTAACTGTGTGGGGGGAGGGGGTGACTGGGGGAGGTGACCGATGCTGTGTCCCTATGTACAAGGGACACAGCATCGGTCTCCTCTCCTCTGACAGCACGTGGAGCTCTGTGTTTACACCCCATCATTACACACAGAGCTCCACGTCCCTGCTGTGTTCCCGCCGATCGCGTGTACCCAGCGGACATCGCGGCCGCCAGGTACACGCATCAGCTTCCCAGCGATGCGACGGCACAGTGTTTACCCGCTGCGCGCCCCCCAGTGGCGCGCGCGGGTAATGTAAACAATAAGACGTCCAAAGACGTCCTCCCGGCACTTCAGGTCCGCGCTGCAGACGTCTTTTGACGATAGCGCGGATTACGAGCGTTCTCCTGGAACGGATTATGCTCGTAATCCAAGGTTCAACAGTATATCTGAATTTATCATTTATTTCTTGACCCAATAAAAGGTTTTTATTCAACTATCCTCTTATAAACTCTTTGCTGCCTAAAAAACCCCATGGGAAATGCAACATTTCCATTTTAATATCAAATTAAATCTTGTTACCATGGATGTTGGCATTGACATTTCGAAACTTCGCACCGCCCGTCCAGTCTCCGGCAAGCTGTAAGATGGGATCTCTCTTGATATTGAGCTATTAAAAAATCCAAATCTGGCTACCTGTGGAAAAAACAAATTGATAGAGGTGAGCAAACAAAACTAGGACACGTGGGCACAGGGCCGCTGATAAGCCAGTACAACTGGCCCTGTTGTAGTGGGCCCCGGGCTAGCAGGGGCCCGGATGGCAACCCCCTTTTTTTTTTTTTAGGGGTCCGGAGGTCCCCAGGGGCCCGGAGGCCCCCAGGGCCCTATATGACAACTCCCATTTTTTTTATTTATTTTTTACAAAAAATATATATATATTTTTTTAATATATTTTTATTTTATTTTTTATTAAAGGGACATTTTTTTTTTTAGAGGTCCGGAGGTTTTTATATATTTTTTTATTTCATATATATATATATATATATTATTATTATTATTATTATTATTATTATTATTAATTTTTATATTATTTTTATATTATTTTATTTCTTTTTATTCCTTTTTTGATATATATATATATATATATATATATATATATATATATATATATATATATATATATATATATATTAAAGGGCTCATGAGGTCTCCAGGGCCCCATGTGTCAAACCCCCCCTTTTTTTTTATAAATGTTTTTTTTTATTAAAGGGCCCAGAGGTCCCCAGGGCCCTGGATGGCAACCCCCCCTTTTTTTTAATTAATGTTTATTTATTTATTTTATATTTTTTTTTAATTTTTAATTTGTATTAATAATTTGTAAAGGGCCCCCCCTCCACTTCTCAATTCGCAGCAGCCCCCCCCCCCTCCGGCTTCTCAATTCAATTTCAATTTCAGACGGCAGCACCCCCCCCCCCCCTGGTTCTCTGCTCCAGGGGGCCCATGACTGAAGCTGTGTAAGGGGCCCCATAATTCCTGATGGCGGCCCTGCGTGGGCACCCTGGTGCTTAACCTTTTGAAGAGGTAACCGGTCATGGGCCACAATGAGCGGAGTGCGTGGATGGCAGCAGGGGCGGACTGACAACTCATAGGGCCCCCGGGCAATAGAAGATTATGGGGCCCCCAGGCTTACAGGTGGCCGCCATGCCAGGAGTAAGTAACAAACAAAACAACACATCTAGCTAGATTCAGAGGCGTTTACGCCGGCGTATCAGTAGATACGCCGTCGTAACTCTGAATCTACGCCGTCGTAAATTTAAGCGTATTCTGGAAACCAGATACGCTTAAATTAGGCTAAGATACGAGCGGCGTAAGTCTCCTACGCCGTCGTATCTTAGGGTGCATATTTACGCTGGCCGCTAGGTGGCGCTTGCGTTGTTTTCCGCGTCGAATATGCAAATGAGTAAGATACGCCGATTCACGAACGCACGTGCGCCCGTCGCAATTAGTTACGCCGTTGACGTAAGAGATACGCCGGCGTAAAGATAAAGCTGCTCCCTAGGTGGCGCAGCCCATGCAAGGTATGGACGTCGGAACAAGCCTATCTTTTTACGTTGTTTGCGTTAGTCGTAAGCGTACCTTGCGGCGTACTTTGGAGCAATGCACACTGGGATATGTCCACGGACGGCGCATGCGCCGTTCATAAAAAACGTCACTCACGTCGGGTCACCATCCATTTACATAAAACACGCCCCCCTCATCCTCATTTGAATTAGGCGCGCTTACGCCGGCCCCATTTACGCTACGCCGCCGTAACTTAGGAGGCAAGTGCTTTGTGAATACAGCACTTGCCTCTCTAACTTACGGCGGCGTAGCGTATATGCGATACACTACGCCACCTCAAAATTAAGCCAGTCTATCTGAATCTGGCTAATAGAGTAAAGCAGTCGGGATGAGTGCCACGCTCACAACAGAGTCCTCCCTTACATCAAAGTCCCAACATTCTCCCTATAAGGGAGGGTTATATCCCCTGTCAGTTTATTTTTTACCATCCCTGTCCCATTACAAAGATTTACCTTCACTTCCTGCCCCATAGCCAAACAGGAAGTGAGAGGAAATCTATGCAAATTAAGGCAATACAATGCCCCCCCCCCAGGCCCTAAGAACTAGTGTCCCCAATTTCAGGGCGGGTCTTAAACAGAAAGGGGTGTGGCCTTCACAGGAAGGGGTGGGCCATATTTAAATTAGTTTAGTCAGGCCTAGAGCAGCACAAAACCTAAATACACTGCTGGCCTTACCAGAACATTGGCACTTACCAGATATCCTCCTATCGGGAGAGCAGCCATCGCCACAGCCGCCAGCACAATGAGAACAATTCCATAATTAGGGATAAATCCAGATATTTCACTTCCATCATTTAGTACTGGATGGGAAAATAGAAAAAAATAAAAGTTCTGTAAAGATTTGAACAATGAGACATATTGGCCTTAAAATGAAATTCTAAAATCTGTTCAACAATCAGCACTAGATTTACTCCCAAGCAAAGTAGGAATACGAATAAAGGCAGAAGAGGTAAAGGGGTGGGGCCCCAGATACCGGGTGCACTCAGGGCTGGTGCAAGGTTTCTCGACACCCTAGGTGAAACTTTATTTTGCCACCCCATTGGCTCCGCCCCTGACTCCACCTCCTTTGCCCTGCCCTTGTAACACATCTGACCTAGCTGACCACATACACTGACCTAACTGACCACATACACTGACCTAACTGACCACATACACTGACCTAACTGACCATATACACTGACCTAACTGACCACATACACTGACCTAACTGACCATATACACTGACCTAACTGACCATATACACTGACCTACCTGACCACATACACTGACCTAACTGACCATATACACTGACCTACCTGACCCCATACACTGACCTAACTGACCACATACACTGACCTACCTGACCCCATACACTGACCTAACTGACCATATACACTGACCTACCTGACCACATACACTGACCTAACTGACCATATACACTGACCTACCTGACCACATACACTGACCTAACTGACCATATACACTGACCTACCTGACCCCATACACTGACCTAACTGACCACATACACTGACCTACCTGACCCCATACACTGACCTAACTGACCACATACACTGACCTACCTGACCCCATACACTGACCTAACTGACCACACACACTGACCTACCTGACCCCATACACTGACCTAACTGACCACATACACTGACCTACCTGACCACATACACTGACCTACCTGACCCCATACACTGACCTACCTGACCCCATACACTGACATACCTGACCACATACACTGACCTACCCGACCACATACACTGACCTACCTGACCACATACACTGACCTACCTGACCACATACACTGACCTACCTGACCACATACACTGACCTACCCGACCACATACACTGACCTACCAGACCACATACACTGACCTACCTGACTACTACTTCCTGCACTACTCATTTGGAGTCTGGGAGGAAACCCACGCAGGCACAGGAAGAACATGCAAGCTCCAGTCAGGTAGTGCCATGGTTGGGATCAGGGATCGGCAAGGTGTCTGTACACATATACCAGTGTCCTTGAGTGGTCCTTGCAGGGTCCGCAGCCTCCTGTTATGCCCGTCTTGCAGGGGACCCTGCTCTAAAGGAAGTTCTATGGGGACCCTGCTGTAAAGGGGGTTCTATGGGGGTGCCTTCTCTAAAGGGAGATCTATGGGGACCCTGCTCTAAGGGGGATCTATGGGGACCCTGCTCTAAAGGGGATCTATGGGGAGCCTGCTCTAAAGGGGGATTTATGGTGACCTCACTCTAAAGGGGGATCTATGGGGACCCTGCTCTAAAGAGGGATCTATGGGGACCCTTCTCTAAAGGGGGATCTATGGGGGGCCCTGCTCTAAACGGGGATCTATGAGGTCCCTGCTCTAAAGGGGGATCTATCGGCACCCTGCTCTAAAGGGTGTTTTTGTTGATGGTTTTAATTTAAAATGTACCTTGGTGTCCTTCACTATGGTCTGTACTTTGGAAAATATCCGCCACAGCCTTGGTCTGCGCCTATTCCTGGTAGAGATTCGAACCATGACCCCAGTGCTGCTGGTTGGAAGTGCTAACCACTTAGCCACGCTGCTGCCCACAGTGCACAGTATTATAATAGTCTCAATCCGGTTAGAACCAAGAAAATAAGAAAATGTTCTGTGTTATAGGGGATCCTATCAAAGGGGTATTAGGGTGCCAACAGTTGGGTACCTACAGGAGTCTGTGATGGAAATCCAACCCTGGAAGGTGCTGAAGTGTGGGAATCATGATAGTCTTCAGATCTAATCTGTCCCTATGGAGTTCATTGGATTCCAGGGTCTGTGGGACATCAATTTCTGCCCAAGCCAACAAGATGACTGGTGGCCTATCCAGAGGCGTAGCTTGAAGCTTGTGGGCCTCCGATGCAAAAGTTGACCTGCCCCCCCCCACTCCCATCCCCCATCCTGGGCTGTTCCTAACTCGTGCTCCCCTCCATTCAGGAAATGGCTCACAGCTTCTCCCCAGCCAATGAGAACAGAGAGGTGTGGACGGTGAAAGGCAAAGTGGGAGCCCAGTACCGGAGCGAGGCTGTGGGGCCCTAGGGCAAATCGGAGCTGGACTTTGTGGAGGATATGATAATATGACAGGGAGGCAGCAGGGGCCTCCTCGAGCTAGGGGCGGGGTTGTGATTGTGACCCCTGCAACCCCTTATGCTACCCCCATGGGCCTATTCACTTACTTATAAATGCGCCCTTTTGTTCTATAAAGTGAACCATTACGTTCCTCTTGTTATCCCATCTAAAATTATCATTTAATCTAAAAATGTCCTTTAGGGTTTCCAAAAAACGATACAATGTGAAGGGCAGCAGGGCTGGATATAAATTGAATGGAATGTTTAGGTTCACCCTCATGGCCAGAACCAGCTCTTGAGGGAGCCTATTCCACATTTTCACAGTGACTGTGCAGAAGACTTTTACATATTTGGGGATTAAATCTCCTTTCCTCCAGACATAAAGAGTGCCCCCCTTGTCCTCTGTGAGGACCTTAAAGTGAAATAGATGGAATAGTACCATGAAGCCCAATTCCAGATGGGGCTAAAAATGACTAAATGTAATCTCCCAGCATGAGATAAAAAAAGCAGGTGTAGGGTAAACCATGCAGTACCTTGTGCAGCAGCAGCACTGATTCCAGCTGTTTTACTGGCCACAGTTGAACTGGCTCCTGTAGTTCTTCTAGGGACAGAAGTTGTGCCCAGTCCAGGTGTTTTACTAGATCCAGGTGTTGTACTGACTCTTGGAGTTGTACTGGATCCAGGTGTTGTACTGCCTCTTGGAGTTGTACTAGATCCAGGTGTTCTACTGCCTCTTGGAGTTGTACTGGATCCAGGTGTTGTACTGCCTCTTGGAGTTGTACTGGATCCAGGTGTTGTACTGGCTCTTGGAGTTGTACTGGTTCCAGGTGTTGTACTGCCTCTTGGAGTTGTACTGGTTCCAGGTGTTGTACTGGCTCTTGGAGTTGTACTGGATCCAGGTGGTGTACTGGCTCTTGGAGTTGTACTGGATCCAGGTGGTGTACTGGCTCTTGGAGTTGTACTGGTTCCAGGTGTTGTACTGGCTCTTGGAGTTGTACTGGATCCAGGTGTTGTACTGGCTCTTGGAGTTGTACTGGATCCAGGTGGTGTACTGGCTCTTGGAGTTGTACTGGATCCAGGTGGTGTACTGGCTCTTGGAGTTGTACTGGATCCAGGTGTTGTACTGGCTCTTGGAGTTGTACTGGATCCAGGTGGTGTACTGGCTCTTGGAGTTGTACTGGATCGAGGTGGTGTACTGGCTCTTGGAGTTGTACTGAATCCAGGTGTTGTACTGGCTCTTGGAGTTGTACTGGTTCCAGGTGTTGTACTGGCTCTTGGAGTTGTACTGGATCCAGGTGTTGTACTGGCTCTTGGAGTTGTACTGGATCCAGGTGTTGTACTGGTTCCTGGAGTTGTACTGGATCCAGGTGTTGTACTGGCTCTTGGATTTGTACTGGATCCAGGCGTTGTACTGGCTCTTGGATTTGTACTGGATCCAGGCGTTGTACTGGCTCTTGGATTTGTACTGGATCCAGGCGTTGTACTGGCTCTTGGATTTGTACTGTATCCAGGTGTTGTACTGGCTCTTGGATTTGTACTGTATCCAGGCGTTGTACTGGCTCTTGGAGTTGTACTGGATCCAGGTGTTGTACTGGCTCTTGGATTTGTACTGGATAGAGCTGTGGTGCTGGATCCAGGTGTTGTACTGGCTCTTGGATTTGTACTGGATCCAGGTGTTGTACTGGCTCTTGGATTTGTACTGGATAGAGCTGTGGTGCTGGATCCAGGTGGTGTACTGGCTCTTGGAGTTGTACTGGATCGAGGTGGTGTACTGGCTCTTGGAGTTGTACTGAATCCAGGTGTTGTACTGGCTCTTGGAGTTGTACTGGTTCCAGGTGTTGTACTGGCTCTTGGAGTTGTACTGGATCCAGGTGTTGTACTGGCTCTTGGAGTTGTACTGGATCCAGGTGTTGTACTGGTTCCTGGAGTTGTACTGGATCCAGGTGTTGTACTGGCTCTTGGATTTGTACTGGATCCAGGCGTTGTACTGGCTCTTGGATTTGTACTGGATCCAGGCGTTGTACTGGCTCTTGGATTTGTACTGGATCCAGGCGTTGTACTGGCTCTTGGATTTGTACTGGATCCAGGCGTTGTACTGGCTCTTGGATTTGTACTGTATCCAGGCGTTGTACTGGCTCTTGGAGTTGTACTGTATCCAGGTGTTGTACTGGCTCTTGGATTTGTACTGGATAGAGCTGTGGTGCTGGATCCTGGCGGTGTACTGTCTCCAGGGATTGTTCTAGGTGCAGATGTTGTGCTTCCTCTTGGTAGTGTACTGCCTACTGGAGTTGAACTGGACCCATGGATTGTGCTGGCTGCTGGAGTTGTATTTGATCCAGGTGTTGTACTGGCTCTTGGAGTTGTACTGGAATGAGGTGTCGTGCTGGCTCCTGGAGTATCACTGGGTCCAGGTGTTGTACTGGCTACTGTCGTTTTACTGGTTTCAAGTGTTGCGGTACTAGATCCAAGTGTTGTACCAGCTCTTGGAGTTGTACTGGCTTCTGGCAATGTACTGGATCCTGGAGTTGTGCTGGATTCAAGTGTTGTTTTGGTTCCTGGTGCTGTACTGAATCCAGGTGTTATACTAGTTGCTGAACTTGTACTGGCTTGTGGAGTTGTGTATCTAACTGTTGTACTAACTCCTGAAGTTGTGTTGGATCCAGGTGTTGTACTGGCTCCTGAAGTTATACTGGATCCAGGTGTTGTACTGGCTCCTGGAGTTGTACTGGATCCAGGTGTTGTACTGGATCCTGGAGTTGTACTGGATCCTGGAGTTGTACTGGATCCAAGTGTTGTAATGGCTCCTGGAGTTGTACTGGATAAAGGTGTTGTACTGGTTTCTGCCATTGTACTGGGTCCAGGTGTTGTAGTGGTTTCCGGCGTTGTACTGGATCCAGGAGTTGTACTGGCTTCTGAGGTTGTGCTTGATGCAGGTGTTGTACTGGTTTCTGGCATAGTACTAAATCTAGGTGTTGTACTGGTTTCTGGGGTTGTAATGGATCGAGGTGTTGAACTGGCTCCTGGAGTTTTACTGGATCCAGGTATTGTACTGGTTTCTGGCGTTGTACTGGATCCAGGTGTTGTACTGGTTTCTGGCGTTTTACTGGATCCAGGAGTTGTACTGGATAGAGGAGTTGTACTGGTTTCTGGCATTGTACTGGATCCAGGTGTTGTACTGGTTTCTGGCGTTGTACTGGATCCAGGTATTGTACTGGTTTCTGGCGTTGTACTGGATCCAGGTGTTGTACTGGTTTCTGGTGTTGTACTGGATCCAGGTGTTGTACTGGTTTCTGGCGTTGTACTAGATCCAGGTGTTGTACTGGTTTCTGGCGTTGTACTGGTTTCTGGCGTTGTACTGGATCCAGGTGTTGTACTGGTTTCTGGCGTTGTACTGGATCCAGGTGTTGTTCTGGTTACTGGCGTTTTACTGGATCCAGGAGTTGTACTGGATAGAGGAGTTGTACTGGTTTCTGGCATTGTACTGGATCCAGGCGTTGTACTGGTTTCTGGCGTTGTACTGGATCTAGGTCTTGTACTGGCTCCTGGAGTTGTACTGGATCCAGGTGTTGTACTGGTTTCTGGTGTTGTACTAGATCCAGGTGTTGTACTGGTTTCTGGCGTTGTACTGGATCCTGGCGTTGTACTGGTTTCTGGCTTTGTACTGGATCCAGGTGTTGTACTGGTTTCTGGCGTTGTACTGGATCCAGGTGTTGTTCTGGTTACTGGCGTTTTACTGGGTCCAGGAGTTGTACTTGATAGAGGAGTTGTACTGGTTTCTGGCATTGTACTGGATCCAGGCGTTGTACTGGTTTCTGGCGTTGTACTGGATCTAGGTGTTGTACTGGCTCCTGGAGTTGTACTGGATCCAGGTGTTGTACTGGATCCTGGCGTTGTACTGGTTTCTGGCTTTGTACTGGATCCAGGTGTTGTACTGGTTTCTGGCGTTGTACTGGATCCAGGTGTTGTACTGGTTTCTGGCTTTGTACTGGATCCAGGTGTTGTACTGGTTTCTGGCGTTGTACTGGATACAGGTGTTGTACTGGTTTCTGGAGTTGTACTGGATCCAGGAGTTGCACTGGATTCTGTGGCTATACTTGATCGCGGTGTTGTAGTGGCTCCTGTAGTTGTAGTAGCTGGTGTAGGTGTAGAAGACGTGGATGCTACAGTTGTAGTTGTTCTTGAAGCTAAAGTCGTTGCTGGTTCTGCAAGAACATGTAAGGAACATTTTTAGTGTTGTAAGTTAACTTTTGCCTATGCGTATTGTTACTCTACATTCAGTGGAGTTTTGGGTTATAGAACACCCGACCAACATCCTACCTCTCATTATGTGGCTCCTAGGGAACCAGTCCGTGGGCCGGATTCAGATACATTGGTGTATCTTTCCGCGGGGTGTAATGCCTCGTACACACGACCGGATCTGTCCGTTGGGATTTATCCGCGGATCAGTTCCAGCAGACAAATCCGGTCGTGTGTCTGGCCTAGCGGACATTTTTCGGCGGACATTTCTCCAGCCGACGGTTTTCAAGCGGATAAAAATTTCTTAGCATGCTAAGAAATCTATCCGCTGGAAACCTGTCCGTTGGACTGATCCGGTCGTCTGTACAGACTCACCGGACACGTCCAAGCGATCCCCATCCCTCGCATGCCTCGAAGTGATTCGACGCATGCGTGGAAGTATTTACCTTCCAGGGTCGCTCACGTCGCCGCGTCATCGTCGCGGCGACGGCGCGGCCACGTCACCGCGTATGTTTTCCGTGGGGATTTTGATCTGATGGTGTGTACAGCACCAGAAAAATCCTAGTGGGCATGCTCGAAATTACGCTGCAAATCGTCAATGCTTTAGACGTGAACGTAACTTATGTACAGCCCTATTTGCGAACGACTTACGCAAACTACGTAAAATTTTCAAACTTCGACGCGGGAACGACGTCCATACTTAACATAGGATACCCCTCATGTAGCAGGGGTAACTTTACGCCGGAAAAAGCCTAACGTAAACGACGTAACAAAATGCGCCGGGTGGACGTACGTTTCTGAATCGGCGTAACGACCTAATTTGCATATTCCTCGCGGAAATATACGGAAGCGCCACCTAGCGGCCAGCGTAAATATGCAGCCTAAGATACGACGGTGTAAGACACTTACGCCGGTCGGATCTCAGGGAAATTCTGGCGTATCTAGCTGAATACAGAAAGAAGTATCAATAGATACGCCGGCGTAAAGGCTATCTGAATCCGGCCCCGTGACTTTTGACATTAAAGTACTGTATTGTGTAAATTGTTCTTCTTTGTGGAATGAATCAAGACTTCTGTATAAATGAACTAACAGATCCCAGCATTGATATTAAGGTCCCTATCCAAGCTTTATACCTTCTTATTAATCACATTCCGATTGCTTCCTGGCACAGAAAAGGCATTAGTTATCTACAGGACTTTTACTCGAATGGATACATTAAATCCTTCCAATCTATTCAATCCGAATATGACCTCCCTCACATTAATTATTCTCAATATACACAAGTGCAGGGGCGTTGCCAGGTGCCAAAAAGACCAGGGGCTTCAGCCAGAAGCGAAGCCGGGGGGGTGTCTTTGGCCGCGGTCGGTGGAGTGGCGCGGGGTGACCTACCTGACACACATACCCTGACCTACGTGTGTGTGTGTGACACTGACCTGTCCCTGCATACACTGACCTGTCCCTGCATACACTGACCTGTCCCTGCATACACTGACCTGACTCACTGACCTGTCCCTGCATACACTGACCTGTCCCTGCATACACTGACCTGTCCCTGCATACGCTGACCTGTCCCTGCATACACTGACCTGACTCACTGACCTGATCTGCATACACTGACCTGATCTGCATACACTGACCTGTCCCTGCATACACTGACCTGACTCACTGACCTGATCTGCATACACTGACCTGATCTGCATACACTGACCTGTCCCTGCATACACTGACCTGTCCCTGCATACACTGACCTGTCCCTGCATACACTGACCTGACTCACTGACCTGATCTGCATACACTGACCTGTCCCTGCATACAATGACCTGTCCCTGCATACAATGACCTGTCCCTGCATACACTGACCTGTCCCTGCATACACTGACCTGACTCACTGACCTGATCTGCATACACTGACCTGTCCCTGCATACACTGACCTGTCCCTGCATACACTGACCTGATCTGCATACACTGACCTGTCCCTGCATACACTGACCTGTCCCTGCATACACTGACCTGACTCGCTGACCTGATCTGCATACACTGACCTGCCCCTGCATACACTGACCTGACTCACTGACCTGATCTGCATACACTGACCTGATCTGCATACACTGACCTGTCCCTGCATACACTGACCTGTCCCTGCATACACTGACCTGTCCCTGCATACACTGACCTGACTCACTGACCTGATCTGCATACACTGACCTGTCCCTGCATACAATGACCTGTCCCTGCATACACTGACCTGTCCCTGCATACACTGACCTGTCCCTGCATACACTGACCTGACTCACTGACCTGATCTGCATACACTGACCTGTCCCTGCATACACTGACCTGACTCACTGACCTGATCTGCATACACTGACCTGTCCCTGCATACACTGACCTGTCCCTGCATACACTGACCTGTCCCTGCATACACTGACCTGACTCACTGACCTGATCTGCATACACTGACCTGATCTGCATACACTGACCTGTCCCTGCATACAATGACCTGTCCCTGCATACAATGACCTGTCCCTGCATACACTGACCTGTCCCTGCATACACTGATCTGTCCCTGCATACACTGACCTGACTCACTGACCTGATCTGCATACACTGACCTGATCTGCATACACTGACCTGTCCATGCATACACTGACCTGTCCCTGCATACACTGACCTGTCCCTGCATACACTGACCTGTCCCTGCATACACTGACCTGACTCACTGACCTGATCTGCATACACTGACCTGTCCCTGCATACAATGACCTGTCCCTGCATACACTGACCTGTCCCTGCATACACTGACCTGTCCCTGCATACACTGACCTGACTCACTGACCTGATCTGCATACACTGACCTGATCTGCATACACTGACCTGTCCCTGCATACACTGACCTGTCCCTGCATACACTGACCTGACTCACTGACCTGATCTGCATACACTGACCTGTCCCTGCATACACTGACCTGTCCCTGCATACACTGACCTGTCCCTGCATACACTGACCTGACTCACTGACCTGATCTGCATACACTGACCTGATCTGCATACACTGACCTGTCCCTGCATACAATGACCTGTCCCTGCATACAATGACCTGTCCCTGCATACACTGACCTGTCCCTGCATACACTGACCTGTCCCTGCATACACTGATCTGTCCCTGCATACACTGACCTGTCCCTGCATACACTGACCTGTCCCTGCATACACTGACCTGTCCCTGCATACACTGACCTGACTCACTGACCTGTCCCTGCATACACTGACCTGTCCCTGCATACACTGACCTGTCCCTGCATACACTGACCTGACTCACTGACCTGATCTGCATACACTGACCTGTCCCTGCATACAATGACCTGTCCCTGCATACACTGACCTGTCCCTGCATACACTGACCTGTCCCTGCATACACTGACCTGACTCACTGACCTGATCTGCATACACTGACCTGATCTGCATACACTGACCTGTCCCTGCATACACTGACCTGTCCCTGCATACACTGACCTGACTCACTGACCTGATCTGCATACACTGACCTGTCCCTGCATACACTGACCTGTCCCTGCATACACTGACCTGTCCCTGCATACACTGACCTGACTCACTGACCTGATCTGCATACACTGACCTGATCTGCATACACTGACCTGTCCCTGCATACAATGACCTGTCCCTGCATACACTGACCTGTCCCTGCATACACTGACCTGTCCCTGCATACACTGACCTGTCCCTGCATACACTGATCTGTCCCTGCATACACTGACCTGTCCCTGCATACACTGACCTGTCCCTGCATACACTGACCTGTCCCTGCATACACTGACCTGACTCACTGACCTGTCCCTGCATACACTGACCTGTCCCTGCATACACTGACCTGTCCCTGCATACACTGACCTGTCCCTGCATACACTGACCTGTCCCTGCATACACTGACCTGACTCACTGACCTGATCTGCATACACTGACCTGTCCCTGCATACAATGACCTGTCCCTGCATACACTGACCTGTCCCTGCATACACTGACCTGTCCCTGCATACACTGACCTGACTCACTGACCTGATCTGCATACACTGACCTGATCTGCATACACTGACCTGTCCCTGCATACACTGACCTGTCCCTGCATACACTGACCTGACTCACTGACCTGATCTGCATACACTGACCTGATCTGCATACACTGACCTGTCCCTGCATACAATGACCTGTCCCTGCATACAATGACCTGTCCCTGCATACACTGACCTGTCCCTGCATACACTGACCTGTCCCTGCATACACTGACCTGACTCACTGACCTGATCTGCATACACTGACCTGTCCCTGCATACAATGACCTGTCCCTGCATACACTGACCTGTCCCTGCATACACTGACCTGTCCCTGCATACACTGACCTGACTCACTGACCTGATCTGCATACACTGACCTGATCTGCATACACTGACCTGTCCCTGCATACACTGACCTGTCCCTGCATACACTGACCTGACTCACTGACCTGATCTGCATACACTGACCTGATCTGCATACACTGACCTGTCCCTGCATACAATGACCTGTCCCTGCATACAATGACCTGTCCCTGCATACACTGACCTGTCCCTGCATACACTGACCTGTCCCTGCATACACTGACCTGACTCACTGACCTGTCCCTGCATAGTGGCGTCACTAGGGTTGGTGTCACCCCCTTCCACCAAGTATAGTCCCCCCTCAGTACAGACCCGCCTCCCTCAGTCCAGACCTCCCCTCTACACTAAGTATAGATCCCCTCTCTTACTACTGACCACCCTCTCCACTAAGTATAGACCTCTGTCCCTCAGTCCAGACCCCCTCCCTTTTTACAGACCACCCTCTCCACCAAGTACAGACCCCCCCTCCCTCCGTAAAAAGATCCCCTCCCTCAGTACACACATCCCTCTCCACTTGCGCTTGTTGGGAGGTGGGGGGCAGATTTGCTGGGGGGTGCTTTGGGAGGTGGGAGGGCTTATGTTCTTGTGGGAGGTTGGATTTAAAATCCAACCTCCACTTCTAGCATAGGTCCTTTCTTCTCCCAAAGTGTCCCTCAGCACATATTCTGGGGGGGTCTTAACTCCCCCACCCCCTGTTCAATGCAGGTGTCCCTCTTCCAGTATTAATTCTTGGAACCCCACCACCTCCACACATGTCCGGGCTCAGCTCCAATCTGTCACCAGGCTTTGATACACTGGTCTGAACATTACTGTATATACACACTGGTCTGTATATAATGTGTCAGCAGGGTACAAACTGGTCATATACCCTGTAAATCATATTGTACATTATATACAGCCCAGTGTGTATATAATGTTCAGCTTGGTATCAGGGTACAGACTAGTCTGTATATAATGTACAATATGGGTTATAGGGTATATGACCAGTTTGTACCCTGACACTTTAGTTCTGAAAATACACTAACTTGTTTCCAGGACTTGTTGCCACAATCAGTTTTCTTCCATAATTCAGGGTCTTCCATAGCTGCCTATACAATCCTCCACCTGTTCATGTTTCAGCGCCCGAGATCCTTGGAGACCTGCCCGCTCTCAGGCATTGGATGGAAGGTAGCAGCTCTCCTATTGGCTCTCATTCCTCCTCTAGGAAGAAAGGAGACACTCTTCCCTTGCTCAAGTCAGGCACCGTGGCGGCGGCGCTGTGTACAGTAGCAAACGCCCATGATACCTCCCACTGGGCTGCAAGCAGGGAGGGATTTACATATATCCCTCCCCGCTGCCTGTTCTCACTGATCATGAGAAAGGGAGCCACCGAGGCTCCAGAAGGCGGGGCCGCATCCGATCACATGTTAGCCCCGAGCGTCTGGGGATCAGGGCCAATCTGATGCCGAAAGTAGCAGAGTGTCACCAGCGCCGAGTGTCGCCGAGTACGGCACTCGGCGACACTCGGTGCTGGCGGCACTCGGCCACCGTCGGCATCAGGTCCTGACTCCCAGACGCTCGGGGCTAACAATGTGATCGGATGTGGCATAGACTCGGGGCTTTTCGGGGACCCATTCGGGGCTCCAGCCCCCCTAGCCACGCCCTAACGACGCCCCTGCACAAGTGGTACATTGTTTATATAAACTAGGCCATTTCTTTAAGCTCATTCACACTTCGGCTTGGTTCTATTTGACATCAACAGTACAACAAAAAAGAGGCATTTCCTTATTCTATAATTTAATGCAACAAAAACATACTTTCACTAAATCTTCTTCTCATCTACAGTGGGAAAAAGACTTTAAATGTTCCTTTACAGATAACCAATGGCATATAGCTTGCAAAGCCAATCAATCAGCTTCTAAGTGCACCTCCCTATGGGAATTATCTACCAAAATTAATCTACGTTGGTATTATACTCCAGCAGTAATGTCCAAATTTAATTCCCAATCCCCCAACACGTGTTGGAGACTTTGTACTGCTAAAGGGGACATATTTCATATATTGTGAAGCTGCCCTAAGCTTAACAACTACTGGACAAAAATTTTCCAAACAATTTCTGATTTGACACAAACACAAGTAACACCCGATCCGGCATTGGCTCTGTTATCCCTGGGAATAGAAAAATTCCCAGCTAATCTACAAAGAATTGTAACTCACTTCCTCTTAGCGGCTAGACTATCTATTACTAGGAAATGGGAAGATTCTAATCCGCCATCTCCTGATGATGCTGTTGACCTTACCAACCTTCATAACTCCTATGAAAAAATACTGGCACCCGACACTACTTTCTCTTTGATAGGTCTCTGTTCCCCCGCCCCGTGGACCCCCTTCTCTCTTTCTTTCTTTCTTTCTTTCTTTCTTTCTTTCTTTCTTTCTTTCTTTCTCTCTTTCTTTCTTTCTTTCTTTCTTTCTTTCTTTCTTTCTATTTTTCTTTCTTTCTTTTTTCTATTTTCTTTTCTCTATTTCTTTTCCTCTTTCTCTTCATTGCTACTTGCTCATGCTACTTATCTAGTTGGCTCTCTTTCTTTTCATCCTCTCTTTCTTTGTTCTTTGTGGCTTGGGCCCTCGGGCTTGGTCCTGTCGGCCCTGGACACAGGATGCATTATTTATTTTATATTTTTAAAAACTGATATCCTCTGCTATGTGCCTGCTTGAATTAAAATTTTTGGTTTGTTATTTTATTTATTATCTTTATTTTTTTTATTTATTTTTTTATATTTTGGTAATGTTGTGTATCGTATAGCAACTTTGCTTTTAAGTTCTACATTTACCCCGGCGTGTTAGCCGGTATGTTACCTAAGCCGGCATTAGGTTAATTTAGCAGGCTACTGGAGTTGAGGACATTTTATTGCCGGTCTTCTGGATTCGCTTTTGGATCCCTAGAAGCCGGATTGATCTCAGGTCTACGGACTATTTGTTCTGATGTTTGATAGCTTATGCTGTGTCCACCACTGTCTTTTTCTCTTTTGTACTCTTTTTGTTTGTTGATGTACCTTTTTCAATAAAACTCTTTGTACAAGAAAAAATACTGGCATCATCCTTAGGCTTACTTCATAAATATACGATCCATTGGGCTACTTGGAATCTCTGGTACGATACCCTGACATGATTTGCTTCATTTAATTTAATACTATTATTTACTTTTTTTGTTTAGTTAACATCTCTTATGGAAGGATTGCCTCCCGGGCACTGTGAGTCCCCTCGGGGGTGTTCGGGAGTGTTCAATCCTCCCTTCTACGATTGAAATTAGATTTTTGTTTCAACATTAAGTATCACTTGGAATTCTCTACCTTATTTAAACAGTATTGTATATACTCAACTTCCTAACTAGCATTGTATATGTGCAATCGAAGATGTATGCTATTTCACCTCTTGTATACTGTAAAACATTGTTATTTTATTTGCTACTATTGTACAATTTTGAATAATCCAATAAAAATATATTGAAATAAAAAAAAGTTACGTCGGTCGGATGAAGCCTATTTTCAGGCGTATCTAGTTTTGTGGGCACGGCGCACAGATACAACGGCGCATACTTACACTTACGCAGCGTATCTCGAGATACGTCGGTGTAAGTGTTTTGTGAATCCGGGCCATTATATTTTAATATTGAAATTATTTAATATTGTGTTAATAAAAAAGGCTGCTATGGCCATTTATACTCCAAATTCAGGTGTGGTCTCATCATTGTAAAAGGGGAAATAAGGGGGGCATTTGGAGTGGTCAGGCGGTAAAAGGAAGGTTGGGGACATCTGGACTCCACTGGTCATTCCTATGTGGGTTTCACCTACCTGGAGTTGTTATGTTTACAAAGAAGAGAGGGATGTTATCCAGGGTGTTGTTCTCAGCTTCAGCATTCCTATTAAACGCTTCCTGCACCCCCATATCGGTGTGATTGCTCGTCGGGAATATCGCGGAAGTGTTGGCGACGGTGGAACCTCGTCTGTAGAGAAAACACACAGAAATATCCCAACTTTACTGCCTTTTTTTCCTAAACAGATATGCCACTCACACAGACATACACTATATGACCAAAAGTATTGGGACGCCTGCCTTTCCATGCACATGAACTTTAACCACTTGCTTACCGAGCACTTAACCCCCCCTCCGGCCCAGATATATTTTTCGTTTTCAGCGCTGATGCACTTTGAATAACAATTGCGCAGTCATACAACACTGCACCCAAATTACATTTTATCATTTTTCCCCCCACAAATAGAGCTTTCTTTTGATGGTATTTGATCACCTCTGCGGTTTTTATTTTTTGTGACGAATTAAAAAAATTTTTTTTTTTTTTTTATATTTTGTTATACAATTTTGCAAACAGGTAATATTTCGCCTTCCTTGATGTAGGCTGATGAGGCTGCACTGATGGGCACCGATAGGCTGCACTGATGGGCACTGATGGGCATTGAAAGAATGCACGGATGGGCACTGATGGGCTGCACTGATGGGCACTGATAGGCTTCAGTGATGGGCATCGATAGGCTGCACTGCACTGATGGTCACTGGTGGGCACTGATAGAGGGCACTGGTGTGCACTGAGAGGTGGCACTGAAGGGCATTAATAGGTGGCACGGGTGGGCATTGAGAAGTGGCAATAAAAAGTGGCACTGATAGGTGTCAGTGATGGGTGCTGATGGGTGTCAGTGATGGGCACTGATGTGTGATAATAGTGGGCACTGATCGGCACTGGTAGGTGAGTCTGATAGGCAGCACTGCTAGGTGGCACTGATGAGTCACTGATTGGCACCACTGGTGGGCATTGATAGATGGCACTCGTGGACATTGATAGGTGGAACTCGTGGGCATTAATAGGTGGCACTGGTGGTCACTGGCAGGTGCAATGGCAGGTGGTACTGGCATGGGGTATTGATTGCACAGATAAGGCAGAATTGCCTCTTCCTTTTCGGGATCGATGTCCCTTACACATAAGCCAATGATCGGCGTGAGGAGAAAAAATAAACGATTACCCAGCTTTTGTTTACATCACGTGATAAGCTGTCATTGGCTGACAGTTGATCACATGGTAAAGGGCCGGGATCGGCCCCTTTCTCAGATCTGTGATCACCCGAGTCTCAGTGACTCAGTGATCACAGCGCACGCTGCGCGCCCCCTGCAGGGGGCGCGCGGGGAGCGTGCAAAGGGGAGGACATCTATTGAAGGCCTCCCGGCAATTCAGGTCCGCACTGTGGCCATCATCCTGGCATCCCAGTCTTAGTCTGTAGGGTTCAATATTGAGTTGGCCCCGCCCTTTGCAGCTATAACAGCTTCAACTCTTCTGGGAAGGCCGTCCACAAGGTTTAGGAGGGTGTCTATGGGAATGTTTGACCGTTCTTCCAGAAGAGCATTTGTGAGGTCAGGCACTGATGTTGAATGAGAAGGCCTGGCTTGCAGTTGAGGTCAGGACTCTGTGCCAGCTAAGTGCTTAAAGTTAGGGTGGCCTTACCCAGACCCCTGAATAACCCCCCCCCCATATAATAACATTAAATAAACTTACTTGAAGCCATGTACATTGATACCAATACAGTCAGGCATCGTCTGAATAATGATTAGATATGCCTGCAAGGAGAATATATATAATTACTGAGATGAATTTGTAATCCCAACATTTGAAGGCCTTGTATTTAGAAATGAGAAATTTGAGTAAAGTGTAAGTCCAGACATTTTTTATTTTTATTTTTTTGTAGCTGTATTAGAATCTCAGTCGGGTTTGTACTGCTATCCAGAGCAGGGAGATTTCTTCTCACTTCCTGTCCTGCTGATAATTCATTCACTTGACAGGAAGTACAGTAACTTCCCCTGCCATTGAATAACTTTAAAGGAAAATTATAATGTTTCTTTGTCACTTTTATTTCATCTAATTCGGAGCTTACAGAATTATAAAATTGTGATTTTTCTATTGTTTGTTCATTAGCGATCGTTATTGATTGAGTTTTAGGAAAATCTGGAAGATGCGCCAATCATTTTTTATTAATATTCAATTTCTGTGCACTTGTACAATTTAGATCCAGCAGCATCTTTCGTTTATTTTTTGATCTATTTATTTATTTATTTATTTATATAGTTCACTTGGTAGCGCGAGGGATCACACACTTTCATATGGTTTTACAGATTGTTAACCTACTGCTTTCAGTAAAGCGTTGGAAAAACATATTGGGTCAGATTCATGAAGAGATACGACGGCGGATCTCCTGATACGCCGTCGTATCTCTGAGATCCGACGGTCGGATCTATGCGACTGATTCATAAGAATCAGTTCCGCATAGATCTCCCTTAGATCCGACTGGTGTAAGTGACTTACACCAGTCGGATCTTAGGCTGCAATCTACCGCCGGCCGCTAGGTGTCGTCGCTGTTTTTTACGTGTCAGATATGCAAATGAGGAGAAAAGCCGATTCAAGACCGAACGTCCGCCCGTCTACGTCGTTTGCGTTCGGCTTTTTCCGGCGGATAGTTACCCCTGCTATATGAGGGGTAGCTAATGTTAAGTATGGCCGACGTTCCCGCGCCGAGATTCAAATTTTTACGTCGTTTGCGTAAGTCGTTCGGGAATACGTAGCCGTCGAAAACAATGACGTCCTAGCGACGTCATTTGGAGCATGCGCACTAGGAAATTTCGCCAGCGGCGCATGCGCAGTTAAATCGGCGCGGGAACGCGCCTGATTTAAATTGTACACTCCCCCTAGCCGCGGAATTTGAACTCCGCCGGGGGAGTTACGATCCGACGGTGCAATTTTCGAGGTAAGTGCTTTGTGAATCATGCACTGGCCTCAATAAATTGCACCGGCGGATCGTAAATCACATAGATTACGCGGATCTAAAGATCCGCTAATCTATGTGAATCTAGCCCATTGTGTAGACATGGGCCCAGATTCACAAAGGACTTACGACGGCGTATCTCCAGATACGCCGTCGTAAGTCCGAGTGTGAGGCGTCGTATCTATGCGCCTGATTCAAAGAATCAGATACGCCAGAATTTCTCCAAGACATGACTGACGTAAGTCTCTTACGCCGTCGTATCTTGGTTGCATATTTACGCTGGCCGCTAGGGGCGCTTCCGTTGATTTACACGTCGAATATGTAAATGAGCTAGATACGCCGATTCACAAACGTAATTGCGCCCGCTACACCGTTTACGTAAGGCTTACGTCCGGCGTAACGTTACCCCTGTTATATGAGGCGCAGGTAATGCGAAATATGGACGTTGGCACAAGCGTATCTTTTTACGTTGTTTACATAAGTCGTACGTGAATGGGGCTGTGCGGAGGTTACGTTCACGTCACAGGCATTGAGCCGGCGTAACTTAGGGAGAAAATTTGCCGTGATACTGAGCATGCGCGCGCATGCCCAGTTCCACCGGCCATTAATTTACATGGGGTCACGCTTAATTTAAATAGATGACGCCCACCTGCTTCCTACTTTGAAATACGCGGGCTTACGCCGGCCAATTTCCGCTACGCCGTCGCAACTTATGGAGCAAGTGCTTTGTGAATACTGCACTTGCCTCTCTAAGTTGTGGCGGCGTAGCGTAAATAAGATACGCTACGCCCGCACAAAGATGCGCCCAGGTACGTGAATCTGGCCCATGGTTTATTCAAGGTGGTGGACGTCGGGCCCGGAGTTCATGTGACACAACATGGCGGAGTTTCTCCTAAAGACAGGTACTGTATGTGTGTACCCCATCTCAAGAAGAAGCCCTTTGGCCTGTTTGGCGGGAAGCGGCAGCAACTCCAGTTTACTTACACCTGACCTACAACATTAAATTCATGAATGTCAAGAAACTTCTAATAATATTTATGGCAATAACAATCGTTCGTATACTCACATATTTCCTAATCCTTGCACTGAGTTCCTTGTATGGTCTGGATGTAGGAACGTTATAGTCTTCTATGAATTGCAGATCCATTATTATAATAAAGGAATAGCTAACAGTTTTTGGTTTACTATTTGTGGGCCTCTTTGCTGTTGTAGTTGTTGGTATTCTAGTTGTAGTCAGTTTTACTGTAGTTGTTGGTGTTGTAGTTGTATTCTGTGCTGCTGAAGTTGCAGGCGCTACAGTTGTTGTTGTTGAAGGTGTTGATAATGCAGTTGTGTTTTGAGTTGTTACTGCTGCAGTTGTTGGGGAAGATGTTGTTGCTGCTGTTATTGGAGCGGTTGATGTTGGAGTTGATGTTTCTGCAGTTGATGTTGGAGTTGTTGTTTCTGAAGTTGTTGTTTCTGCAGTTGATGATGGAGTTGTTGTTTCTGCAGTTGATGTTGGAGTTGTTGTTTCTGCAGTTGATGTTGGAGTTGTTGTTTCTGCAGTTGATGTTGGAGTTGTTGTTTCTGCAGTTGATGTTGGAGTTGATGTTTCTGCAGTTGATGTTGGAGTTGTTGTTTCTGAAGTTGTTGTTTCTGCAGTTGATGATGGAGTTGTTGTTTCTGCAGTTGATGTTGGAGTTGTTGTTTCTGCAGTTGATGTTGGAGTTGTTGTTGTGGCAGATGATGTTGGAGTTGTTTCTGCAGTTGATGTTGGAGTTGTTGTTTCTGCAGTTGTTGTTTCTGCAGTTGATGTTGGAGTTGTTGTTCCTGCAGTTGATGTTGGAGTTGTTGTTTCTGCAGTTGATGTTGGAGTTGTGGTTTCTGCAGTTGATGTTTGAGTTGTTGTTTCTGCAGTTGATGTTGGAGTTGTTTCTGCAGTTGATGTTGGAGTTGTTGTTGTTGCAGTTGGAGTTGTTGTCACTGCAGTTGACGTTGGAGTTGTTTCTTCAGTTGATGTTGGAGTTGTTGTTTCTGCAGTTGATGTTGTAGTTGTTGTTTCTGAAGTTGTTGTTTCTGCAGTTGATGATGGAGTTGTTGTTTCTGCAGTTGATGTTGGAGTTGTTGTTTCTACAGTTGATGTTGGAGCTGTTGTTTCTACAGTTGATGTTGGAGCTGTTGTTTCTGCAGTTGATGTTGGAGTTGTTGTTGTGGCAGATGATGTTGGAGTTGTTTCTGCAGTTGATGTTGGAGTTGTTGTTTCTGCAGTTGTTGTTTCTGCAGTTGATGTTGGAGTTGTTGTTCCTGCAGTTGATGTTGGAGTTGTTGTTTCTGCAGTTGATGTTGGAGTTGTGGTTTCTGCAGTTGATGTTTGAGTTGTTGTTTCTGCAGTTGATGTTGGAGTTGTTTCTGCAGTTGATGTTGGAGTTGTTGTTGTTGCAGTTGGAGTTGTTGTCACTGCAGTTGACGTTGGAGTTGTTTCTTCAGTTGATGTTGGAGTTGTTGTTTCTGCAGTTGATGGAGTTGTTGTTTCTGAAGTTGTTGTTTCTGCAGTTGATGATGGAGTTGTTGTTTCTGCAGTTGATGTTGGAGTTGTTGTTTCTACAGTTGATGTTGGAGCTGTTGTTTCTGCAGTTGATGTTGGAGTTGTTGTTCCTGCAGTTGATGTTGGATTTGTTGTTTCTGCAGTTGATGTTGGAGTTGTTGTTTCTGCAGTTGAGGTTGGAGTTGTTGTTGCTGCAGTTGATGTTGGAGTTGTTGTTTCTGCAGTTGAGGTTGGAGTTGTTGTTTCTGCAGATGTTGTTTCTGCAGTTGATGTTGGAGTTGTTGTTTCTGCAGTTGATGTTGGAGTTGTTTCTGCAGTTGATGTTGGAGTTGTTTCTGCAGTTGATGTTGGAGTTGTTGTTTCTGCAGTTGATGTTGGAGTTGTTTCTTCAGTTGATGTTGGAGTTGTTGTTTCTGCAGTTGATGTTGGAGTTGTTGTTTCTGCAGTTGATGTTGGAGTTGTTGTTTCTGCAGTTGATGTTGGAGTTGTTGTTTCTGCAGTTGATGTTGGAGTTGTTGTTGTTGCAGTTGTTGTTTCTACAGTTGATGTTGGAGCTGTTGTTTCTGCAGTTGATGTTGGAGTTGTTGTTCCTGCAGTTGATGTTGGAGTTGTTGTTTCTGCAGTTGATGTTGGAGTTGTTGTTGCTGCAGTTGATGTTGGAGTTGTTGTTTCTGCAGTTGAGGTTGGAGTTGTTGTTTCTGCAGATGTTGTTTCTGCAGTTGATGTTGGAGTTGTTGTTTCTGCAGTTGATGTTGGAGTTGTTGTTTCTGCAGTTGATGTTGGAGTTGTTTCTGCAGTTGATGTTGGAGTTGTTTCTGCAGTTGATGTTGGAGTTGTTGTTTCTGCAGTTGATGTTGGAGTTGTTTCTGCAGTTGATGTTGGAGTTGTTGTTTCTGCAGTTGATGTTGGAGTTGTTTCTGCAGTTGATGTTGGAGTTGTTGTTTCTGCAGTTGTTGTTTCTGCAGTTGATGTTGGAGCTGTTGTTGCTGCAGTTGATGTTGGAGTTGTTGTTTCTGCAGTTGATGTTGGAGTTGTTGTTTCTGCAGTTGATGTTGGAGTTGTTGTTTCTGCAGTTGATGATGGAGTTGTTGTTTCTGCAGTTGATGATGGAGTTGTTGTTTCTGCAGTTGATGTTGGAGCTGTTGTTGCTGCAGTTGATGTTGGAGTTGTTGTTGTTGCAGTTGATGTTGGAGTTGTTGTTTCTGCCGTTGATGTTGGAGTTGTTATTTCTGCAGTTGATGTTGGAGTTGTTGTTTCTGCAGTTGATGTTGGAGTTGTTGTTTCTGCAGTTGATGTTGGAGTTGTTTCTGCAGTTGGAGTTGTTGTTGTTGCAGTTGATGTTGGAGTTGTTGTTTCTGCAGTTGATGTTGGAGTTGTTTCTGCAGTTGATGTTGGAGTTGTTGTTTCTGCAGTTGATGTTGGAGCTGTTGTTGCTGCAGTTGATGTTGGAGTTGTTGTTTCTGCAGTTGATGTTGGAGCTGTTGTTTCTGCAGTTGATGTTGGAGTTGTTGTTCCTGCAGTTGATGTTGATGTTGGAGTTGTTTCTGCAATTGATGTTGATGTTGGAGTTGTTGTCTCTGTAGTTGATGTTGGAGTTGTTGTCTCTGTAGTTGATGTTGGAGTTGTTGTTTCTGCAGTTGATGTTGGAGTTGTTGTCTCTGTAGTTGATGTTGGAGTTGTTGTTTCTGCAGTTGATGTTGGAGTTGTTGTTTCTGCAGTTGATGTTGGAGTTGATGCTGGAAATGTTGTTTCTGCAGTTGATGTTTGAGTTGTTGTTGTTGCAGTTGATGTTGGAGTTGTTGTTGCTGCAGTTGATGTTGGAATTGTTTTCACTGCAGTTGATGTTTGAGTTGTTGTTGTTGCAGTTGATGTTGATGTTGGAGTTGTTTCTGCAGTTGATGTTGGAGTTGTTGTTTCTGTAGTTGATGTTGGAGTTGATGTTGGAAATGTTGTTTCTGCAGTTGATGTTGGAGTTGTTGTCTCTGTAGTTGATGTTGGAGTTGTTGTTTCTGCAGTTGATGTTGGAGTTGTTGTTTCTGCAGTCGATGTTGGAGTTGATGTTGGAAATGTTGTTTCTGCAGTTGATGTTTGAGTTGTTGTTGTTGCAGTTGATGTTGGAGTTGTTGTTGCTGCAGTTGATGTTGGAATTGTTTTCATTGCAGTTGATGTTTGAGTTGTTGTTGTTGCAGTTGATGTTGATGTTGGAGTTGTCTCTGCAGTTGATGTTGATGTTGGAGTTGTTGTCTCTGTAGTTGATGTTGGAGTTGTTATTTGTTCAGGTGATGTTGGAGTTGTTGGTTCTGCAGATAATGTTCTAGTTGTTGTCACTGCAGTTGATGTTGGAGTTTTCGTTGCTGTAGTTGTTGTTTCTGCAGTTGATGTTGGAGTTGTTTCTGCAGTTGTTGTTTTTGCAGTTGATGTTAAAGTTGTTGCTGCAGTTGATGTTGGAGTTGTTGCTGCAGTTGGTGTTCGAGTTGTTGTTGTTGCAGTTGAAGTTGTTGTTGCAGTTGATGTTGGAGGTGTTTCTGCAGTTGGTGTTGGAGATGTTGTTTCTGCAGTTGATGTTGGAGTTGTTGTTGCTGCAGTTGATGTTGGAGTTGTTGTTTCTGCAGTTGAGGTTGGAGTTGTTGTTTCTGCAGATGTTGTTTCTGCAGTTGATGTTGGAGTTGTTTCTGCAGTTGATGTTGAAGTTGTTGTTTCTGCAGTTGATGTTGGAGTTGTTTCTGCAGTTGATGTTGGAGTTGTTGTTTCTGCAGTTGATGTTGGAGTTGTTGTTTCTGCAGTTGTTGTTTCTGCAGTTGATGTTGGAGCTGTTGTTGCTGCAGTTGATGTTGGAGTTGTTGTTTCTGCAATTGACGTTGGAGTTGTTGTTTCTGCAGTTGATGTTGGAGTTGTTGTTTCTGCAGTTGATGATGGAGTTGTTGTTTCTGCAGTTGATGATGGAGTTGTTGTTTCTGCAGTTGATGTTGGAGCTGTTGTTGCTGCAGTTGATGTTGGAGTTGTTGTTGTTGCAGTTGATGTTGGAGTTGTTGTTTCTGCCGTTGATGTTGGAGTTGTTATTTCTGCAGTTGATGTTGGAGTTGTTGTTTCTGCAGTTGATGTTGGAGTTGTTGTTTCTGCAGTTGATGTTGGAGTTGTTTCTGCAGTTGGAGTTGTTGTTGTTGCAGTTGATGTTGGAGATGTTGTTTCAGCAGTTGATGTTGAAGTTGTTGTTGTTGCAGTTGATGTTGATGTTGGAGTTGTTTCTGCAGTTGATGTTGATGTTGGAGTTGTTGTCTCTGTAGTTGATGTTGGAGTTGTTGTCTCTGTAGTTGATGTTGGAGTTGTTGTTTCTGCAGTTGATGTTGGAGTTGTTGTCTCTGTAGTTGATGTTGGAGTTGTTGTTTCTGCAGTTGATGTTGGAGCTGTTGTTTCTGCAGTTGATGTTGGAGTTGTTGTTCCTGCAGTTGATGTTGATGTTGGAGTTGTTTCTGCAGTTGATGTTGGAGTTGTTTCTGCAGTTGATGTTGATGTTGGAGTTGTTGTCTCTGTAGTTGATGTTGGAGTTGTTGTCTCTGTAGTTGATGTTGGAGTTGTTGTTTCTGCAGTTGATGTTGGAGTTGTTGTCTCTGTAGTTGATGTTGGAGTTGTTGTTTCTGCAGTTGATGTTGGAGTTGTTGTTTCTGCAGTTGATGTTGGAGTTGTTGTTTCTGCAGTTGATGTTGGAGTTGTTGTTTCTGCAGTTGATGTTGGAGTTGATGTTGGAAATGTTTTTTCTGCAGTTGATGTTTGAGTTGTTGTTGTTGCAGTTGATGTTGGAGTTGTTGTTGCTGCAGTTGATGTTGGGATTATTTTCATTGCAGTTGATGTTTGAGTTGTTGTTGTTGCAGTTGATGTTGATGTTGGAGTTGTTTCTGCAGTTGATGTTGATGTTGGAGTTGTTGTCTCTGTAGTTGATGTTGGAGTTATTGTTTCTGCAGTTGATGTTGGAGTTGTTATTTCTTCAGGTGATGTTGGAGTTGTTGGTTCTGCAGTTAATGTTCTAGTTGTTGTCACTGCAGTTGATGTTGGAGTTTTCGTTGCTGTAGTTGTTGTTTCTGCAGTTGATGTTGGAGTTGTTTCTGCAGTTGTTGTTTTTGCAGTTGATGTTAAAGTTGTTGCTGCAGTTGATGTTGGAGTTGTTGCTGCAGTTGGTGTTCGAGTTGTTGTTGTTGCAGTTGAAGTTGTTGTTGCAGTTGATGTTGGAGGTGTTTCTGCAGTTGGTGTTGGAGATGTTGTTTCTGCAGTTGATGTTGGAGTTGTTGTTGCTGCAGTTGATGTTGGAGTTGTTGTTTCTGCAGTTGAGGTTGGAGTTGTTGTTTCTGCAGATGTTGTTTCTGCAGTTGATTTTGGAGTTGTTGTTTCTGCAGTTGATGTTGGAGTTGTTGTTTCTGCAGTTGATGTTGGAGTTGTTTCTGCAGTTGATGTTGGAGTTGTTGTTTCTGCAGTTGTTGTTTCTGCAGTTGATGTTGGAGCTGTTGTTGCTGCAGTTGATGTTGGAGTTGTTGTTTCTGCAATTGACGTTGGAGTTGTTGTTTCTGCAGTTGATGTTGGAGTTGTTGTTTCTGCAGTTGATGATGGAGTTGTTGTTTCTGCAGTTGATGTTGGAGTTGTTGTTTCTGCAGTTGATGTTGGAGCTGTTGTTGCTGCAGTTGATGTTGGAGTTGTTGTTGTTGCAGTTGATGTTGATGTTGGAGTTGTCTCTGCAGTTGATGTTGATGTTGGAGTTGTTGTCTCTGTAGTTGATGTTGGAGTTGTTATTTCTTCAGGTGATGTTGGAGTTGTTGGTTCTGCAGATAATGTTCTAGTTGTTGTCACTGCAGTTGATGTTGGAGTTTTCGTTGCTGTAGTTGTTGTTTCTGCAGTTGATGTTGGAGTTGTTTCTGCAGTTGTTGTTTTTGCAGTTGATGTTAAAGTTGTTGCTGCAGTTGATGTTGGAGTTGTTGCTGCAGTTGGTGTTCGAGTTGTTGTTGTTGCAGTTGAAGTTGTTGTTGCAGTTGATGTTGGAGGTGTTTCTGCAGTTGGTGTTGGAGATGTTGTTTCTGCAGTTGATGTTGGAGTTGTTGTTTCTGCAGTTGATGTTGGAGTTGTTGTTTCTGCAGTTGAGGTTGGAGTTGTTGTTTCTGCAGATGTTGTTTCTGCAGTTGATGTTGGAGTTGTTTCTGCAGTTGATGTTGGAGTTGTTGTTTCTGCAGTTGATGTTGGAGTTGTTTCTGCAGTTGATGTTGGAGTTGTTGTTTCTGCAGTTGATGTTGGAGTTGTTGTTTCTGCAGTTGTTGTTTCTGCAGTTGATGTTGGAGCTGTTGTTGCTGCAGTTGATGTTGGAGTTGTTGTTTCTGCAATTGACGTTGGAGTTGTTGTTTCTGCAGTTGATGTTGGAGTTGTTGTTTCTGCAGTTGATGATGGAGTTGTTGTTTCTGCAGTTGATGATGGAGTTGTTGTTTCTGCAGTTGATGTTGGAGCTGTTGTTGCTGCAGTTGATGTTGGAGTTGTTGTTGTTGCAGTTGATGTTGGAGTTGTTGTTTCTGCCGTTGATGTTGGAGTTGTTATTTCTGCAGTTGATATTGGAGTTGTTGTTTCTGCAGTTGATGTTGGAGTTGTTGTTTCTGCAGTTGATGTTGGAGTTGTTGTTTCTGCAGTTGGAGTTGTTGTTGTTGCAGTTGATGTTGGAGTTGTTGTTTCAGCAGTTGATGTTGAAGTTGTTGTTGTTGCAGTTGATGTTGATGTTGGAGTTGTTTCTGCAGTTGATGTTGATGTTGGAGTTGTTGTCTCTGTAGTTGATGTTGGAGTTGTTGTCTCTGTAGTTGATGTTGGAGTTGTTGTTTCTGCAGTTGATGTTGGAGTTGTTGTCTCTGTAGTTGATGTTGGAGTTGTTGTTTCTGCAGTTGATGTTGGAGCTGTTGTTTCTGCAGTTGATGTTGGAGTTGTTGTTCCTGCAGTTGATGTTGATGTTGGAGTTGTTTCTGCAGTTGATGTTGATGTTGGAGTTGTTGTCTCTGTAGTTGATGTTGGAGTTGTTGTCTCTGTAGTTGATGTTGGAGTTGTTGTTTCTGCAGTTGATGTTGGAGTTGTTGTCTCTGTAGTTGATGTTGGAGTTGTTGTTTCTGCAGTTGATGTTGGAGTTGTTGTTTCTGCAGTTGATGTTGGAGTTGTTGTTTCTGCAGTTGATGTTGGAGTTGTTGTTTCTGCAGTTGATGTTGGAGTTGATGTTGGAAATGTTTTTTCTGCAGTTGATGTTTGAGTTGTTGTTGTTGCAGTTGATGTTGGAGTTGTTGTTGCTGCAGTTGATGTTGGGATTATTTTCATTGCAGTTGATGTTTGAGTTGTTGTTGTCGCAGTTGATGTTGATGTTGGAGTTGTTTCTGCAGTTGATGTTGATGTTGGAGTTGTTGTCTCTGTAGTTGATGTTGGAGTTATTGTTTCTGCAGTTGATGTTGGAGTTGTTATTTCTTCAGGTGATGTTGGAGTTGTTGGTTCTGCAGTTAATGTTCTAGTTGTTGTCACTGCAGTTGATGTTGGAGTTTTCGTTGCTGTAGTTGTTGTTTCTGCAGTTGATGTTGGAGTTGTTTCTGCAGTTGTTGTTTTTGCAGTTGATGTTAAAGTTGTTGCTGCAGTTGATGTTGGAGTTGTTGCTGCAGTTGGTGTTCGAGTTGTTGTTGTTGCAGTTGAAGTTGTTGTTGCAGTTGATGTTGGAGGTGTTTCTGCAGTTGGTGTTGGAGATGTTGTTTCTGCAGTTGATGTTGGAGTTGTTGTTGCTGCAGTTGATGTTGGAGTTGTTGTTTCTGCAGTTGAGGTTGGAGTTGTTGTTTCTGCAGATGTTGTTTCTGCAGTTGATGTTGGAGTTGTTGTTTCTGCAGTTGATGTTGGAGTTGTTGTTTCTGCAGTTGATGTTGGAGTTGTTTCTGCAGTTGATGTTGGAGTTGTTGTTTCTGCAGTTGTTGTTTCTGCAGTTGATGTTGGAGCTGTTGTTGCTGCAGTTGATGTTGGAGTTGTTGTTTCTGCAATTGACGTTGGAGTTGTTGTTTCTGCAGTTGATGTTGGAGTTGTTGTTTCTGCAGTTGATGATGGAGTTGTTGTTTCTGCAGTTGATGATGGAGTTGTTGTTTCTGCAGTTGATGTTGGAGCTGTTGTTGCTGCAGTTGATGTTGGAGTTGTTGTTGTTGCAGTTGATGTTGGAGTTGTTGTTTCTGCCGTTGATGTTGGAGTTGTTATTTCTGCAGTTGATGATGGAGTTGTTGTTTCTGCAGTTGATGTTGGAGCTGTTGTTGCTGCAGTTGATGTTGGAGTTGTTGTTGTTGCAGTTGATGTTGGAGTTGTTGTTTCTGCCGTTGATGTTGGAGTTGTTATTTCTGCAGTTGATGTTGGAGTTGTTGTTTCTGCAGATGATGTTGGAGTTGTTGTTTCTGCAGTTGATGTTGGAGTTGTTTCTGCAGTTGGAGTTGTTGTTGTTGCAGTTGATGTTGGAGTTGTTGTTTCTGCAGTTGATGTTGAAGTTGTTGTTGTTGCAGTTGTTGTTTCTGCAGTTGATGTTGGAGCTGTTGTTTCTGCAGTTGATGTTGGAGTTGTTGTTCCTGCAGTTGATGTTGATGTTGGAGTTGTTTCTGCAGTTGATGTTGATGTTGGAGTTGTTGTCTCTGTAGTTGATGTTGGAGTTGTTGTCTCTGTAGTTGATGTTGGAGTTGTTGTTTCTGCAGTTGATGTTGGAGTTGTTGTCTCTGTAGTTGATGTTGGAGTTGTTGTTTCTGCAGTTGATGTTGGAGTTGTTGTTTCTGCAGTTGATGTTGGAAATGTTGTTTCTGCAGTTGATGTTGGAGTTGATTCTGCAGTTGATGTTTGAGTTGTTGTTGTTGCAGTTGATGTTGGAGTTGTTGTTGCTGCAGTTGATGTTGGAATTGTTTTCACTGCAGTTGATGTTTGAGTTGTTGTTGTTGCAGTTGATGTTGATGTTGGAGTTGTTTCTGCAGTTGATGTTGGAGTTGTTGTTTCTGTAGTTGATGTTGGAGTTGCTTTTGGAAATGTTGTTTCTGCAGTTGATGTTGGAGTTGTTTCTGCAGTTGATGTTTGAGTTGTTGTTGTTGCAGTTGATGTTGGAGTTGTTGTTGCTGCAGTTGATGTTGGAATTGTTTTCACTGCAGTTGATGTTTGAGTTGTTGTTGTTGCAGTTGATGTTGATGTTGGAGTTGTTTCTGCAGTTGATGTTGGAGTTGTTGTTGCTGCAGTTGATGTTGGAATTGTTTTCACTGCAGTTGATGTTTGAGTTGTTGTTGTTGCAGTTGATGTTGATGTTGGAGTTGTTTCTTCAGTTGATGTTGGAGTTGTTGTCTCTGTAGTTGATGTTGGAGTTATTGTTTCTGCAGTTGATGTTGGAGTTGTTATTTCTTCAGGTGATGTTGGAGTTGTTGGTTCTGCAGTTAATGTTCTAGTTGTTGTCACTGCAGTTGATGTTGGAGTTTTCGTTGCTGTAGTTGTTGTTTCTGCAGTTGATGTTGGAGTTGTTTCTGCAGTTGTTGTTTTTGCAGTTGATGTTAAAGTTGTTGCTGCAGTTGATGTTGGAGTTGTTGCTGCAGTTGGTGTTCGAGTTGTTGTTGTTGCAGTTGAAGCTGTTGTTGCAGTTGATGTTGGAGGTGTTTCTGCAGTTGGTGTTGGAGATGTTGTTTCTGAAGTTGATGTTGGAGTTGTTGTTTCTGCAGTTGATGTTGGAGTTGTTGTTTCTGCAGTTGATGTTGGAGTTGTTGCTGCAGTTGATGTTGGAGTTGTTGTCACTGCAGTTGGTGTTGGAGTTGTTGTTGTTGCAGTTGATGTTGGAGTTGTTGTTGTTGCAGTTGATGTTGGAGTTGTTGTTGCTGCAGTTGATGTTGGAGTTGTTGCTGCAGTTGATGTTGGAGTTGTTGTCACTGCAGTTGGTGTTGGAGTTGTTGTTGTTGCAGTTGATGTTGGAGTTGTTTCTGCAGTTGGTGTTGGAGATGTTGTTTCTGCAGTTGATTTTGAAATTGTTGTTTCTGCAGTTGATTTTGAAATTGTTGTCGCTGCAGTTGATGTTGGAGTTGTTGTTTCTGCAGTTGTTGTTAGAGTTGTTGTCACTGTAGTTGATGTTGGAGTTGTTGCTTCAGTTGATGTTGGAGTTGTTGCTGCAGTTGTTGTTTCTGCAGTTGATGTTAAAGTTGTTGATGTTGAAGTTGTTGTTGTTGTTGTTGCAGTTGATGTTAAAGTTGTTGATGTTGGAGTTGTTGTTGTTGTTGCTGCAGTTGTTGTTGAAGTTTTTGCTGTAGTAGATTTTGGAGAAGTTGTTGCTGCAGTTGATGTTGAAGTTGTTGTTTCTGAAGTTGATGTTGGAGTTTTTGTTGCTGAAGTTGATGTTGGAGTTGTTGTTTCTGCACTTGATGTTGCAGTTGTTGTTTCTGCAGTTGATGTTGGAGTTGTTGTTTCTGCAGTTGATGTTGGAGTTGTTGTTTCTGCAGTTGATGTTGGAGTTGTTGTTTCTGCAGTTGATGTTGGAGTTGTTTCTGCAGTTGATGTTTCAGTTGTTGTTTCTGCAGTTGATGTTGGAGTTGTTGTCGCTGCAGTTGATGTTGGAATTGTTGTTTCTGCAGTTGATATTGGAGTTGTTGTTTCTGCAGTTGATTTTGAAATTGTTGTCGCTGCAGTTGATGTTGGAGTTTTTGTTGCTGCATTTGATGTTGGAGTTGTTGTTTCTTCAGTTGATATTGGAGTTGTTTCTGCAGTTGATGTTGGAGTTGTTGTTGTTGCAGTTGGAGTTGTTGTCACTGCAGTTGATGTTGGAGTTGTTTCTTCAGTTGATGTTGGAGTTGTTGTTTCTGCAGTTGTTGTTAGAGTTGTTGTCACTGTAGTTGATTTTGGAGTTGTTGCTGCAGTTGTTGTTTCTGCAGTTGATGTTAAAGTTGTTGATGTTGGAGTTGTTGTCACTTTAGTTGATGTTGGAGTTGTTGTTGTTGTTGTTGCAGTTGATGTTGGAGTTGTTGTTTCTGCAGTTGATGTTTGCGTTGTTGCTGCAGGTGATGTTGCAGTTGTTGTTTCTGCAGTTGATGTTGCAGTTGTTGTTGTTGCAGTTGATGTTGCAGTTGTTGTTTCTGCAGTTGATGTTGGAGTTATTGTTTCTGCAGTTGATATTGGAGTGGTTGTTTCTGCAGTTGATTTTGAAATTGTTGTTTCTGCGGTTGATTTTGAAATTGTTGTCGCTGCATTTGATGTTGGAGTTGTTGTTTCTTCAGTTGATATTGGAGTTGTTTCTGCAGTTGATGTTGATGTTGGAGTTGTTGTCTCTGTAGTTGATGTTGGAGTTGTTGTCTCTGTAGTTGATGTTGGAGTTGTTGTTTCTGCAGTTGATGTTGGAGTTGTTGTCTCTGTAGTTGATGTTGGAGTTGTTGTTTCTGCAGTTGATGTTGGAGTTGTTGTTTCTGCAGTTGATGTTGGAGTTGTTGTTTCTGCAGTTGATGTTGGAGTTGTTGTTTCTGCAGTTGATGTTGGAGTTGATGTTGGAAATGTTTTTTCTGCAGTTGATGTTTGAGTTGTTGTTGTTGCAGATGATGTTGGAGTTGTTGTTGCTGCAGTTGATGTTGGGATTATTTTCATTGCAGTTGATGTTTGAGTTGTTGTTGTTGCAGTTGATGTTGATGTTGGAGTTGTTTCTGCAGTTGATGTTGATGTTGGAGTTGTTGTCTCTGTAGTTGATGTTGGAGTTATTGTTTCTGCAGTTGATGTTGGAGTTGTTATTTCTTCAGGTGATGTTGGAGTTGTTGGTTCTGCAGTTGATGTTCTAGTTGTTGTCACTGCAGTTGATGTTGGCGTTTTCGTTGCTGTAGTTGTTGTTTCTGCAGTTGATGTTGGAGTTGTTTCTGCAGTTGTTGTTTTTGCAGTTGATGTTAAAGTTGTTGCTGCAGTTGATGTTGGAGTTGTTGCTGCAGTTGGTGTTCGAGTTGTTGTTGTTGCAGTTGAAGTTGTTGTTGCAGTTGATGTTGGAGGTGTTTCTGCAGTTGGTGTTGGAGATGTTGTTTCTGCAGTTGATGTTGGAGTTGTTGTTGCTGCAGTTGATGTTGGAGTTGTTGTTTCTGCAGTTGAGGTTGGAGTTGTTGTTTCTGCAGATGTTGTTTCTGCAGTTGATTTTGGAGTTGTTGTTTCTGCAGTTGATGTTGGAGTTGTTGTTTCTGCAGTTGATGTTGGAGTTGTTTCTGCAGTTGATGTTGGAGTTGTTGTTTCTGCAGTTGTTGTTTCTGCAGTTGATGTTGGAGCTGTTGTTGCTGCAGTTGATGTTGGAGTTGTTGTTTCTGCAATTGACGTTGGAGTTGTTGTTTCTGCAGTTGATGTTGGAGTTGTTGTTTCTGCAGTTGATGATGGAGTTGTTGTTTCTGCAGTTGATGATGGAGTTGTTGTTTCTGCAGTTGATGTTGGAGCTGTTGTTGCTGCAGTTGATGTTGGAGTTGTTGTTGTTGCAGTTGATGTTGATGTTGGAGTTGTCTCTGCAGTTGATGTTGATGTTGGAGTTGTTGTCTCTGTAGTTGATGTTGGAGTTGTTATTTCTTCAGGTGATGTTGGAGTTGTTGGTTCTGCAGATAATGTTCTAGTTGTTGTCACTGCAGTTGATGTTGGAGTTTTCGTTGCTGTAGTTGTTGTTTCTGCAGTTGATGTTGGAGTTGTTTCTGCAGTTGTTGTTTTTGCAGTTGATGTTAAAGTTGTTGCTGCAGTTGATGTTGGAGTTGTTGCTGCAGTTGGTGTTCGAGTTGTTGTTGTTGCAGTTGAAGTTGTTGTTGCAGTTGATGTTGGAGGTGTTTCTGCAGTTGGTGTTGGAGATGTTGTTTCTGCAGTTGATGTTGGAGTTGTTGTTGCTGCAGTTGATGTTGGAGTTGTTGTTTCTGCAGTTGAGGTTGGAGTTGTTGTTTCTGCAGATGTTGTTTCTGCAGTTGATGTTGGAGTTGTTTCTGCAGTTGATGTTGGAGTTGTTGTTTCTGCAGTTGATGTTGGAGTTGTTTCTGCAGTTGATGTTGGAGTTGTTGTTTCTGCAGTTGATGTTGGAGTTGTTGTTTCTGCAGTTGTTGTTTCTGCAGTTGATGTTAGAGCTGTTGTTGCTGCAGTTGATGTTGGAGTTGTTGTTTCTGCAATTGACGTTGGAGTTGTTGTTTCTGCAGTTGATGTTGGAGTTGTTGTTTCTGCAGTTGATGATGGAGTTGTTGTTTCTGCAGTTGATGATGGAGTTGTTGTTTCTGCAGTTGATGTTGGAGCTGTTGTTGCTGCAGTTGATGTTGGAGTTGTTGTTGTTGCAGTTGATGTTGGAGTTGTTGTTTCTGCCGTTGATGTTGGAGTTGTTATTTCTGCAGTTGATATTGGAGTTGTTGTTTCTGCAGTTGATGTTGGAGTTGTTGTTTCTGCAGTTGATGTTGGAGTTGTTGTTTCTGCAGTTGGAGTTGTTGTTGTTGCAGTTGATGTTGGAGTTGTTGTTTCAGCAGTTGATGTTGAAGTTGTTGTTGTTGCAGTTGATGTTGATGTTGGAGTTGTTTCTGCAGTTGATGTTGATGTTGGAGTTGTTGTCTCTGTAGTTGATGTTGGAGTTGTTGTCTCTGTAGTTGATGTTGGAGTTGTTGTTTCTGCAGTTGATGTTGGAGTTGTTGTCTCTGTAGTTGATGTTGGAGTTGTTGTTTCTGCAGTTGATGTTGGAGCTGTTGTTTCTGCAGTTGATGTTGGAGTTGTTGTTCCTGCAGTTGATGTTGATGTTGGAGTTGTTTCTGCAGTTGATGTTGATGTTGGAGTTGTTGTCTCTGTAGTTGATGTTGGAGTTGTTGTCTCTGTAGTTGATGTTGGAGTTGTTGTTTCTGCAGTTGATGTTGGAGTTGTTGTCTCTGTAGTTGATGTTGGAGTTGTTGTTTCTGCAGTTGATGTTGGAGTTGTTGTTTCTGCAGTTGATGTTGGAGTTGTTGTTTCTGCAGTTGATGTTGGAGTTGTTGTTTCTGCAGTTGATGTTGGAGTTGTTGTTTCTGCAGTTGATGTTGGAAATGTTGTTTCTGCAGTTGATGTTGGAGTTGATTCTGCAGTTGATGTTTGAGTTGTTGTTGTTGCAGTTGATGTTGGAGTTGTTGTTGCTGCAGTTGATGTTGGAATTGTTTTCACTGCAGTTGATGTTTGAGTTGTTGTTGTTGCAGTTGATGTTGATGTTGGAGTTGTTTCTGCAGTTGATGTTGGAGTTGTTGTTTCTGTAGTTGATGTTGGAGTTGCTTTTGGAAATGTTGTTTCTGCAGTTGATGTTGGAGTTGTTTCTGCAGTTGATGTTTGAGTTGTTGTTGTTGCAGTTGATGTTGGAGTTGTTGTTGCTGCAGTTGATGTTGGAATTGTTTTCACTGCAGTTGATGTTTGAGTTGTTGTTGTTGCAGTTGATGTTGATGTTGGAGTTGTTTCTGCAGTTGATGTTGGAGTTGTTGTTGCTGCAGTTGATGTTGGAATTGTTTTCACTGCAGTTGATGTTTGAGTTGTTGTTGTTGCAGTTGATGTTGATGTTGGAGTTGTTTCTTCAGTTGATGTTGGAGTTGTTGTCTCTGTAGTTGATGTTGGAGTTATTGTTTCTGCAGTTGATGTTGGAGTTGTTATTTCTTCAGGTGATGTTGGAGTTGTTGGTTCTGCAGTTAATGTTCTAGTTGTTGTCACTGCAGTTGATGTTGGAGTTTTCGTTGCTGTAGTTGTTGTTTCTGCAGTTGATGTTGGAGTTGTTTCTGCAGTTGTTGTTTTTGCAGTTGATGTTAAAGTTGTTGCTGCAGTTGATGTTGGAGTTGTTGCTGCAGTTGGTGTTCGAGTTGTTGTTGTTGCAGTTGAAGCTGTTGTTGCAGTTGATGTTGGAGGTGTTTCTGCAGTTGGTGTTGGAGATGTTGTTTCTGAAGTTGATGTTGGAGTTGTTGTTTCTGCAGTTGATGTTGGAGTTGTTGTTTCTGCAGTTGATGTTGGAGTTGTTGCTGCAGTTGATGTTGGAGTTGTTGTCACTGCAGTTGGTGTTGGAGTTGTTGTTGTTGCAGTTGATGTTGGAGTTGTTGTTGTTGCAGTTGATGTTGGAGTTGTTGTTGCTGCAGTTGATGTTGGAGTTGTTGCTGCAGTTGATGTTGGAGTTGTTGTCACTGCAGTTGGTGTTGGAGTTGTTGTTGTTGCAGTTGATGTTGGAGTTGTTTCTGCAGTTGGTGTTGGAGATGTTGTTTCTGCAGTTGATTTTGAAATTGTTGTTTCTGCAGTTGATTTTGAAATTGTTGTCGCTGCAGTTGATGTTGGAGTTGTTGTTTCTGCAGTTGTTGTTAGAGTTGTTGTCACTGTAGTTGATGTTGGAGTTGTTGCTTCAGTTGATGTTGGAGTTGTTGCTGCAGTTGTTGTTTCTGCAGTTGATGTTAAAGTTGTTGATGTTGAAGTTGTTGTTGTTGTTGTTGCAGTTGATGTTAAAGTTGTTGATGTTGGAGTTGTTGTTGTTGTTGCTGCAGTTGTTGTTGAAGTTTTTGCTGTAGTAGATTTTGGAGAAGTTGTTGCTGCAGTTGATGTTGAAGTTGTTGTTTCTGAAGTTGATGTTGGAGTTTTTGTTGCTGAAGTTGATGTTGGAGTTGTTGTTTCTGCACTTGATGTTGCAGTTGTTGTTTCTGCAGTTGATGTTGGAGTTGTTGTTTCTGCAGTTGATGTTGGAGTTGTTGTTTCTGCAGTTGATGTTGGAGTTGTTGTTTCTGCAGTTGATGTTGGAGTTGTTTCTGCAGTTGATGTTTCAGTTGTTGTTTCTGCAGTTGATGTTGGAGTTGTTGTCGCTGCAGTTGATGTTGGAATTGTTGTTTCTGCAGTTGATATTGGAGTTGTTGTTTCTGCAGTTGATTTTGAAATTGTTGTCGCTGCAGTTGATGTTGGAGTTTTTGTTGCTGCATTTGATGTTGGAGTTGTTGTTTCTTCAGTTGATATTGGAGTTGTTTCTGCAGTTGATGTTGGAGTTGTTGTTGTTGCAGTTGGAGTTGTTGTCACTGCAGTTGATGTTGGAGTTGTTTCTTCAGTTGATGTTGGAGTTGTTGTTTCTGCAGTTGTTGTTAGAGTTGTTGTCACTGTAGTTGATGTTGGAGTTGTTGCTGCAGTTGTTGTTTCTGCAGTTGATGTTAAAGTTGTTGATGTTGGAGTTGTTGTCACTTTAGTTGATGTTGGAGTTGTTGTTGTTGTTGTTGCAGTTGATGTTGGAGTTGTTGTTTCTGCAGTTGATGTTTGCGTTGTTGCTGCAGGTGATGTTGCAGTTGTTGTTTCTGCAGTTGATGTTGCAGTTGTTGTTGTTGCAGTTGATGTTGCAGTTGTTGTTTCTGCAGTTGATGTTGGAGTTGTTGTTTCTGCAGTTGATATTGGAGTGGTTGTTTCTGCAGTTGATTTTGAAATTGTTGTTTCTGCGGTTGATTTTGAAATTGTTGTCGCTGCATTTGATGTTGGAGTTGTTGTTTCTTCAGTTGATATTGGAGTTGTTTCTGCAGTTGATGTTGATGTTGGAGTTGTTGTCTCTGTAGTTGATGTTGGAGTTGTTGTCTCTGTAGTTGATGTTGGAGTTGTTGTTTCTGCAGTTGATGTTGGAGTTGTTGTCTCTGTAGTTGATGTTGGAGTTGTTGTTTCTGCAGTTGATGTTGGAGTTGTTGTTTCTGCAGTTGATGTTGGAGTTGTTGTTTCTGCAGTTGATGTTGGAGTTGTTGTTTCTGCAGTTGATGTTGGAGTTGATGTTGGAAATGTTTTTTCTGCAGTTGATGTTTGAGTTGTTGTTGTTGCAGATGATGTTGGAGTTGTTGTTGCTGCAGTTGATGTTGGGATTATTTTCATTGCAGTTGATGTTTGAGTTGTTGTTGTTGCAGTTGATGTTGATGTTGGAGTTGTTTCTGCAGTTGATGTTGATGTTGGAGTTGTTGTCTCTGTAGTTGATGTTGGAGTTATTGTTTCTGCAGTTGATGTTGGAGTTGTTATTTCTTCAGGTGATGTTGGAGTTGTTGGTTCTGCAGTTAATGTTCTAGTTGTTGTCACTGCAGTTGATGTTGGAGTTTTCGTTGCTGTAGTTGTTGTTTCTGCAGTTGATGTTGGAGTTGTTTCTGCAGTTGTTGTTTTTGCAGTTGATGTTAAAGTTGTTGCTGCAGTTGATGTTGGAG